>NC_092783.1:51568047-51909297 GCF_047496795.1 Chiloscyllium punctatum
ATATTGGTGGATGTGCAGGTGAAACTTTGATGGATGTGGAAGGCTCCTTTAGGACCTTGGATAGAGGTGAGGGAGGAGGTGTGGGCACAGGTTTTACAGTTCCTGTGGTGGCAGGGGAAAGTGCCAGAATGGGAGGGTGGGTCGTAGGGGGGTGTGGACCTGACCAGGTAGTCACGGAGGGAACGGTCTTTGCGGAAGGCGGAAAGGGGTGGGGAGGGGTGGGGTTTTTACCTAGGTAGAAATTATGTTCATTGGTAAACAGATCATCAACCAGAGAAGCACTGATTTAAAACCATTGGCGAAAGAACCAAAGGGGGACATGAGGGAAAACTGTTTTTCACCCTGATTAGTTAGGATCTGGATCACATTACCTGACAGGCATTTTCAGTCATAGTTATCAAAAGGGAATTGGATCCATGTTTGAGAGGGAAAGCTGTTCAGCATCATAGGGACACAAACAATTAGTTGGGAATTTAACAATTTCTGTTTACATGAGACAGTCTTGTAGCCCATTATACACAACATCAAAGACTAAGACCCAACAACTACGTGTAACACGGTGGCTCAGTGGTTAGCACTGCTGCCTCACAACACCAGGGACCCGGATTCGATTCCAGCCTCAGGCAACTGTCTGTGTGGAGTTTGCACATCCCCCACCCCGTATCTGTGTGCATTTGCTCTGGTTTGCTCTCACTATCCAAAGATGTGCAAGTTGGGTGGATTGGCGGTGCGAAAATTGCTCAGAGATGTGTAGGTTAGGTTAATCAAGGTAAATGTAGAGTTATAGGGTGGGGGATTGAGTCTGGGTGGGTCACTCTTTGGAGGGTTGGTGTGAACCTATTGGGCCAAATGGTTTGTTTCCGCACTGTGGGGACTCTATGATATGAAACTGACTCTAAGTCTGACTGTTTAACCATGTGCAGAAGCAACATTGCCAGGGTGGGACAAATAGGCTTCTATTACCAACCATTAGAGCAATAATGTCAATTTCAATTGCTTACTTTGTCCTATTTAGTGTGGTTAGCTTGGGTGGCTGGTGTGTAATGAGGAGTGATGCTAACAGCACAGGTTAGTTCCCACACTGGCTGATATTACCATGGCTGTTCAATCTCTCTCCTTGCCTGAGGCATGGTGTCCCTCAGGTTAAGCCACCACCAGTCAACTCTTTCTAATGAGAGCAGCCCAATGGGACTATGGTAACTTTATGATCCAGAATAAGTCACAAATTGGAACAAATCTTGTTTCACAGGTGCTAGGGTTTGCATTGCCTTGTGTAGAAAGTCAGTGAAGAGTTGCTGCAATTTCACTGTATATTCCATGTCAATCTTATTCTTGTTCCTTTCTGTTCAGGCGAACGTGATAGCTCCTTTCGCGAGGGCGACCGTGAATTTCCGGCTCCACCCAGTCCACACTCTGGATGAGGTAATTGGAATACGAATTGAGAATGGTTCCGAATGCAAACTCCAGTCTTAATTATCATCTAGTTGTAGAGTTGGAGCTAACAGCAGTTTGAGGAGCTCTTGTGGCACAGGGGTAGTGTCCTCACCTGCCAGCCAAAAGGCCCAATTCAAATCCCACTTGCTCCAGAGGTGTGTTTTAACATCTCTGAACAGGTTGATTAGCAAAACATCTTGGAGGCGGATTGGCTGGTGATGAAATATCATTGCCTTATGTGCTGGTGTCCAATTCTGGTTCTGCCTGTGTGAAGCCAAGATCAGGGGAGGTGTGGGAAGGGTTTGCGAGAGGTGGGTATAACAGCCACCTGCTCAGAAGCAATGGGAAGCCAACAAAGAAAATTAAAGGATTTATTGATCATAGGATCGCTACAATGTGCAATCAGGCCATTTGGCCCATTGAGTCGACACTGACCCTCCAAAGAGCATACCACCCTATCCCATAACCTCACATTTCCCGCGGTTAATCCACCTAGTCTGTACATCACTGGACAGATGGGCAATTTCCCATGGCCAATCCACCTAATCTGCACATCCCTGGATAGAATGGGCAATTTCCCATGGCCAATCCACCTAACCTACACATCTTTGGACCATGGGAAGAAACCAAAGCACCCAGAAAAACTCACACAGACACGGGGAGAATGCACAAATTCCACACAGTTGCCCAAGGAGGGAGTTGACCCTGGGTTCCTGGCACTGAGGCAGCAGTGCTAACCATTGAGCCACCGTGAAGTCCCAAGACCCCCTGGACACACCAATTGGAATTTTACCCACCTCAGATACAATACAGTGGATGGAGTTGGCAGATCTTGGTAGAAAGGGGTGGCACTAATGAACCCTGCTCACCCCCTGCACTCATCACAGCCACACAGCCTCCATTGCAGTCACCCTATGACAGGCTGGCTGATACATTGTGAAATCTCTTCAGACGACACCTCCATTGAGACCACCTTCTCTTTCCCCAACCTATCTCAGCAGCTCCCATCTCTAACAGTGAGGCGGCCCACCTTTGAGTGCAGGAGGATGATGAAGTATCCTTCAAGTCTCCGGGGCTTGCCCACTTTTCTTAATTCGACATGGCTCATCCAAGCTGCTACTTAATGCATTGCCACCTTCTCCAAATTCACCCTCTGCATCCCAGAGCCAGTCTGTGTGGGGATTTGACCTGAATCTCCTTCCAAAGACACGGTAGACATCCAGCAGCACCTTATTTTGATTGCTTCCAATTATTGATAATTATGACTGATGTTAACTCAAACATCTTTGAAATAATTTTTATATTTGTTGGTCAGCCAAATGGTGAATTTTCTCAAACTCCTTTCACTAACGTTTGGCCAGAATTGTGATTGATCTAGGACTTAGCTGTCACTAAAGCAGAAACTCTGGCCTCCTAAGTCACGGATTGTGGGTTCAAGTCCCTTCTGGAAAGATAGCATGCACTGGGCTTGAAGAGTTAAATGGATTTGTTCCTGATTCATGTTCAGTACGTAATGCCTATGGTGTAATCAGTATGGGGGAATTAAGGGTTGTTGGGAAAAAGCAGGAAAGTGGTGCCGAGGATTAGTAAATCAGCCATGATCTCATTGAATGGCGGACCTGACGCTATGGGCTGAATGGTCTACTTTTGTTCCTATGTCTTATGGAGACTTTCTGGAGAATCCAACTCCCATCTTTTAATGGATTAGTGGTGCTGGAAGAGCACAGCAGTTGAGGCAGCATCCAACGAGCAGCGAAATCGACGTTTCAGGCAAAAGCCCTTCATCAGGAATAAAGGCAGTGAGCCTGAAGCGTGGAGAGATAAACTAGAAGAGGGTGGGGGTGGGGAGAGAGTAGCATAGAGTACAATGGGTGAGTGGGGGAGGAGATGAAGGTGATAGGTCAAGGAGGAGAGGGTGGAGTAGATAGGTGGAAAAGAAGATAGGCAGGTCGGACAAGTCAAGGAGACAGTAACTGAGCTGGAAGTTTGAAACTAGGATGAGGTGGGGGAAGGGGAAATGAGGAAGCTGTTGAAGTCCACATTGATGCCCTGGGGTTAAAGTGTTCCAAGGCGGAAGATGAGGCGTTCTTCCTCCAGGCGTCTGGTGGTGAGGGAGCGGCGGTGAAGGAGGCCCAGGACCTCCATGTCCTCGGCAGAGTGGGAGGAGGAGTTGAAATGTTGGGCCACGGGGCGGTTTGGTTGATTGGTGCGGGTGTCTCGGAGATGTTCCCTAAAGCGCTCTGCTAGGAGCCGCCCAGTCTCCCTAATGTAGAGGAGACCACATCGGGAGCAACGGATACAATAAATGATATTGGTGGATGTGCAGGTGAACTTTGATGGATGTGGAAGGCTCCTTTAGGGCCTTGGATAGAGGTGAGGGAGGAGGTGTGGGCACAGGTTTTACAGTTCCTGCGGTGGCAGGGGAAAGTGCCAGGATGGGAGGGTGGGTCGTAGGGGGGTGTGGACCTGACCAGGTAGTCACAGAGGGAACGGTCTTTGCGGAAGGCGGAAAGGGGTGGGGAGGGAAATATATCCCCGGTGGTGGGGTCTTTTTGGAGGTGACAGAAATGTCGGTGGATGATTTGGTTGATGCGAAGGTTTGTAGGCATCTTTTAATGTTCTGCAGTAATGGTTTCTTTAGAGACTATGCTATCTCTTTGTGGATGTGTTTCAGTGCTTCACTATTATTTCCAGTATGTCATCACAAAACATCCAGAAATAAATGAATGAATGGTAACATGTTTCCATTACAGCCATGTATCCACCCACATGTTACCTTGACTCAGTGATGGTCCATTTACCTCTGTGTCAGAAGGTTGGGGATTAAAAATTCCCTCCACGTACATGAGTAACAAGTCAAGGCTAAAGCTCTGGTGTGTAATAGTGAAGACAGGCTGCATAGTCAAAGGTACTGTTTATGGATGTCCCTCCCAACTTTCTGCTTGTGAATGTGTGCCACTATTTGAAAAGCAGAAGGGTTCTCCTGTTGTCTTAGCCAACATTTATCCCTCAACCAACAATCACCAAAACATAGGAACTGGGCATTTATCATTATTCCATATAGGGCCTTCCAATGTGCAAAGTGGTTCCCCGTTATGATGAATATCCATTTATTCCAACTGAAAGTGCAATGATCAGTCTCAGTGTAATGTACCCTCCCCTACATGGTCTTACTGGTATTTGCTGATCATACTTCCGCACAGAAAACAGAACACACTGTTGAATGAGCTATCACAATGAAGCAGGGATTCAGTAATAGGATCATGCTGGTGTGTTTGTGTTCCAAGTTCCACATTCCTGTCTAACTTTGATAACCTTTTGATTCTCTCCTTTAACAAGAATCTATCCACCTGTTTTAAAAATGACCCCAATTCCTTCACCAGCGAGCTCCAAGAGTTAATTTACATTAAAAATATTTTCTTTCCAGCTTCTCCAGCAAATTCAGCAGACCATTTCTGATGACCGAGTGAAAATTGAAGTTCTACAGCACTATCCCTCGCTCCCCATGAGTTCTTATGATGATACTTCATTCGGCTATCAGGTTATCAAAGGAACCATTGGAAACATTTTTCCTGAAGTAGCCATTGCTCCAGGTAAAAGAAATTCCTGAACAAAGAGACCTTGGAGTGCAGGTTCATAGCTCCTGGAAAGTAGAGTAGCAGATAGACAGGACAGTGAAGAATGCATTTGGTATGCTTTCCTTTATTGGTCAGAGTATTGAGTACAGGAGTTGTGAGGTCATGTTGCAGCTGTACAGGACATTGGTTAGGCCACTGTTGGAATATTACATGCAATTCTGGTCTCCTTCCTATCGGAAAGATGTTGTGAAACTTGAAAGGGTTCAGAAAAGATTTACAAGGCTGTTGCCAGGGTTGGAGGATTTGAGCTACAGGGAGAGGTAGAATAGGCTGGGGCTGTTTTCCCTGGAGCGTCGGAGATTGAGGGGTGACCTTATAGAGGTTCATAAAATTATGAGGGGCATAGATAGGGTGAATAGACAAAATCTTTTCCCTGGGGTGGGGGAGTCCAGAACTAGAGGGCATGGGTTTAGAGTGAGGGGGAAAGATATAAAAGGGATGCAAGGGGCAATGTTTTCGCGCAGAGGGTGGTACGTTTATGGAATGAGCTGCCAGAGGAAGTGGTGTAGGCTGGTACAATTGCAACATTTAAAAGGGCGGCACGGTGGCTCAGTGGTTAGTATTGCTGCCTCACAGCATCAGGGTCCCTGGTTCGATTCCAGCCTTGGGCAACTCTCTGTGTGGAGTTTGCACATTCTCCCTGTGTCTGCATGGGTTTCCTCCAGGTGCTCCGGTTTCCTTCCACAATCCAAAAATGTGCAGTTTAGGTGAATTGGCTATGCTAAATTGCCCATGGTGCTAGATACATTAGCCAGAGGGAAATAGATCTGGGTGGGTTACTCCACGGAGGAAGGCATCTGGATGGCATCCAAGGAGCAGGAAAATCGACGTTTCGGGCAAAAGCCCTTCATCAGGAAGCTCCTCGGATGCTGCCTGACCTGCTGTGCTTTTCCAGCACCACTCTGATCCAGACTCTGGTTTGCAGCATCTGCAGTCCTTGTTTTTACCTTAATAATCCCAAAGCAGGCTCTTTTGAACTCTCCCTAATTCCTCCAACTTAAGTCAGGCAGATGGTACTGCTGCCGCACAGCGCCAGGGACCCGGGTTCAACTCCAGCCTCGGGCGACTATCATTGTGGAGTTTCTACATTCTCCCTGTGTCTGCGTGGGTTTCCCCCAGTTTCCTCCCACAGTCCAAAGAAGTTACAGGCTAGGTGGTTTGGTCGTACTAAATTTCCCAGTAGTGTCCACGGATGTGCAGGCTAGATGGTCTGGCCATGGGAAATGTGAGGTTACAGGGCTGTGTGGGGGTCGGAGTGGGATGCTGTTCGGAGGGCCAGTATACACCTGATGGGCCAAATGGCCTCCATCTGCACCATAGGGATTTTAAGTCTCTTACACATTCACCTCATCAGGGACCCTGTATCCACAAACCTACGAATTAAGACCAGGATTAGGTCCATTGAGCCTGCTTTATCATTCAATAAGATCATGGCTGGTCTGATTTCTACACTCCTCCTTAGCCCTGATAACCTATTACCCTTTTGTTTGTCAAAAATCCTTTTTCTTCTGCCTTAAAAATATTCAAAGACTCACCAGATATTTTAAGGACTAGTCTTCAGAGTCTGAAATCCTTTCCTGAACTTCTTCTCCATTATTTGGAGGTGCTAGTGTTGGACTGGGATGGATAAAGTTAAAAATTACTGAACACCAGGTTATAGTCCAACAGTTTTATTTAAGAAGCACTACCTTTCAGAGTGCTGTTCCTTCATCAGGTGGTTGAAGGTGATAAAGGAGCAGCGCTCCGAAACATAGTGCTTCCAAAGAAACCTGTTGTACTATAACCTGGTGTTGTGCGATTTTTAACTTTTTTCTCCATCCCCTTCCTTCTTCAAAACTGTCCATACAACTGATTTCTTTGGCCATATTTTTGATCAACTCTCTGAACATATGCTGATGGGGCTTGGCACCCATTCTCTTCCCCCTCATTCTTCAGTGAAACACCAGCAAATGCAAACATTTTTCTACTTTTAAGTGAACAACACACAGCAGGGGTTTCCTCTCCTTGTTATATATTCATATCTTCAATGAGCATCTGAGTTGTGGGGTGGATTCAAATGCCTTTTATTGTGATTTACCCGTCATTGACAGCACAGCATAAAAGGCACACAAAAAGCTTCAGAATTTCTTAACTTAAACAATTTAAACTTCGAGTGCACACGCTTCTTCCCCATTTCCCCCATCCCCGATAACTATTGGTCAGCGGAGCCGAGGTGTCCCTCTGAATTTGGCTCTCTGGTATAATTTAAGCTTGCCTGAGCAAGATAAATTCTGACAAGCTTGAGGCCCACCCCCAGACCTTTGTGGTGTCTTCCAGACTCTTATCTCCTTCCTTAAGGCTTTTAACATTTGCCAGCTGCAACTTCCAATTAATTGGACTTCAGAACTTTTTAACTTTCTCATTACAGGAGATAACAGTGATTTTTGAACAAAGTTATGTGGTCGCACCTAAAGTTAGAATTCTTTAGCTAACAAGCTGTGTCTTAATGTGCTCATTCAACCCACATTCCAATGTCTGCTCATCTCAACATTCATTCCTCCCTGTAACAAAAATGCTAAAAACTGAGATACGAGGAGCATTAGAAAATGTTCATAAGTGAGCTAGAGACAAAGAGAGAGAGAGAGAGACCAGCTTTCTGTACTGCCTTCATTGAACTATTTGTGATTTGGTTTGAATCTTTTCCTTTAATGCTTTTCTATAACTAATGTGGATCTCTAATTATTGATCAAACAACTAATTAGTGTGAAACGTTCTTAATAATGTTAAATATTATTATCAATGCGTTATAGAGCTGCTATTGTTCTGCTCGTGATTAATCAAATTTTATATATTACCTGAATCAAATGATCTATGTCTTACAGAGCTGCTATTGTTAAGACTAAATTATTATCCAAGTCTTATGTGTTAGCTGAATCAAATGGTAAAATTATTATCTATGTCTTAGAGACTTGCTATTGTTATGACTAAATAATTCAAATGTTAAATGTTGTTGCCATTTTTCTCAAGTCATAGTCAAATTTTTTTGACTACTTTTTAAGGTTATATTTATGAGGTCAGCTATTACATGAATACTACTTTTGAGGGGCTGAAATTCATGTCTGTCAAAATTCATACTGTATCATTAGCAGTAGCCCAATGGATGTCTAAATGAATAAAGCGTTAAAAGAATGAATTATGGTAATTCTGAAAACTCGGAGTGGGACACAACAGCCAGAGCACTGGAAGACCAGGAGCAGAGTGGAGAAACCAACAGACTGGACATGACGGCTGGAACATTGACTCAGAAATGTGGACCTATTATCTGTAAAGAACTAGGGTTGACGTTTACATGAGATATATGAAAAGTTCCAGGTTATTTGGCCAAAAATAGCGAGTTGACTTTTACATGAGATTGACTATTACTCGAGTATATATGTATCTATATCTCCTGCACATTCAGCAACCTTGAATAAATTACTATCAGTTCTGTTCTGCTGCATTCGCCATGGGCAGCCATCAGTCATTTTGTGAGCTCATTTAAAACATTGTTAAAGTTCACTTAAGAATGTAACTTTTAAATGTTCTGCTATTTACATATAAAAGTACTGAAACCAACATGTTCATTCTAAAAGATGAGAGACTTAACAAGCAATCCAGATTCTTTTTCAATATATAATTTCAGTTACATCACACTATAAATGTTTGCTATAAATTCTGTGTCTTATGATCTTATACTTCACAACCACCTGCTTCCAAACAAACCTGTTGAACTATAACCTCGTGTTGTGTGATTTTTAACTAAGAGGAACACAGCCTGGTACTTGTTAATTATTTTCTTAACTTCTATTAGGTCTATGCATTGCAAATACAGATACCAGACACTACCTGAAACTGACCAAGCAACTCTACAGATTTATTCCAATGATATTGAAACAAGAAGATCTAACTCGGTAAGAAGTCATCAGAACAATATTAATCAAATTTCAACCCTTCTCTTTTAGACCTCCAAGTTCTAGCTTGTCTGCTTTTAAGTAAGTCTTGGCCATTGCCATATGTTGAAGAATGCTGGTACAGTAAATGTCAAAGCCTAGCAGCTGTTTCCGTCGCTCTGGGAATGGTTAGCCCTGATTCATGATAGCTACAGCAGTGAAGCAGTGAATAATTTGCTAACTTTGTACAGAGGCACAAGGCAGATTGGTTTGATGTATAGTGTGCTTTATTTCCAAGGACTTAATGTACGACTGATTCTCCTGATTCCATGCAATTGCTGTTTAAAATCTTAACTTCTCTGGTGACTTTCTATTCTTGCTCATCATATTTCTAATAAATCGTTAACTATCATGATACTTCTAATTGGTTTCTTATATCTAAATGTGTTTTTTTATTAATTCATGGATGTGAGTGTTGCTGGCTAGGCCAGCATTTATTACCCATCGCTAAATGGCCGTGAGAAGGGAGTGGTGAGCTGCCTTCTCAAACTCTGCAGTCTGTTTGGTGGAGTACACCCACAGTGCTCTTAGGGAGGGCGTTCCAGAATTTTGACCCAGCAACAGTGAAGGAATAGCGATAAATTTCCAAATCAAGGTGGCATGTGGGTTGGGAGGAAGCTTTCAGGTGACGGTATGTCTGTGTATCTGCTGCCCTTGTCTTTGTATGTGGTAGAGATCATGTGATTGGAAGGTGCTGTCTAAGGAATCTTGTTGAGTTGCTGCATTGCATCTTGCAGATGGTACACACTGTTGCTATTGTATATTGCTAGTGGACAGCATGAATGTGTAAGGTGGTGTATGTGATGCCAGCCAGGCAGGCTGCTTTGTCCTGGTGTTGAGCTTTTTGTGTGTTGTTGGAGTTGCCCCCTATCTGGCCAGCGGAGAGTACTCCATCATGCTGCTGGTACGTGCCTGGTGTTGGACTGGGGTGGACAAAGTTGAAAATCACACAACACCAGGTTATAGTCCAACAGGTTTAATTGGAAGCACTCGCTTTCAGAGCACTGTCACCTGATAAAGGAGCAATGCTCCAAAAGCTTGTATTTCCAAATAAGCCTGTTGGACTATAAACTGGTGTTATGTGATTTTTAACTTTGTAGATGATGGACAGACTTTGGAGAGTCCGGTTCAGAAGCAGATTGTTGAACTTCATAGCCTGCCACTTTAACTTGTTAACTTGGGCGGCACGGTAGCACAGTGGTTAGCACTGCTGCCTCACAGCGCCAGAGACCCGGGTTCAATTCCCGCCTCAGGTAAGTGTGTGGAGTTTGCCCATTCTCCCCGTGTCTGCGTGGGTTTCCTCCGGGTGCTCCGGTTTCCTCCCACAGTCCAAAGATGTGCAGGTTAGGTGAATTGGCCATGCTAAATTGCCCCTAGTGTTAGGTAAGGGGTAAATGTAGGGGTATGGGTGGGTTGCGCTTCGGCAGGGCGGTGTGGACTTGTTGGGCCGAAGGGCCTGTTTCCACACTGTAAGTAATCTAATCTATTCCCTTAATTCACTACTCACCACTTTCATACACCAGCTGCATCATTCCTAATATTCAAAGGGATAAAAATATCTCTTTCACGTTTTAGGTTCTTGAGCCGAGTGATGTTAAATACACTTTCTCTACCATGATCAACCCCTTGTCCTTCTTGAAGCAGTTTTTAATTTTGTTTAGCTGAGCTATGATCCATGGGTACTGAACAAGTGAATAGGCTGCTCATGTTTTCAACGGACTGTTTGATCTGTTGGACATCAACATGCCCAATGTCCTCACAGATCCAATTTAAACAGGGATCACCACTTAGTGATCCAGAACAGGGACCCTAATATATTATTCTGAACCGAGATGGGTGAGACTCGACAGTATGAGAAACTCTGTAAAGGGGTGAAATAGTGGCTGGCACTTGATTCTGGCATTCCCCACGCCAATTCTGTGGTTTCCAATTTTCAACAGTGCCTTTTAAGGTTGGCTAATAGGTCCACATTCGGTACTCCCAACCTGTCTGGTTTCATTGTGGGGACAGGCATCTCCTAACCTTCTACAATTATCATGGTATCTGCTATTGATACTTAAAGGTCAGGATGGTTGACACTCAGTTTGTAGGTAAAAAAAAAGTTATTTTAAGGAAGTGGAAACTTATGACACTTTCAAAATCACTTCTGTTTAAAAAAACCCATCTTATTGTTGCTACGGGGTTAATTGGTCCCATATATTGGGTAAATGGGCCTTGTGACTTGGCTTGAAGAAAGTAAGTAGTCTTGGGACTTGGAAAGAAAGGCTGGAGGTTGCATGGATGGAGGGCATGATGAGAGTGTGCAGGTGTGAGTTAGAGAGCCCAATATATTATAACTGGGACAAAGTCCCACAGCATTGAGGTGGATCCTTTAAACTGCCCACTGTGCTGCTACCTGTAACTGTCTCTGGGCTATTTCCTGGGCGGACTGTAGCCCACGCGAGCCCCAATACGCAATAAGAATGTTGGTTTTGATGGGGCCTCCTGTTGTGGTGGATGTCTTGTGTGTTATTGGAGCAGCACTCAGCCAGGCAAGTCATAGAATCACAGCTGTACAGTACGGAAACAGACCTTTTGGTCCAACTCCTCCATGCTGACCAAATGTCCTAAAATAATCAGTCCCATTTGCCAGCACTTGACCCATACCCCTCTAAACGTTTCTTATTCATATACCCATTAGATACCTCTTAAATGTTGTAATTATATCAGCCTCCACCACTTCCTCTAGCAACTCATTCCATACATGCACCACCTTCTGCATGAAAAAGTGGTCCCTTAGGTCCCTTTTAAATTTGGAGAATTCCATCATACTCATGACTTGTGCCTTGTAATTTTTAGAGTCAAGAGTGTGGTGCTGGAAAAGCACACCTCTAAGACACCCATGCCAACCAGCCCCACAGCCCCATGGCTGAACACTTTAACTCCCCTCCCACTCCACCAAGGGCATGCAAGTCCTGGGCCTCCTCCATCACCAAACCCTAACCACAGTACCCCGGAGGAAGAATGCCTCAGTTTCTGCCTTGGGACACTACAACCACACAGGAGTAATATGGATTGCACCAGTTTCCCCATTTTCCCCTCTCCCCACCTTATCCCAATCCCAAACTCTTGACCTGACCATCATCTTTCCCATCTATCCACTCCACCCTCCTCTCTGACCTATCGCTTTCTCCTCCACCTTCATGTACCTATTGCATTCCCAGCTACCTTCCTCCCAGCCCCACCCTTTCCTATTTATCTCTCAGCCCCCCCCCCCGGTTCACAAGCCTCATTCCTGATCAAGGGCTTATACATCGTGCTCCTCAGATGCTGTCTGACCTGCTGTGATTTTCTAGCACCACACTCTCGACTCTGATCTCCAGTATCTGCAGTCCTCACTTCTCCATTAGTCAGGATGTGAGTAATTCGCTGCAAGATTCCTAAACTCTGACCTGCTCTTGTAGCCACTGTATTTATTTAGTGAGTCCAGTTCAGTTTCTGGTCATTGTTGACACCCAGAATGTTGATTGTGGGGGATTCAGTGATGGTGCCAACATTGAATATCAAGAGGCAGTGTTTGGATTGTCTCTTATCTTAGAGATTATCATTTCTAAGTCCTTGTGTATCATGAATTTGTCATTTACCAACCCAAATCTGAATATTGTCCAGGTCTTACTGCTTATGAGCATGGACTGCTTCAGTACCTGAGGAATCACGAATGGTACTGAACATTATGCAGTCATCAGCCAACATCTGCAGTCCTCATGATGGAGAGAAGGTCTCAGCTAAAGATGGTTGGATCTAGGACACTCCCCTGAGCAGCTCCTGCAGAGAGACCCTGAGCTGAATTGATTTGCCTCCAACAAACGCAAACCTTTGTTTGTGCCAGGTATGCCTCCAGCCAGCTGAGAGATTTCTCCTCGCTTCCCATTGACTCCAGTTTTGCCATGTAATGAAGTCAGGAGCTGAGTGGAACCTTGTCCAATAACAGTCATTCTCACAAGAAATGGATAATTGTTTAAATGATCACCTTTTTTTATCTTCATCTCTCTGTCTCTTTAGGATACACGGCGTGAATGAAAGAATATCTATAAAGAACTACGAAGAAATTGTGGAATTCTATTTCCGACTACTACAGAACTCTGATCTAAGCAGTCTACCACCTTCTCACATTTCCTCTTGTAACTTGTAGAAGGTTCCTGGATTGACACGGACTTCTTTCTCTGAGATCTTCCAACTTATGTTGCAAGTAATCCCAGAACGTTCATACAAAGTCCAACTAAAATTCAACCGCATGTATTTCTCTCTCAAAACCTTGTAGGAGATTGGGACAATACGTCTTCCTTTGTAGACGTTTATGGGTTGGGGTAATTAGTATAACCAGTGTAAGGAATAAGAATCATGAAACATCAGCGTCTCAATGTGTAAAACAGGGTTTATCTCTGGCTTAAGTTGAGTTGGTTTATTGTGCTTAGATGTGAAAAGGTAGGGGGAAGTGTGGTGAAGGTGGGTGGTGGGGATTTGAAAGAGGGGGGGAAGGAAATCAGCTAGGGTTACCGAATTCCTGGTACAATACAGCAGCCCTGAGTTGGAAGTGTTATGTGTGACGGGTGCTGGAAAATTGCACATTTAGATTTGACAGTTAATGTGAATGATAAAAAGGAAGCACATGGACTGGAGAAATATTGCCTGTTGTGGAACCGTGCGGCAAGAGCAACTACAATGATGATCCATGAAACACAGCAACAAATAAAAAGACCATTGCAAATACCTACAAATTACAACTGCATTGAATCAGCATGGTCACATGAATACATCAAAATGAATATATACGCATACTATCCAATGCAAAAGAAAATGTTCCTTCTGGATTTATATGCTTGGCAAGTAATATTATCCAACACCTTTTCTCAGGTGATGCAGTTTGTGGAATTATATTTAATGAAAGAATTTTAATGGTATTTTCACAGTAGTATTTATATAACTTTTCAGGGTAGTCAAAATGAAGGTCTATATTTAAAAGTCATTTATACACAAAATATAAGCTGCAGATTGAGGCCCGTTGGCTTAGGAAAGTTCTTCAATGCCTTTCTTGTGAGTTCACAACACTACATTTTATTTGTGCCAGATCAGTATTAAATTTATTGAATTAATAAAGAGATATTTGGAACCTGATTATGCTGCTGTTTTATTCTGTAAAGTAAAAGAACACCAATTGTTGAATATCTGAGGCAGAGAATACATTTAGAAACAGAAGTAGCAATTGCTGGAGACACTCAGCAGGTCTGGCAGCATCTGTGGAGAGAAAGCAGAGTTAGCATTTTGAGTCCAGTGACTCTCCTTGGCTTCTTAATCCAAGAAGGGTCACTGGATTCAAAACATTAACTCTGCTTTCTGCCAGACCTGTTGAGTTTCTCCAGCAATTTCTGTTTCAGATTTCCATCATCCACAGTTCTGTGTTTTTATATGAGCACATTTGGATCTTGTTTTTCCTGTGCTGCTTGTTTTTAAACTTATCTTTGTTCCATAGATCATAAAATTATGGATCAAACAATCATAAGAAATAATAGCAGAAGTAGTTCATTCAGCCCCTGAAGCCTTCTCCTCCTTTCAACAAGGTCATGTCGAACCGGATTGTCCTGCTTGACTTCCTTGCACATGAAAATCCAAATTCAAGGTCTCAGCCTAATATTCCTTAAAGCAATTTATTATCTCTGCTTCAGTCTATTCTTCCCAATACTGTCACTAAAAGTGGTCGTTGGCAGATTTCGTGAAGGCAAATTTAAACTTGTGGTGTCCCAGGCAGGCTCTTGTCGCGGACTCTTTGTCTTAAGAAAGTGCTTTGGTCCTAATAATTACTGGCAAAACCACAACATTGCGTCCACTGAGAGAGTGACATTGAGCCATTACCTTGGACCGCTGCACGTAGAATAGATATCAGGCAGAGAGATTAGGTCTGTATGGTCTTTTATAAGACCATGTTCACTTCACAACAACTACATTTCTCAGAGGCATTAAACTTGCAAAGGTAGAGTGAGTTTTGTGAAATACACATGTGTACATTTAGACTGGGGAACTTACATGCTCTTTGGTGGTCTCTGAGCTCATCACCTCCTTGATAGTGGCCCTCGGTACATTTGCCCTTCTGACTAAGCACGAGGAGAGACAGATATATATATATATAGAGAGAGAGAGAGAGAGAGAGAGAGATTCAAATGTTATTACACAGCTGGAGCAGGTGAGACTTGAATGATGGCTTCCTGGTTCAGAGATAGGGACACTACCATTGCACCACAAGAGCTTCTAAAAAAAACAGTGATAACTTGGAAAGTTTATTTTTGTAACCTGTTGGGGATTGAGATCTATAGGCAACAAACTGAGTAGATACTTGTCCAGCAATGATCAGTTTAACAAAAAAGTTGGGCTGCCTGACAATACTTCACACTAACTTGGTTAGCCATTAACTCATGCACTTCCCTAATGGAAACCAGTCATCAATGACTAACTATTGAGGAGTGATTAGTTCCTACATAGGTTAAAGAAATGCAAAATCATGTCCAATATTGCAGCATATTGGTCAATTTAGGCTACTAAATTTAAACGTGAAAACAAAATCAGGTTTCTCCATAATTCATCTTATCTTCTGATCGGCCAGATTATGAAAACTCATTCACAAGTTAGTTAGCATTATACAACAGCAATATTGTAAAAAGAATGTGTTGATTTTGTACCACACGACACAAGGAAAGTATGAAGTTGATGGGCAAATAGTTTAACGCTGCAATCTGTTCATTGAAAGATTGGTTCCAGTGCAATGTGAGGCAGTGTTTATTTTAATGTGGCACGGTGGTTAGCACGGCTGCCTCAGCACCAGGGACTGGGGTTCAATCCACCCTTAGGCAACTGTCTGTGTGAAGTTTACACATTCTCCCTGTGTCTGAGTGGGTTTCCACCCGGTGCACCAGTTTTCTCCCACAGTCCAAAGATGCGCAGCTTAGGTGGACAGGACATGCTAAATTGCCCATAGTGTCAGACAGGGATATGCAAGCTAATTGGGTTTGTTGGAATTGCAAGGGTTGTAGGATTTGGTTCTGGGTGGAATGCTCTTCAGAGAGTCAGTGCGGACTCAATTGACCAAATGTCCTGTTTCCGCAATGTAGGGATTCTATGATGCTCATTCATTTATCTAGCTACCTGTCTCATCTTCATCCAATGAATGCTTTTCCTGGGGGTGTCTCAGCGGTTAGCACTGCTGCCTCACAATGCCGGGGACCCAGGTTCAATTCCCACCTCGGGCAACTCTGAGTGGAGTTTGCACATTCTCCCCTTGTCTGCATTAGTTTCCTTCTGGTTTCCTCCCACAATCCAAAGACGTGCAGGTTAGGTGGATTGACCATGCTAAATTGTCCAAAGTGTTCAGGGATATGTAGGTTAGCTGCATTAGTCAGGGGTAAATTTAGGATATTAGGGTAGGGGAATGGGTTTGGGTGGGTTACTCTCTGGAAGGTCAGTGTGGACCTGTTGGGCTGAAGGGCCTGTTTCCATACTGTAGGGATTCTATGATTATCACTTGTCACTTTTTTAAGTGTCACGCATGACAATTATCCTTCTAGTATTGGCTTATGTCATTTCATTCACCTTCCTCTAACCTGCTCCTTAAAATCTACCTCAAAATCTTATGAACCTACTTGAGACTATGTCATATCTACTCTCTGAACTTGGTGAAATGTGAACACAACTCATACTCCATGACAATAGGTGCCTGAATAGGAAAAGGTTTAGAGGGATATGGACCAAACGGAGGCAAGTGAGACCAGCTCAGTTTGGGAACATGGTTAGACTGGACTAGTTGGACTGATGGGTCTGTTTCTATGCTGTATGACTCTGACACAAAAGCAACAGATAGAGTAAGGGTGACATTGGAAGAAACAAATTACAGGAGGGAAAATATGTCTGTGAATCGAATGCTTTTGATAAATAATTTATACGAATATTTATTGTTTTATATTACTTTTCAGGATGTGCCAAAGAAGTTCTCAGCCTCTGACATGCCTCATACCTAATGTGGACACATGGCAATCACAACAAACTCCTAAAAACAACATAGTAATGATGTCCAGGTTATGTGCATTAGTGATTTTGGTTGAGGGATAAATATTGACCATGACATCAAGACATGGCATCTCACCTGGAAGCTGCCAACCAGGTCTTCACATTTGCCTGCCTTGATTATGTGCCTCAGGTCTCTGGGATTTAGGAATTAAACCCACAGCCTTCAGACTAAACAAATGTTATAACAATGAATCATGACTGTTAGTTTAATGTTATAATATCTTTTCATTATACAACACGCCCTTCAGTATAAAGTAATGCAGACTAACTTGTGAGCAATGAGGCATGTAATTTACATCCACCAGTGGCATATGGGATTAACTGATCTGTCAGCTGTGATTGGTCACAAAACATTTCCAGACCAGTATATCAATAATCAGACAAACAAAGTTATTCCAATCTACCGAGAGATATGGATGAGACTAAAATTTGCTGTCTGCAATGGCTCATAATAATTGACACAGGTAATGATTATTAAATCCCACAGAAAAAAAAAACAAAATAGTGCTGTTTCTGATAATAAATCTTGTGTTTTATTGCATGCATTTATTCCTTGAGCAATATCTGAAAAGCTGGAACAGCAACAGACTGCACCTTTAAGTGCTTTGGTGCCAATACTATGAAAAGGAATAAATTAGAATCGTTCACGGAATGTTCCTGTATTCTATTTTGATTGGATAGATTTTGACTAGACAAGAGAGCCAAGGGTTGTTGGGCCGAAAAGGAAAATGGAGTTGAAGCTATAAAGCAGATCAAGCACCATCTGATAAAATGGGGACTCTTGCGCCCAAGTCCTATTTTCCTATAATTCAGCCATTACATAAAGTTGGAAGAGTGTAAGGTTTACGTTTTCGATGGCACTCTGCCCTTTCCTGCTGCTCAGCTTTATGAACAAGGCAGTAGATGCTGCGAAATGAAGCCAGAGCGACAGCCCTAAAGATCACGCTGACAGATTAGAATCAAAAGCAGTGAGATTGCAGGATGTGGCTATCGGTCCTGCCAGGCACTGGGGAATCAGTCTGTACCAATTCTCTGATTACCTACCTCTTGCAGCAATCCAGCCGTCCAATACTTATGGGTCTGTACTTTCCCAAATGACCACTCTTAGTCCTGAGTGGCATGTGCCACCTCAAATGGGTAAGAGTTGTTTGAGATGGTTTGCTGACAGCAATCCTCCTTTGTCATTGCTTTGACTTGAGCATATTTGGTAGTGAGTGGTAGAGGATACATCACCATGGAGTATCTATAGACGAGAGGCACTCCTTTTCAATAACAAGAAGGTTTATTGCGTGATAGCAACAAGTACCACTACACTGAGTCATGCATAATTACTAGGACCTTAAGAAGCTGTTCCGGTTTCCCTCTGAAAGCTAGAGTAGAATTCATATCTCCTCCCATACAACGTAATATGAATATTATTCAGAACCATTACCACATGCAGCAATATATTTTCCTGGAACTAAAACAAGGAATGATGGCAGGGGTTGTCCTGGAGTCTTCAGGAATTGAGAGTTAACCATTCAGGAGGATTGCATCAGCCTAGGATAAAACAAAATGCAGTGTCCCTACCATTGAGCCTCTGAACAGTGGAGCAGACTCAATGGGCTGAATGGTTGACTTTTGCTGTTACGTTTGTGGTCTTAATGTTTCAAGGAAACATCCAGACTGCATCTCAAGGCTACTCTTAACTCTGAGAATCTTGTATGTTTCAATAAGATCAACCCTCATTCTTCTAAACTCGAAAATATAAAAGGCTTAGCCTAAAGCAGAGGTGGTGACCTCTTGGTCCTATATCTGGGCTGTTCATCCAGAGACTCAGGTAATGTTTGTGAGAACCTGGGTTCAAATCCTGCAACGGCAGATATTAGAACGTGAATTCAATAAAAAAATCTGGAATTAAGAGTTGAAACAATTGCTGATTGTCGGAAAACCACACCTGGTTCACTGATATCCTTTAGGAAAGGAAATTGCCTGGTCTTGCCTTCATGTGACTCCAGACCAACAGCTATGTGGTTGACTATTAATTGCCCTCTGGGTAATAAATGCTGGCCTAGCCACCAGTACCTATATCCCATAAATAAATAATTTTAAAAAGCTGTTTTGCTATTTTTTGTGAAGTCATCACCTTCATCCTAGAAACTGGTCTATTGAACTGTCAACAACGCCAGCGTATCCTTTCTTAAATATGGGGACTAAAACTGTATGCAGTATTTCAGGTGTGGTCTCACCAACCCCCTGTCCAGTACAACAAGACTTCCCTATTTTTAAAATCCAAAAAAACACTGCCCCCTCCCTCAGCAATAAAGGCCAAAATTCCATTTGCCTTCTCAATTACTTGCTGCACTAGCATGCTAACGTTTTGTCTTTCACGTACAAGAAGACACAAGTTTCTATGGTTAAGACAAGTTTGGGATGATATAGTGAGAAATTGCTAAGCCTCGTAGAGAGAAACCCTCTATGAAACTTGACAATATTAACACAATTTCTTTGAATACATTTGCTCACTTGTTACAAAATATTGGAAATCGGGGAGAAAAGAAAACTATCTCAATGGATAAAAAGATTGAAGGCAGGTGAGCTATATATTAGCTCATGAGACAGATATTTGCAAATTTATTAACAACTAAACACATACACTAATATGACATCTCAGACTTACATAATCCAAGCTCTGCCCTGTATTACACATACATTAAATGGCTAACTAACAGGCTGGCTATTATTCTGATCAACTGTGTGTCTGCACAGAGGATAAAATGGAGACTGTTACACTGGAGCATCACATGTTGTTGATTATTTAGTGCCTTCAAGGTGCTTTTCTAAGACCTGAGCAATAACACCCCAACAGGAGTTCCTGCAGCAAATCCCCCAGGAATTACATCCAGTAGAAGCAGGTAGGATGCATGAACTTTATCTAATTCTTCTCAATATTGAAATGATTAGCATTTATTGAGCCAATCTTTTTTCCTTATGCTGAAAGCCTCAGATATTCATTTTCAAACTGAAATCTATGGAAGTGTTTCATGATTTACATGATGTTCCCCATGTTTGAAATCCTCTTCCCTTGGTTCACCTTTCTATAATATTGCTACCTTATACCATCCTCTAGTGGCCAAATGAAATATTACATGCGTGTTAAAATTGATTTTCAAATATGATTGTAACTCGTACAATAAAATAATAGTGAGTTTGATTCACGTTTCTATTTTCTAGTGAATACTATGGCAGAATTTCATATTGAAACCAAATTAAATGTTCAGTTATATTCTAAATAATTGCTTAGATTTTAACAAACAGAATCTTCATCATGGGGTAGTACGGGGCTCAGTGGTTAGCACTGCTGCCTCACAGTGTAAGGGACCCAGGTTCGTTTTGACCCTCAAACAACTGTCAGTGTGGAGTTTGCATGTTCTCCCCATGAATGACTGTCTGTGTGTGTTTCGTTTGTGTGCTCTGTTTCCTCCCACAGTCCAAAGATATGCGGGTTGGGTGGATTGGCCGTGCTGAAATTGCCTGTCGTGTTCAGGGTAGGCTAGGTGGGTTAGCCATGGGAAATTCAGGGTTACAGGGATAGGGTAGGGGGATGGGTCTGGATGGGATGCTGTTCAGAGGTTCGGCATACACTCAATGGGCCAAATGGCCTGCTTCCACACTGTACAGGTTCTAAGATATGATTCTGTGAAATCGTGTGTTTCTCCATCAAAGAAGGCTGTGTGTTTGATTACCAAGGCATTATATTCCAGAATTCCACCTCTTTCTCCTCCTTTAAAATGCATTTGAAAGCTCTTACCTCTTTGGCAAACTTTTGGTCACCTGTCCATGTCTTTTATGTGCCTCTGTCCCAAATTAAGTTGATTTACAGCCTTAGGTTGTTTTATTATGTTCAAGATGCTACATAAGTGCACTTTGTTGCTGTTTTTTATGTGTGAAAAAAAGAGGACCACTTCAACAGGGATCCATTGTCACTGATTTTTCACAAACAGAGCACTGTCCAAGTTGATTTGTTTGGCCTTGCAGTTAAAAAATATAGACTTGCATTTATATAGCACCTTTCATGACCACAGGATATTCCATGACACTTGACCACTCATTATGTATTTTTGAAATGTAGTCACTGATTTAATGTGAAGAAAATAGCTTCCAATTTGCACACAGCAAGCTCCCATAAACAATAATGTGATAATGACCAAATAATCTATATTTTCTGTGACTTGAATTAAGGGACAAGTATTGGCCAGGACACTGGGGATCACTCCTCTTCAAAGATGGCAACATGGGGTATCTTATATCCACCTGAGAGAGCAGAGAGGGTCCTAGTTTAGCATCCTATCCAAATGACTGCACAGTGCTACATTGGTGAGTCAGATAAGTTTTCATTGTTTATGCCATGGAGAGGGACTAAATCCACAACCTCCTGTGTCAAAGGTATAGTATTCTAAAACTAACTGAGCCAAAGCTGATGTTCATTTGCCACTGCTCTCAGCAGAAGGTCTGTAGTATAATGGCAGTGTCCCAATTTCTGAGTCAGGAGGCTTGAGTTCAATCCTTAAATGCACCAGTGTTTTTGAAACATCTCTGAACACATTGATTACAAACTGCCTACAGATGCTGTGTTGCAGTTCTTTATGTTCTGTGCATGCTCTAACCTGGGACAATTTTATATTAGTGTGATTATAGTGGATTGTCTTCCAGTGGAATGGAGATAGACTGTCAATTTGCTGACTTAAATTATTTTGCATTCCTTTCATCAGGATCCTGAGTTGATTTTGAGCCCCAAGATATATATTCAACAACCTTACTTCTCCCACAGGGTTGAGAGTCTTTGGAATTTCCTTTTTCAAAACGCAGTGGATGCAGAATCTTTAAATAGTTTTAAGACAGATTCTTGGTTACCAATGGGACGAAAGATTATCAGGGATTATGCAGGAAGATAGTCTTGAGATTAAAATCAGCTCAGCCACGAATGTATTGATTGGTGGAGCAGATTTGAAGGGCTGAATGGCCTATGCTAGTTCCTTGTTCATGTGTTGATAACCAGCCATTCCTTATTGGCTGATGCTTCTAGCAAATCACATGCCAATGAACATCCTTCTATGTGTGATCAAACTTGAAGAAATCAGACTTGCACCACATTCTGAGATTCAAATCTGAAAAACTCGATCTGCGTTTCTAACCAAATACAGACGCAGAGTCACACAGCATGGAAACAGACCCTTCAGCCCACCCAGTCCATGCCAACAATAATCGAAAACTAAACTAGTCCCACCTGCCTGCCCTTGCCCCATATCCTTCCAAGCATTTCTTATTCATGTATCTATCCAAGTGTCATAGAGTCATAGAGATGTACAACATGGAAACAGACCCTTCGGTCCATCCCATCCATGCTGACCAGATATCCCAACCCAATCTAGTCCCACCTGCCAGCACCCGGCCCATATACCTCCAAACCCTTCCTATTCATATACCCATCCAAGTCCCTTTAAAATGTTGCAATTGTAACCAGCCTCCACCACTTCCTCTGGCAGCTCATTCCATACACGTACCACCCTCTGCGTGAAAAAGTTGCCCCGTAGGTCTCTTTTATATCTTTCCCCTCTCACCCTAAACCTATGCCCTCTAGTTCTGCCTATTTATCCTATCCATGCCCTTCATAATTTTGTAAACCTCTATAAGGTCACCACTCAGCCTCCGATACTACAGGGAAAACAGCCCCAGCCTGTTCAGCCTCTGTCTATAGCTCAAATCCTCCAACCCTGGCAACATCCTTGTAAATCTTTTCTGAACCCTTTCAAGTTTCACAACATCTTTCCGATAAGAAGGAGACCAGAATTGCATGCAATATCCCAACACTGGCCTAACCAATGTCCTGTACAGCCGCAACATGACCTCCCAACTCCTGTACACAATACTCTGACCAATAAAGGAAAGCATATCAAACGCCTTCTTCACTATCCTATCTACCTGTGACTCCACTTTTAAGGAGCTATGAAGCTACACTCCAAGGTCTCTTTGTTCAGCAACACTCCCTAGGACCTTACCATTAAGTGTATAAGTCCTGCTAAGATTTGCTTTCCCAAACTGCAGCACCTCGCAATTATCTGAATTAAACTCCTTCTGCCACATCTCAGCCCATTGGCCCATCTGGTCAAGGTCCTGTTGTAATCTGAGGTAACCCTCTTCGCTGTCTATATCCACCACTTCCTCAAGAAGTTTATTCCACACCCAAACCTCTTTCTGTGTAAAAAATGCTGCCCCTCGTTTCTTTTTCAAATCTTTCTCCTCTTAGCTTAAAAATATGACCCCTAGTCTTCAAATCCTTGCCTGAATGAAAATACACCTGTCATTTACTTTATCTATACCCCTCATGATTTTATAAACCTCCATAAGGTCACCCCGCAACCTTCTGCACTCCAGTGAAAAAAGTCCCAGCCTATCCAGCCTCTCCTTATAACTCAAACATTCCATTCCCCGCAACATACTGTAAGTCTCTTTTGACCCCTCTCCAGCTTAATAATATCAGTGATAAAGCTGTTCCTTTCACAAGGTTATGTAGTACATGGTCTTTGTTGAGTAGTTGAAATGACACAGACTCTAAAAAGTCTGGGGTACAGGGTTTCAGGGTCAATTTGATAATAGCTAACAGATACTGCCTCAGTAAGAGGCTTTCAAGTTTAAAAAAAAGTTGTACAATGAAAGGCGTGTGGCCAGTTCTCCAAGCTCTGGTTTTCTCTGGTTTGTTCTTTTAGCAGTAGTGTGAAGAAACGCTGCTGGACCCAACGAAGCAGCTCCAGGCCAGTACTCTCTCTCTCTCTCTCTCTCTCTCTCTCTCTCTAACGTCTTTCCTGTAAGACCCTGTGTGTGATTTTACCTTTTGTGCCAAGGGATGTTTATGGGGATTGCCGCAAGTATTTGGAACAGCATCAGTACATTGGGTTAGTCTGTTGGGTTTTTGGATAGGGTAGGATAGTTGGTATTCTGTTTTCTGTTCTTTGTGTTTCATTCAGTTACTTTGCAAATGAATTCTGTTTTGTTTAAAATGAAATGATTTGACCAGCTGATTCTCTACTGGAATACCTGCTTAAAACAACTAGCAAAGTTAGAGTCTGGGCTACCTTCTTGAAATGTTTTGAGGGATCTGGCCTGGTCCTTAACAATTCCCATAACAGAAATGGACACAGTACTCCAGAAGAGGTGTCACCAACGTTCTGTACAACTTCAACATAATGTGCCAACACCTATTCTCAAAAGTCTGAGCAATGGAGGCAAGCATGTTAAATGCCTTTTTAGCCACCCTATCTATATATGATGTAAGCGTCAAAGAATTATGTGCCTGAACCCTAGATCTCTCTGTTCTAAAACAATAACCAAGGCCCTACTTTGAATTGTATAAGTCCTGACCTTGTTTTATCAAAATGCAATACCTTGCATTTATCCAAATTAAACTCCAATTGCCCTCCTCAGCCCATTGACCCAGTTGATCAAAATCTCTTTGACATCTTTGGTAGCCTTCTTCACTGTCCACTATGCCAATGATTTTGGTGTCATCTGCAAAACTACCAACAATGCTTCCTATATTCTCATCTAAATCATTTATATAAATGACAAACAAAAGTGGACTTAGCACCAATCCCCATGGAACACCGCTGGTCACAGGCCTCCAAAAATCAACCCTCCCCCCATCACTCTGTCTCCTATCATAAAGTCGTGTGCAAAATGATGTCCCGACACGTTGACAATCACCAAACTGATACCAAAGTTTACTTCTAGCAACGTAAAATGACAGTGTAACTGCAGTCTATGATTCCCATTGGAAGCACAGATCCTGCTGGTGTTTAAGAGGAAAGGGATAGAAGTTAATTCAACTTAAAATGTCGAGCATAAATCTGGAGCTAATTTTACTTCTGAAAGGGTCCAGTGGTAGCAGGTGACTATTATAACCAGATTTAAAGAGATTATATCGTTAATAATGCTAATTAAATTAAAAAGGTTCAGTACTTACCTTACATAAGATTGCCATTAATAAAAGTACACTTTGGTCTGCTACAGAGTATTAACTTAGAGACAGAGAATAGTCTGTTCTTTAAGGCCTGTGTTGTGTTTGATTTTAATGTTCTTTGTTACATTATTGATGCTTTGTCTACTCAACTTTGGAAGATATAATTAACATATAAAATGTTTTGTATGTTTAGATATTGGAATACTCTATTTCAAAAGGCAATGGCTCGAATGTATTTTAACTTCGATCTTATCAGTTGCTGGCTGATATTGAAGTGAATCATTGCGTTAATTCTCAATGCTTGCATTAAAAAAAAGGTTGACTATTTGAGCTGAGCATCACAGAGCCATACTCTGCCAACGCTAAAATCTAAGATAAAAGGCAAAAAGATAGAACCTCCACAGGCCAGTCAACATCTATGGACAGAAGAAAATGGCTAGTTCAATATCACCAGCGCTTCTGGGTAAATCAGCAGAAACTGGATTAATAACTAATTGTCTTATTCCTTCTACTAATTTGTCATCATACACCAACGTCAATCTCAAATTCTTTAAAGGTGCTTCATAGAGGCCAAAGACAATTATTAGAATTCCAGACAGAGAGAGTAGACATTAGGAAATATGGTGACAAATGCTTCCAAAGTGGTTACTTTTAAGGACAATCTTGAGAGAGAAGATGGAGTGAAAGGAATGGACTTAGGAAAAGAATTCCTGGTTATGGGAGCCAACAAATCTGTGGGTGAGATCACCACAAAGGTCCTGCCTTCCCGACCTCACCCCTCGCCTGAAGCATGGTGACCCTCAAGTTGCCATAGTCCCAGGGGACCTTAAGGCTGCTCTCTATGATAGAGAGAGATAGAGATAGAGAGAGAGAGAGAGAGAGATAGAGATAGAGGGAGAGAGAGAGAGAGATAGAGAGAGATAGAGAGAGAGAGACAACTGATGGTGGCTTAACCAGAGGATCACCATACATTAGGTGAGGTGAGAAATTGAGGAGAGTCCTTTATGGTAACCTCAGCCAGAGCAGGAATGGAACCCACACTGTTGGCATCACTCTGCATCACAAATCAGCTGTCTCGCTGAGATAAACATACCCCACCGTCAGATTAAACTCACCACCAGTCATCTCTCTCAAATGAAAGAGCAGCTCTACTGTCCTCATGAGACTATGGTTACTTTACCTTGACTTGGAATGGGACAGAGGCTGGACTCTGAGGATCAGAGAAATCATTGTTGTACTGGAAAAGTTACAAAGAAAATAACAACGTATTGAAATGTGTATTCAAACATGAAATAGAGGAGACAGAGATTTAGTGGAGACCAACAATGATTGGTAAGTGGCTTGGTGCAGGTAGGGCAGAAGAAATTGAATTTTTGATGAGTCTAACATTACAGAGGTTGGAGGTTGCCAGGAAACTATTGACTTAGTTGAGCCTGAGAGAGTAAAATTCATTTTTGGGAGATTCAGCAGTGGGTAAGGTGAGGTAGGAGTGCATTGGAGACGAGTTGGAAGCCTTTGAGGAAAAGTGGTTAGAAGGTTAACTCAGGATCAAGTAAAGTAGCGAATATAAAAAGTGATAGAACATTTCATATGCCTCATCAGGTGAATGGATCACAAACTCAGCTTCAATTCATTGCCTGTAATGAATTAGTGAGGCCAGTTGTGCAGCTATCATGATTGGCTTTTCCTCTCCGGTAATAAGGTGAGGGACTGGGTGAGGTGCCAAAGGGTTCATACCATCTGCGGAACTGCCCTGAGACATAAATTCACTCATACCAGGAAGAATGATAGAATTGTAATGTGGTATATGATATCATAGATATAATTTTATTGATGATGGAGCAAGCTGACATCTGCTCCGACTACCTGGAGTCATAGAGATGTGCAGCATGGAAACAGACCCTTCGGTCCAACTTGTCTATGCTGACCAGATATCCTAACCTAATCTAGTCCCATTTGTCAGCACTTGGCCCATATCCCTCTAAACCTTCCTATTCATACACCCATCCAAATGCCTTTTAAATGTTGTAACTGCCGTCTGGAGAATGAGAGAACTACAGATAATAAAATCAAAGTAAATAAGGTTATTTAATTTAGCTTGACTAACAAATGATCAATAAAGATGGTAACATTATTCATAAAAAATTGAGATCAGTTTGGACAGGGTTGGGAGTCCAAAACTGGAGTGCATAGGCGTAAAGTGAGAGGAGAAAGACTTAAAAGGGACCTGAGGGGCAGCGTTTTCACGCAGAGGATACTGTGTGTATGGAATGAGCTGCCAGAAGAAATGGTGGAGGCTGGTACAATTACAACATTAAAAGGCATCTGGATGGGCATTTGAGCAGAAAGAGTGTAGAGAGATATGAGCCAAATGTTGGCAAATGGGACTAGTTTAATTTAGAATATCTGGTTGACATGGATGAGTTGGTCTGAAGGGTCTATTTCCATGCTGTACAACTCTATGACTCAAAATGTGTTATTTTGGTGTTGAAACAGGGTTTGTCATTGAGACATGATGAAAAAAAATTGATGTTTCATTTCTGAATGTACAAAAATTAATGTCTTTTAAACATTCTGCAGTGTTTTCCAGTAAAGTCTTAAAAGCCTTTTCCAGTCACAAATTATGTTAAAAGAAAGAGTTGAAGCCAATTCATTTGACAATGTTGAGATATTTTCAAGTATGCACGTCAATCCAATATTAAAGAATGACAATTAGAGCTATGTTTCCAAATGTTGTATCAAGAAAGAAATAATAGTTTGTACAAATGGAGCACCTTTCACAATATCAGGTGAACACAAAATCTTTTATAATAAATGAAGTGCTCTAGAAACGTAGTCACTGTTATAATATGGGAAAGACTGCAATGAATTCACACAGAGCAAGTTCTGACAAACAGCAAGAGGTGAAAAACAGATAATCTGCTTTTAGGTGTTGATCTTGGGATAAATTGCAACCATACACACAGATAATTAAGTGTTGTTGGTTTGTTTCTTAGTTTTGAGACTATAAATCAGGTTAAGAAAGGCTATAAATTAAAGCTGATGCACAAACAGAATAGTTAATTGCCTACCAAAGTGTAAATATTTTATGAATATGACCAATACATCATATTTTAACAACATGTAATTCTTACCATTGGTGGCTCAGTAGTTAGCACTGTTGCCGCATAGCACCAGGGACCTGGGTTGAATCCCATCCTATGGGTGACTATTTGTGTGGAGTTTGCACATTCTCCCCATTTCTGTGTGGGTTTCCTACCAAAGCCCAAAGACACACAGTGGATTAGCCATGAAACATGTAGGGTGATGGGGTGGGATCCTCTTCAGAGGGTCAGTGTGGACTTGATGGGCTGAATGGCCTGCTTCCACACTGTAGTGATTCTATACATTACAATTTATGCATCTATTTAGCTCTAGATTCTTTGGACAAATATATTTGGTGGCAGGGCTGATTGACATGAGGAACTTTTACCTCCCAAAAGACTGGCAAAAGATGTTTGAGTGTATGACTTGATCTATGCCTGTTAATCACATATTTTAGCATGAAGGTTAGCTCAGGTTATAATTTTGAGACCTTTTTAAAGCAGAGTTGGTAAAAACAAAAGGCAGCATGATTTGTTTGAACCAGGCCATTTCAATCCTTGAATCAACTCTCTATTACCAAAAGGAATGCCGCTTTCTGTCTGTTGAAAGGACTGAAATAAGACAAATTTTGGGGAGGTTTAACCTGGTTCACAGGAGTGCTCAGCACAAAACCTCCTGGAATTTTGACATCAAATTGGCAAGAATTGTTCTGTTGAAAAATGACAATTAAGAGGCTGAAGTGGTTGTATTTCTGAATATGGGACAGAATTGGGGCTTGGGACTGAATTTTCCCTGCCTCTGAATGACATAGGCATTGGTAAGAAAATTGGGAAAATACAGCAAGATTGAAAAAGTGAGATTGTTATTGTCAAAAATAAAAGGTCTGATCCTCTGTTTGATGTTTTAATAGCTATTTGAGAATCTCACTGATAAATGGCAAGAGCTCTAATTACACGCATTAAGATTTCACTGTTACTTAACCTTTGCTCGTCTCCCAGGTACCAATGAAAAACTAGACGGCACCATTGGAGACTCCAAATTCAGCCATTGGAGGAAAGCAAGGATTTACTCTGTATTTGCTTCTTAAACGTGGCCTAATATTGAGTATTTTGGTGAATCCATTTTATTTTTTTCTTCAACATGATCATTCTCATCTTGACAGACCTGAAAAGGTCACGAATATTTTCACAATGAAACTATTTAATGAAATATAGCAACTCAGTGCTGCTTGGATTCAAATCCAACTCAGGTAGATGGGATAAGAATGTCACCCAGCACTTCCATTCTGACTCCCTGGATTTTTTCACATCATTTCTTCTTACTTGTTCATGTGACCACAGACCTTGAGATGATGGTCACGAGCCATCCTCTTGAACTGATACAGCCCACATGGTGTAGGGACACTGAGAGTGTTTGAACGGGAGTGTGAGGATTTTGACCGAGTGACAGTGAAGGAACTCAGGTTGGTGAGTGTGACTTGGAGGGAAGTTGCAGATGGATAGGATTCCCATGCATCTGCTGTCTTTGTTCTTCTAGTGGCATGGGTCATGAATTTAGACTGTGTTGGTCGTAGTTAGACAGGGCTTGTGTTCGTTGTCCATTCTACTTGCCCTGTCCAAGGCCAGGAGAAAGTGAGGACTGCAGATGCTGGAGATCAGAGTCAAAGAGTGTGGTGCTAGAAAAGCACAGCCGGTCAGGCAGCATCCGAGGAGCAGGAGAGTCGATGTTTCAGGCATAAGCTCTTCATCAGGAATAAGCCCTTCATCTGTCCAAGGCCAGAACCAAATTAGCTGGGGATTTTCCTGGAATTCAACAGACCCATGAAAGAAGCTACCAACCTGAGAAGTGAATGTCAATTCTTTGAGTAGTCTTACCATGAGAACTGGATAATTTAGTACAAAAGTACTGCTGGGATGGAGTACAAAAGGAAGGTGTGACAGGAACTGATTTCCTGTACTCCTTCCAGCTGCCGGAGGGAATGGTAGAAGAAATTTCCCAAACAACCTTAGCTCCAAGATGAGTGCAGGGTTTTGATGTGTTTTTCATGTCGGAAAGGTGGGTGAAGATATCAGTATTTTGCCTCACACAATGTTGCAGGTTTGTGGGATATGCCGAATGGATCAAGGACTCTTCCTTGTCCATCATTTCTCATATCTCTGATCAGGCAAATTAATTTGCATGGACCCTTTTCCAAACTTACATCCCCAGTACACAGCTTGGAGTACAATGTATAGAATTGTAAACTGGGCATCTGACGCCAACACTGCTGAACCAGTTAAACTAAAGTCAAGTCTTGAAACTTTCCTAGCACAAAGTCATAATTGTGTTCCCCGTTTACTTCCAAGCTACATGATTAGGAACAGGAGTAGGCCATTCAGCACTTTGAATTGTTTCACCATTCAATGAGATATTAGCTGATTTGTTGCCTAACTCAATATACCTCCCATTGACCCATATCCCTTAATACATCTAATAAAAGTTTATTTATCTTGAATTTAAAATTAGCAACTGATCTAGCATCAACTTCTATTTCTAGAGAAGAGTTCCAAATATCTACCAGTCTTTATGTGTAGAATTGCTTCCTAACATCGCTTCTGAATGGTCTGGTCCTAATTCTCAGACTATTCCCCAATGAGTGGGAATAGTTTATCTTTATCCACCCCATCTTTTACTGTTAATATCTTGAAGACTTCAAAGAGATCATCCCTTAACCTTCTGAAATGATATATCTTGCTTTTTTCTTCCTACCTGGTATTGGGCAGGAAGCCATTTAATTGTTTCCCTTCGAAAGTTCGATTTAATAAGTTGAGTACCTGTGGGACAGAGGTACAACAATTATTGGGTTGACAAATATGATACTGACAAATAAGAATATGCTTAATCTGGAACAGGATTAAAAATATTATATCCATTCTTTAAAAAGTTAAAAAAAGATAATGTCTGAAGTAATACTTTGCTATGAGTTTTCATTAAATAGATAAAGTGGAGGAAATCTGGCACTTTTTAAGACCAAATGCGGATGATATATGGCCTTAAAGCAGCACACAGCCCAAGGCACTTTGATTGTTTTCTTGAGGACATTTTATATTAATTTGGCATCAACAGTAACAAACTGGTTTTACCTTAAACTCTTTGTTAACAATGTGCTTGCACAAGCACAGTGATTCAGTACTCATTAAAGAAAGTGATAAAAAAATCTCTAACCCAAGTCACCAGCAGAATTCAATATCAGGATTATTCACATCAAGTTGTCTTTTTGATCCAAGTGTTAAAGTGGGTTAAAGATAATATTAACCTGAGCTGTGGGAAAACAGCTCTACTAGACTGATCCAGTTTTCTAGGAATCTGGTCAGGTGTACTGCCTGCTATACTACACACTTACAAAAACATGAAAGATCAAAGACCATAAATGTTAACTCTGTCTCTCCAGATGCTGCCTGAGTTGCTGAGTGTTTCCAGCAACATATTTTCTTTTTGTTTTTCATTGGATAGAACGTGATGGGAACAATGTTGGGAGTGTGTTGCTGGAAAAGCACAGCAGGTCAGGCAGCATCCAAGGAGCAGGATAATCGACATTTCGGGCCGGAGTCCTTCATCAGGAACAAACATTCCTGATGAAAGGCTCCGGCCTGAAACGTCAATATTCCTGCTCCTTGGATGCTGCCTGACCTGCTGTGCTTTTCCAGCAACACACTCTCAAGTCTGACCTCCAACATCGGCAGACTCACTATTTCCTCCATGATGGGAACAGTGTCAGTGCAACTTTGGGAATCTGAGATTCTGGATTTTTCCTTAGATATCAGGGGACTATTTGCAGAATCAGCTTCATCAGTACTGGTGGTTCCCAAATGGAATCTGAGAACTAAGTTCAAGTATTAAGGTGACATTAAAGTTTACAAGAACAACCCCTTTAGCTCTTTTGCCTCTAAACTCTCTCCCACACCTTCTGCTTGGATGCACCTTGAGAATTATGAATCTCGATCGTAACCACAGACCTCTGCTGAGGGTGATTAATTAAATAAGGTTATGTCAATGCAATGTTTTATTGTATACAGGCTGTAGAAGGAACAGAGATGACAAGCCAAATTATAAAATGACAGGTTTTTCTTAATTATAATGCACAGGTCAATAATTCTGCCCACTACTGCCTGTGTAATGTTAGAAACCCAGTCTGTCTGGAGTGGAGCTTCAGTTAGAGCCATCACTATTCTGACCTTCCAAAGGGTCAGGTTCTGAACAAGGTGGTGAGTCGGACACTTGATATTGATTGAACGCTTTCACTGACACTGCCATCCAAGAGTATTGGGCAAGGTTCAGCTGGGAAATGTCACACACCGAGTGGAAAGGGTTGGATGACAGGAGACCAGTTAGATCAACAGGCAAATGTGAGTGTCCTTTCTACACATCCCCTTGACCCCGTTCCCTCGACCACCTATTGGAAAATTCAAAGTCAATAAGAAGAAGATTGTGGCACACATGACATGATCTGAGAGTGCAGACCAAACCTCTTCTCTAAGCAGACTGAAAGGGATGTACAGCTCACATGATCGAGTTCAGAATTTTGCCAGGACCATGTCCCTTTCTTGTGGTGCCCATAGGAACATACATATGAACAAATGATTTAGGAGCAAGAGTAAGCTGCTTGTCTCCTCGAGCTTGCTTGGCCATTCAACAAGGTCATAGCTGATCTTGTTACTCCATATTCCCACTTACTACCAATAACCTTTCACCCCTTGAAGGGTCTAAACCAGTTACCCATCCAACACAACCTTTCACTCAGGCTGTGGGCTTGGTGATGGTTTTGGTAGACAGACTGCTTAAGTATGATTGCATTGCTACTCCCCATCTCTCTTTTACAAACTATTATGTCATCCGCTTCTTCACATTGGTTAACTGCTTCCAAACGAAGATGAGACAAAATTAGACATGAAGAGTTCAGCCTTGTCTTTGGTTGGTGCCATTAGTGCAGTGTTTCCCAATTCTCTTCCCCCTCTGTGACCTCATTTTAAAGCATGCATTTTTCACGGTCCCTTGCTGAGAACTGAGAGAGTGGGGACCTGTTCGAGATGGAACACAGCAATTATAATGTGGTCAGTCTCAGTAGCAACCATTGCTACCCAAACACTCAGTCAGCAACCACACCTGGGGTGCCCACCCCAACTTGGGAAGACTTGTATTAGTGCATTAAATGGCAATGACATATCATTTTATTTGGTCATTTATTTATATATTCAATAACTTTATTTCAGGTTTTCTACCTGCTTCCCTAATGAAAGAGATACAGTTTTACAGGTGACCATAATCCCCCAAGGAGTCACCAGGTGGACATTATTCATGTGTTAGCTTCACCAATGAGTTTATGTTTACCAATTTTATTTCAAGGCATCAATTACAAACCATCTCCCCTGATGTCCACATATGTGTGAGCACAAGTAATCAGTAATAACCCAGCTTCATGCTCCCAGTACACAGAACCCTAACTCTATCCAACTGTCAACTTGGTAGAAATGACGTAATTGAACCTGGCATTAAAACAGAGCCTGCTTCATCCTTATTGATTTGTACAGCAGAGACATTAGGAGAGCTATTTTGCACCTCTCAGCATTTTACTGTCATCAGGTAAATTAATGAAAAATAATAAAACCTTCATAAAACACACACAACCTTCAGCAAACATGAATACTCATCAGAAGAGGAGGGCCTTGTCGATATAGTCTCCTCCTCAAACATCTGGAAACTCAAATTCACCTTCCTTTCTGAAGTCATCATTTGAATCAGCTGGTCTTCCTATGCCTTTCCTTCTCAGTTAATTGTGTGGACCATCTTCACATGTCGCTTATTTTAAACTGTTGAGTTGCTTCCTAAGTTCCTTGGCTTCCCCCTTTTGTCAATAAGGCTTTGTTTACTGTGCAGGCAGAATTTACAGAGGCTTCACAACTCCAGCTGTCAGGAACACATGGGTCTAAAATCCTTGACTGCCTCTCTCCTTTTAATACATCATTTGTCTCCAGTGTCAAACTTGATCTTGTTTGAAAGGTCAAGTGCCTCACTTCTAATTGTTGAGTTGATAATTTGCTTTAATTGCATCTTGCAATTAATTGCTTGACTTAACTTACTGCCAGTTGTTTTACTGCATTTGCAAAATCAAATGAGTTTACGTTAATGCTTGGCATTTCTACTCTTAATTGCCCCAATATCCTTAATACTCAACCAGCGTAAAGTCAACTTTGAGATGTTTTAATAGACTTGGAATTGTGAAAGTGACTTCCTGTCACCAGAGTCTGAATATAGTTTGAAATGTCATGATAACAACCTCAGTATTAATCTAGAGCCTCTGATTAATTTTCCGATCATCTGATTATGACCAAACTTGAAGTTCCAGGTCAAGGGATCATTATACTTCACGGAACTCCAGAGGTAATCAGCAAAAGAAGGTAACCGATCATTAAACTCAGGACGTTCTTTTTTTTTTGAAGAATTGCTTTGACATTTATACGATTTAGTATCAAAAGGGCCACAGATAGTGTAATAATTACTTCAAAAAATTGGTGACCATGCTTGTTAGGTCACATGAAATTGCATGGACATGGGAAGAAAATTTCATATTCAGCAGGAAGCAGACACCAGAATGATAATCAAGAGAGACAGATCACAAAATTAAAGCATTAATTAACCAGGACATCATTGAGTTGGAAATGAAAGTCAAAATGTGGTCATAATGTTAACCTGGTTATGAAATCTTTGTTATTATTTTCAGCAGATATTTCCTAACTTCCATCTTGAACACATGTTGATATATATTCGGTACAACTTCTTCACCCAAGAAGAACTAAAATAAAAATATTCCAGGCACAAAGAGGAAAAAGCAAAAAAGTTTAGAAGAAGGAGCATAGGCAGCAGCCTGGAAGATTGAAGTTGAGAAAATTGAAATAAACAATTTATATTTGTGCCTTTAGTATAATAAAAACATATAAGATTGTTTAAAAGCAAATTTTGACGCCAACTAAGTATGAAGGTATTAGGGTAGATTGCCAGCACAGAGTCAGAGGTTTGGTTTTTATGGAGGGTGTTAAAGGGAGAAAGAGCAGTAGCGAGGCAGAGAGGTATCAGAAGAAATCCAGAGCTTAGAACCTCAGCAACTGAAGCCACAAATACAATTGATCAATGTGAAGCAATTAAATGTAGGACTACTCAAGACCAGAGAGATAAATAATGAGAGGAAGTGACTGGAATTGAAATGCAAGCAACTGAGAAGAAAGTGAGAGAAGAAAAAGCCTCAGACGATAAAACTTTCTCAAGCAAACTACAACATGGACCCACACAGATACCTAGGGCCAAGGCTGGTTGGAATTTTGTCTTAGTATTTTAAGTATGTGTTACCAGCAACTAATGCACTTCCTGAAGTTGCAAAGTCCCAGGGGAATGGAGGTTGGAACACAGGTTTTAGATGTGAGGCCAATTGCGACAAATGTGAAGTTGGAAGTGAACTTCTGCTCCTCCGGTTTCACGTAGAGCAGATAAAAATAAACATATCTATCACTCGTGGCCATGGGTGCTGTAGGGAGAGTCTTGTTGAACTGTTGGTTAAGTGCAAATGAATCCTGAGCAGAACAGGCCCAATGAAAATGGATTCTGGATTAGTGGTGCTGGAAGAGCACAGCAGTTCAGGCAGCATCCAAGTAGCTTCGAAATCGATGTTTCGGGTAAAAGCCCTTCATCAGGAATAAAGGCAGTGAGCCTGAAGCGTGGAGAGATAAGTTAGAGGAGGGTGGGGGTAGGGAGAAAGTAGCATAGAGTACAATGGGTGAGTGGGGGAGGGGATGACACAACCTATATCACTGGCAATCCTTGGATAGGAAAGTTTTGATGGAATATGTTGTGTGAATGAATTCCCAGAAAAGAGGTTCTGCGAAAAGTAAATTGAGCAACAAAGTGAAACGCAACAATATTTTTGTAAAAGCAGAAGGATAAAGGTGCATCAGCAAAGAGAGTAAAAAACACAAATTCATGAAGGAAATGGAAATAGAGGAAAAGAAATCAAACAATATACAACAAGACATAAATTAAGTTTGAAACAATTGCATGACTCCACCTTTCTGATTTCCAAATATTGCCTGAACTCCATTAACAATTTCCAAATGTTCAACCACTTTATATTTACAACTCTTAACAATATGTTGGGCTCCTTTCTTGCCCAGGTGCATTCTCACTAGAATGTGGTCACAACAAAATATATTAGAAAACTTACAAGGAAATAGAGAAGAAAACCATTGTAATCCACAGGAAAAAGTCTGGTCATGATCTGGGAATACTGGACTTGACAAGTGATTTCCTCTCCACAACATTAAATTTATTTTACGAATTGTCTACACCGGAGCTCTCAGAGTATGTCAGGTCACAGCTTTGCAAAGATGTAGTTGGGAAGATTAATGTGATAACACTGAAGTAAGTGATAATCTTATATTTTATCATGTTAACCTCAGGGAAGCAGGCCATTCGGGCAAACTGCTCTATGTTGGTATTTATGTTCCATGTGCACTTCCTCTCACCCCTCTTCATCTAACCCTATCAGTATACCTTTCTATGCTTGCTCCCTCATGTACTTAATTACTTTTCCCAATTGTGTTGTTACTATGTGAATCAACCAATCCATGCGGTAGCTGGTTCTCATTCTAACCAAACTCTGGGTAAATAATTTAGGAATATTTCACAAAATACAATACAGGACTTTGTCTCAGATCTTCACTGTTCAGCTGGTAAGGAATAATCTTCAACTTCCACCGGACTTAATAAGTTACCTTCTGTAATCAAACTCAGTAAAAAGCAGGCACATGTCACCAAACCTGTTAATGAATTAATGCTGCATCAAGAGTTTCTCTAAACTTTAAAGTGATTTCCTTTTGTTAAATTAGGAATTAATTTTGTAAATGGACCTGCCAACCTCTCGTAACTTGATGTGTAACTTTCTGCAAGTTCCTTTACGTTCAAAATGATATTGACCGCTTTTTACCAAACTAACTTGTTGTGCAAGAAATATGTATCTGCATGCACTGATTTTGCCACACCATGTGTGAAACCTGTATTTCTTTTCCACTTATTTTTGTCCCCCTCAGGACCGAGCACACAAACAATTGAAGAAGGTTTTGCATGAGGCGGCACTATCTATGACAGTGACCTGCAAATTAAGATGGTTACTGATGGAACCAAATCACCATTTAAAACATTTCTACTGCCATTTGCTATCCTTTAAATAACATGGAGACAACCTCCACGATCTCTACAGAAAAGGTGCAAAGTCAACTGGTCTGATCTGCAGAACAAACCATAACTAAGTAATTTAATTCTTCTCCATCTCCAATAAGAGTGCAATACAAAAAGCTGGTATTATTTATTAATTTATTCTCTTAAAAAAAAGTAGGCCAATGTCTTGAAGCATGGGGGAGGGAAGCAAGTTGGCAGTGAGGTTGGGACCACTTATTGGAGCCTTTCCCCACTCAAGATTCATCAGTGGTACCCACAAATGTCAAATTCAGGTGAGAGAACAATAATTTTATCTGTTAGAAGACTCAAACTCTGCAGCCAGGAGAAACAAGATAGTTCATCCAAATTCCCTCACCCTAAATCCCTCCCCAAAACTCACTGCAATGCCCCCGCCTGAGCCTACTCATCAGCCTGTGCTTGAAGTGCCAGCAACCCAGCTTTTATGGCTGCATTCAAGGGGATTCCTATGGAGGAGCAACCAGATTCTGTGGCTTATGAATGTGTTATTGTGCCCGAAGGGTCAATTTATAACAATGCTCATTAATCTTCATTCTGTCGCACCCTATTAGCGCAGGACCAAGTCCCAGAGCTAATATCTAATCTCCTGTGTTAGCGGGTTTTGAGAAGATTTGTAGCTCAGGTTGAGGTTCTGGATGTAGGTTAGCTCGCTGAGCTGGAAGGTTTGTTTTCAGATGTTTCATCACCATACTAGGTAATATCATCAGTGAGCCTCCGGATGAAACACTGGTGGTACGGCCCGCTTTCTATTTATGTGTTTAGGTTTCTTTTCAGTTGGTGATGTAGTTTCCTGTGGCGATGTGGAGAGTGGCTTGGGTTTATGGACATGTTTTGTCTGCTTGTTTGGGTTTGTTGCTGAGAAATCAGCGGACTATGTTCATTGGGTACCTGTTCTTTTTGAATACACTGTATAGACCTCTTGGCATCATGGTAGCCCACAAACTCACCAACACACTAAAACAGCAGCTAATGAAATTGAAAGATCCTATACAGACAACAAGCAAAACTAATGTCATTTACAAAAAACCTTGCAAGAACTGTAACAAATACTATGTTGGACAAACACTATGTTGGACAAACAGGCAGAAAACTAGCCACCAGGATACACGAACATCAACTAGCCACAAAAAGACATGACCCACTCTCACTCATATCCTTACATACAGATGAGGAAGGACACCACTTCGACTGTGACAACACATGTATCCTAGGACAAGCCAAACAGAGACATGCACAAAAATTCCTAGAAGTATGGCATTCCAACCGGAACTCTATCAACAAATACATTGACTTGGATCATATTTACCACCTTCTGAGAAAAAGAACAGGAAATGGCACCACCACAGGAAATTACATCACCAACCCAAAGAAACCTAAACACATAAATAGAAAACGGGCCATACCATCAGTGCTTCATCTGGAGGCTTACTGATGCCGTTACCTAGTATGGTGATGAAACGTCTAAAAATGAAACCTTCCAGCTCAGCAAACAAATCTACATCCATTATCTAAATAAAAAGCAAATTACTGCGGATGCTGGAATCTGAAACCAGAAGAGAAAATGCTGGAATATCTCAGCAGGTCTGGCAACATCTGTAAGGAGAGAAAAGAGCTGACGTTTCGAGTCTAACTGACCCTTTGTCAAAGCTTTGACAAAGGGTCAGTTAGACTCGAAACGTCAGCTCTTTTCTCTCTTTACAGATGCTGCCAGACCTGCTGAGATTTTCCAGCATTTTCTCTTTTGGTTTTACATCCATTATCTCCTATGTTTTATAAATATACTTGATTTTTTTTCTATCACATTTATGTTCTACTTCATGCATTATATCATTTTTATCAGTTAACCATCGCCAGTATGCCATTTAGACAATTTAAAAGCCATTCTATTTCTTCTGTTGTATGTTTAGTTGTTGTGTATTTCTCTCCATTCCCTTACCTTCATTTTTCATATTTCAGTTCTAACAAAGTGTGCAATACTCATAGTGTTAAATGACTCAGATTCTCCTTTGACAAAGGTTACTTCACCTCTTGATTGTCCCCAGCATGTTCTGACCTCTTGAGAATTGCACAACACTTCAACATAATTAGTGCGTCACCAAGGAGACAGTTAAGTTCTGGTTAATGTTTTTGGTTGCTGACGATCAAGGTTCTATCCATGTGTTAATATGGATTCCAAAAGTCAAACAAAATAATCCTTTGAGTACATTTTGCACTAATAGGTCCTTTTACTTCACAATCATGACATATCATTGTATACATTACAAAAAATAAACTTTTTTTAAAAACACCCTCTTCAAGAATGTTATGACCCACCTCTGGAACTTTTCCAGTCATTTTTCCCTAACCAAATAATCCACCTTTGAATAAAAGTGGTGAGCAAGAACTCCTAGCTCCCTCAATAAAGGCAAAATCCTGCAGATGCTGCAAATTTGAAATAAAAATTGAAAGTGCTGGAGAAACTCAGCAGATCAGGCAGTATCTGTGGAATGAAAAATAAAATTAACCCTTCGAGTACAATATGACTAATTCCTAACTCGGGCTCTTCCTTTTTTGTGAAAGCACTTGCTTTAACATACAAAAGCGCCTTTCCAAGGCATCTCAAACTTTCCCAGACTATACAGACATTTGAACCTTCCCATTTCATTCTTCAACTGAGTTTCAAGGAGATATTTAGGATTCCTAGCTTGACAACAATGGATAGGGAAAAGACCTTGAGTGACAGAGTTATGGTTTTTATGTTCAGATAAAGCTGATCAGACTGAAGTGTTCTACATCACAAGGATTTGAAAAATCAGGGGATACAAATTTACAAAATGAAGAAATTGGAAGTGAAAATTAAATGATTGGATAAAGGGTATTATATTCTGGCTTCTTTTACAATTTATAATGTAATGCTTTTGTCTTTTATAGTTCAGAATATCTCAAAGATACACTTAGCTCTGTATGTCAGTGTTTGTGTTCCCTTTGCCTCTGATATCTGAAAAGATATTGCACTGTCCTGAAATAATGTTAGAAACAACTTCTGGTTGTTTATAAAGATATTAGATAGTAGCAGCAAAATTATACTATTTTACCATAGTAGTACACTTTACTACTTTCCCATAAGATAGAACATTATAAATGGTTTCACAGCACAATATTAAAAGTAGACTCACATATTGCTTATGATGTGATTCTTCAGTCTTTCTTATACCACTTACAGAAGCTAGATTAAAGTTTAGATTAGAGTGGTGCTGGAAAAGCACAGCAGGTCAGGCAGCATCCGAGGAGCAGGAAAATCGACGTTTCAGGCAAAAGCCTTTCATCAGGAATGTACTTGACTTATGCAATCCTCTTCACATATTCCAGCCTGCTAACCTCATATCAAAGGCTCCAATTTTAACACATTCATTCAAAAGACAGCAATTGATAAATTCTTTCAGCTTTGCGAAAGACTGAAAGATACTATATAAAGTGCAAAGATTTGCACTTTATATAGTATCTTTCAGGAGGTTAGAATATTCAAAAGTACTTTACAGCCAAGGAGTATGCTTAATTTATCAAAGTGTTTTTGGAATTTCTAACATTATTGTACGCATGTACTACAACAGCCTTTAGACAATGCCTCTAACAAAGGAAAATGTCCATTTTCATGGAATCCCTACAGTGTAGAAGCAGGTCATTCAGCCCATTGCATCCACACTGCCCCTCCGAAGAGCATCCCACCCAGCCTAGCCTATCTCTGTAGCCTGCACTTCCCTGGACATGATGGGAGATTTAACATGGCCAACCCACCTAATATGCACATCTTTGGACTGTGGGAGGAAACCATAGCACCCAGAGGGAGCCCAACCAGACAAAGGGAGAATGTGCAAACTCCACACAGACAGTTGCCTGAAGCTGGAATGAAACCCTGGTCTCTAGCATTGTGTTGCAGCAGTGCTAACCACTGAGCCACCAGACCACTCCTTTTGTCTGAAGTGACTTGAAGATTGAATGCATCTTTCATGTTTTAGATATATAAACAAAATACAACGGTAGTACCGACACAGGCCGGCATGAAGCAGAAACCTCAAAGCACTGTTCGGGTCTAGTTGGTACAATATTTGGATACAGCCTCTTTGGTGTCAAGGCCTGCACCTGCAGTTTACCCACATCAAAACATTTTCACAGCTATTTTTATTTTAGGTGCAAAAAATAATAGCTTTGACTTCCCGTCCCTCAGACATATGCAGGAAACATTTGTGACACTGTTTGGAATGTGACTTCCTGTTAACCGACAAATGTCACTGCACCCCGTGTAAATTACTTTTGGATTCCATTGTAGGAATAAAACCGTGTCAGAGAAATACTGACTGTGTAGTCAAACACTTGCTTGGACCGATTGGATTTATTTTTCTGCTTCCTCTCAATCATTGCGTTCAAATGCATTGTATTCGTTTGCAGGCTCGATTCTGATTGGAACTTCATTTACTCTTGTGTTTAAATGTCATGTGAATTCTCATGGGCACTTGTGTAATATAGTTCAATGGATCTTCCAGACTTCTGACTCTGCCATTGTGATTACAAATAGAAAAAGCTGCACTAGACAAGATTGGTGATACTATGCCTTGTATGATTTCGTTGTTATACATGTAATGTGCTTGGATGTACACACTGGTACTTGGTACAGGTGTGAAATTGATGTAAAATAGTACCGAACTGCATCATGCCCACCCCTTGACTGACCAACCATGACTAAGTGCCTGTACTAAAATGTAAACCAAGGCAGAAGCACTGTGAGCCTGTTGAATGAGGATGTAAAGAAAAATAAAGACCAGGCATGGGAAGTCAAGCTAAGGCAAGGAAAGTAGGTACAAAGTGAGTGCGTGCTAAGCTAGTGAGTAAGGAGCTCTGCAGTGTATCTTCATTAAATCAATGAGAGGGTGTCCGTCCTTGTGGGCAAAGTGTCCTGGCAGTAACATTCCATGATAGTGTTAGTACATTCCAACGTACCGCATTGAAGTGTAAAACCATACCATAAGTGGATCAGAGGTGTGACATGATAGTGCAGAGAGGCTGGTGCGTGTCAGAAGTCAATGTCCATGGATGTGGAGTGCAAGTAGTCACTGGCTCTTCCAGCACCACCAATCCAAAATCTGGTTTCCAGTATCTGCAGTCATTGTTTTTACCTAGTTGAGTTTAACCCTACTGCGAATCCTCTTGCAAGGATGCCTGCCTTGAAGAAGTTTTCCTCCTCTCTCTACAAGAATCTCAGGGAGTCCCTCTCCCACTACAACTCCCAGGTCATTTCCTCTGCCCTGAAGCTCTTCAACCATGCCCTGAAACAAACTCGCTACCACAGCCACATTTGCTTCCTCAGTGCCTGCCTCCGTAACCAACTCATCCCACACGGAATCCGGACCACCTTTAAACCAGCAGAGTTCAGACCCGAACAGGACAAACAGTACAGACTACAGATTCAAAAACACCAGCAACAGTTCTCCTTCAAGATCCTCCACTCCACACTTGCAGCAATGCGCCAGCACCTAACCTCTCTCCAGTCAGCCCTGCCCCAGCTGAGGGCCACACTCTCTCAGAATTGCAAAGGACCCACTCTGCACTACATCCTCAGGAGAATTCATACTCTTAATAACCAGTATTTCAACTCCATCTCAAAACATCAAAAACTGTAAATACAACAAACTTTTATCTACCCACCTCCATAACCAGCGCTCCTCAAACACTCCAGAAGATTCCCCCGGCCTCTGGAACTACTTGGACTCCATTAGCCATGCGGCTGGTGCAGCTGCCACCCCCACGCTGACTGATGACATCACTTCCGCCCCAGCACCACTTCCGCCCCTCACAATTCCTCATACATCACACGTGACATCACTTCCGCCCCTCACATCATCGCTGATGTCACACGTTCAGTGACTTCCGGCACCCCTACTGCCGTGTCTGCCACCACTTCTGCCCCCACCAACGTCACTCACCTGCATTCTGCTGATATGCCCCCCACATATCCCACTGTCACCATTCCTGGCCCTCAGAACCCTAAGGAAAGCACCACCCCTGCTCATGACTCCACCCCCATTCCCCCACCACCACACCCACTCCAGTTACTGGCTCTGCCCCCACTCCCAGCTCCACACCCACACCAGATCCCAGCTCCCAGCCCTGCCGAGTTTTCACCATCTCTCCAGACCTTTCCCTCCCTGAGGACGAACGAACGATCAGTCCTCAGCAAAGGACTCACCTTCATCCCCCTCCGTCCACGCATCAATGAATTTAATACACGACGTGACATCGAACACTTCTTCCGCTGCCTCCACCTCCGAGCTTACTTTCACAATCAGGACTCCTGCCCACCTCCAACACACTGCATCCACCTGGACATCCCGCACTGGTCTATTACCCACCCTCCCCTCTGTTTCTCACCCTCTGTTTCAGACCCTCCATTTCAGACCCTCCATTTCTCGCACTCTGTTTCAGCCCCACAGTTTCTCGCCGTCTGTTTCAGCCCCTCTGTTTCAGCCCCTCTTCATTTCCAACTGCCTCCGGGACATTAACTGCCTCAACCTGTTACCCCACTCCAACCTCTCACCCTCACAACGCGCAGCCCTCCAATCCCTCTGCTCCAATCCCAACCTCACCATCAAGCCAGCAGATAAAGGGGGTGCAGTGGTAGTCTGGCGCACTGACCTCTACACCGCTGAAGCCAAACGCCAATCGCGGACACCTCTTCCTACCGCACCCTCGATCATGACCCCACCCCCCATCACCAACCCATCATCTCCCAGACCATACAGAACCTCATCACCTCAGGAGATCTCCCACCCACAACTTCTAACCTCATAGTCCGGGAACCCTGCACTGCCCAGTTCTACCTCCTTCCCATGATCCACAAGCCTGACCACCCTGGCTGACCCATTGTCTCAGCATGCTCCTGCCCCACTGAACTCATCTCTACCTTCCTCGACACTGTCCTATCCCCCCTAGTCCAGGAACTCCCCACATACGTTCGAGACACCACCCAGACCTCTGCACCTCCTCCAAGACTTCCGTTTCCCCGGCCCTCAACGCCTCATCTTCACCATGGATATCCAAGCCCTCCATTTTTATCCTCTCCAGACGTCCCCAACAGTACCCTTCCACCGACACTCTCATTCGTTTGGCCGAACTGGTCCTCACCCTTAACAATTTCTCCCTTGAATCCTCCCACTTCCTCCAGACCAAAGGGGTAGCCATGGGCACACGTATGGGCCCCAGCTATGCCTGTCTCTTTGTTGGCTACGGAGAGCAGTCGATCTTCCGTAATTACACCGGCACCACTCCCCACCTCTTCCTCCGCTACATTGATGACTGCATTGGCGCCACCTCATGCTCCCGCGAGGAGGTTGAGCAATTCATCAACTTCACCAACACATTCCACCCTGACCTTCAATTTACCTGGACCATCTCTGACACCTCCCTCCCGTTCCTGGACCTCTCCATCTTCATTAATGACGACCAACTTGACACTAACATTTTTTTACAAACCCACCGACTCCCACAACTCCCTGGATTACACCTCTTCCCACCCTACCTCTTTCAAAAATGCCATCCCATATTCCCAATTCCTCCGCCTCCACCGTATCTGCTCCCAGGAGGACCAGTTCCACCACAGAACACACCAGATGGCCTCTTTATATAGAGACTGCAATTTCCCTTCCCACATGGTTAAAGATGCCCTCCAACACATCTCATCCACATCCAGCACCTCCGCCCTCAGACCCCACCCCTCCAACCGTAACAAGGACAGAACGCCCCTGGTGCTCACCTTCCACCCTACCAACCTTCGCATAAACCAAATCATCTGTCAACATTTCCGCCACCTCCAAAAACCCCACCACCAGGGATATATTTCCCTCCCCATCCCTTTCCGCCTTCCGCAAAGACCGTTCCCTCCGTGACTACCTGTTCAGGTCCACGCCCCCCTACAACCCACCCTCCCATCCTGGCACTTTCCCCTGCCACCGCAGGAACTGCAAAACCTGCGCCCACACCTCCTCCGTCACCTCCATCCAAGGCCCTAAAAGAGCCTTCCACATCCAAAGTTTTACCTGCACATCCACTAATTTCATTTATTGCATCCGTTGCTCCTGATGCGGTCCCCTCTACATTGGGGAGACTGGACGCCTCCTAGCAGAGCGCTTTAGGGAACATCTCCGGGACACCCACACCAATCAACCACACTGCCCCGTGGCCCAACATTTCAACTCCCCCTCCCACTCTGCTGAGGACATGGAAGTCCTGGGCCTCCTTCACCGCTGCTCCCTCACCACCAGATGCCTGGAGGAAGAACGCCTCATCTTCCGCCTTGGAACACTTCAAACCCAGGACATCAATGTGGACTTCAACAGTTTCCTCATTTCCCCTTCCCTCACCTCACCCTAGTTCTAAACTTCCAGCTCAGCACTGTCCCCATGACTTGTCCTACCTGCCTATCTTCTTTTCCACCTATCCACTCCATCCTCCTCCCTGACCTATCACCTTCATCCCCTCACCCACTCACCCACTGTACTCTATGCTACTCTCTCCCCACCTCCACCCTCCTCTAGCTTATCTCTTCAAGCTTCAGGCTCACTGCCTTTATTCCTGATGAAGGGCTTTTGCCCGAAACGTCGATTTCGCTGCTCCTCGGATGCTGCCTGAACTGCTGTGCTCTTCCAGCCCCACTAATCCAAAAAAAAAGTGAAATACTGTTCCAGTGTGGATGTCTAGAGAAGCAAGTGATGAGCTAGAGTCACCAGATACCTACATTCTCTGACTGTCATGACAGGAACTCTAAACTTCTATTAAAGGGTAAGAGAGTGGGTCACCACATACTAATCAGGGTTATAATGAGCAATAATCCATGCAAAAAGGCCTTTCTCTCCAATCCTGAACAAGAATCTCATATTGCAGATCAACATTTGGTTAGAAAGTGTGAATATTTGCTGGACTTCTCACCTGATTTTTCCAACACTTTTGCCATGGCTCATGTCATTCAGGGGCTGGGAAAGCACCAACCGTCATGATGATTAACTAGTTCATAGATTCCCTGCAGTGTAGAAAGATGCTGTTCGGCTCATCGAGTCTACAGTGACTCACTGAAGAGCATCCCACCCAATCCCAATCTCCCCCACCTTTACCATGGCTAAATCACCTAACCTCCAAATCACAGGATAATTTAACATGACCAATCCATCTAACCTGCACGTCTTTGGACTGTGGGAGGAAGTTGAAGCACCGGACGGCATCCCATACAGACACGGAGAGAACATGCAAACTCCACACAGACAGCTGCCCAAGGCTAGGATCGAACCCAGGTCTCTGGCGCAATAAGGTAGCCACGCCAACCACTGAATTAGCTAAGGTCTTTGGTGAGACATCAGGCTCAGCTTAAAGGCAATCACCGAAGCATTGACTACATTAAAAATATACTGTACAACTCTTGGAGACCAATCTGCAGCTCTCCACAACTCTCTTCCCAGAAATAGTCTTTTATATTCTGATAGATTGAGCTCGGTTAACCCTTCCAGTGATTAACTTTATGTTACAACTGTCTGCTGTGTACCAAATTTAATGCCACATTCACGAGCCATCAAAAAGAAATGAGCTAGTTGATAAACTAATGCAGAGTTACTGACGGGAATAAGAATCACACCACGTGAAAACTTCTCAAGAGTTTAGAATTCAGCAAAAACAGAACTAGATTACCAACAATCTGGAACGGGGGGGGGGGGGGGGGGGAGGGCGGAGGCTTGACAACTATTTATGCTAAATAAAGAAATTTGATTTTTTTCTAGTGTTGTATCCTAAATAGAGGGCAATCTCTTACATGAATGTAATAGTGTTCTGTAACATTTGCCACATTGTACAAAGACTCAGTTTTGTCTCAGGATTCAGAGGCATAATACCTTGTGCTTTAAGAATTGAAATCCCACGCAAGGTCAGTAGCGTATTAATGCCACGCAACTTAATTTTGGCCCAGAACTAACATAGCTTTGCAAATATTGATTCCCTGGTATTTTGTTCAGCACCTTAATAAATCCACCTGCTGTTTTCACTGAGTCATGTTGTGTTTCCGCCGTTGATATATTTGTGAAGTCAAACACTGTTCTGATCGCCCAGTGTTTCCATTCCACTCAATATTTCCATTCCACTCAGTGGTTTAAAACACTTCCTCTTCCTCTGGTAATAAACATAGTATTTACTTCCGAGCTCTAAGTCATTTCCTCATCCAGAAATCAGGGCCAGGAATTTCTTGAACTGTTCTCAAGTATGGCCCCAAACCTTCAATTGCCGCGTATGGCTAGGAGTGATTCCAATGAACTTCCCGGCTGTACGTGTGATGTTATAGTTTATGTTTACTTCTGTTGGTTTTTAAAATTTGTTTTTAAAATCAAATTGATTCTCAATATCATAAAGGAAGAAGTTGGATTTATGTAGCACATTTCACAAACTCAGGACATTCTAAATGATTTGTAATGAATAGAGCACCCTCCCTGTGTCACTGCTATAATATTATTGAAATGCAGCAGTTTATTTGCTCGTAGTGAGCTCCCATGACCGTTAGTTAAATATGCTCAGTTTTATTAGCGAGGCAACCTTCAGGAGAATCAGGGTCCCAATTTAATTTTTCATCTGATAGATGGTGTTGTCTTATGTCCCACATTCAGTGTGTCAGTACAGCTTTAAGATCCATAATCATGATATTATCTCTCTTTGTGACATGTGACCTGGGGGTATAAAGGTCTCAGACTTCACCTTAACTGGAACCACTTGAAGTGTGCCAAGCTGAGGAAACCTACCATTGTGTGTATACCCTAATAGCTTAATGTTAGTCTGTGAATGTAATACTAATTAGCTGTGACAAATATCTGTTGGATCGTTCATACCTATGAGATTACTTACAGTGTGGAAACAGGCCCTTTGGCCCAACAACACCGACCCTCCGAAGAGCAACCCACCCAGACCCATTCCCCTACATTTACCCCTTCACCTAACACTGCAGGCAATTTAGCATGGCCAATTCACCGAACCTATGCGTGTGGGAGGAAACCAGCGCACCCAGAGGAATCCCATGCAGGCACAGCGAGAATGTACAAACTCAACACAGACAGTTGCCCAAGACAGGAATTTAACCCAGCTCTCTGGCGCTGTGAGGCAGCAGTGCTAACCCCTGAGCCACCATGCTGCCCTATGTTACCCATGCCCTTGTTTCTTACGTGACATAAGCATTCTTGTAAAGATACTCAGCTAGACCAAAAATGTGCAGGCTAGGTGGATTTGCCATGGTAAATGCAGGTTTATGGGGATAAGTTTGGAGGGCTGGGTCTAGGTGGGATGCTCTTTAGAGGATTTAAAGACTTAATGGGCGGAATGGCCTACTTCCACAAGAAAGGGATTCTGCTCTGAGGAAAAATGCATATCAGATTGTAGGTTCTCAGTGATATCTGTTCAATACTACACTGAAGTGTCTACCTGGATTTTGTGCTTATCTATTTGGAGTGAAAGTCTGGAAGCTAAACTCCAACCTTAGGGTTGCAAAAGGGTTATAAATATATATTTTGTTTATATTTAAATTCAAAGTACCTCACAAAAAGGAAGGTTATCTTCTTGGCTGGATTCCAGCTTCACAATTTCTGTCTGTTGCTGTTATACCTACAAAACCGGCCCAATATTCTTTGTGCAGCTTCATCAAAAACTAATTGAGGATTCTCAGCAACAATAATTAATGAGGTCCGAACAGAAAAAAAAACTCCAGGAATGCTGCAGCAGTCGAAAGCATCACAGGAGTGAATTTGACTCACCATATTGCAGCTTGTTGTATTGCCAATTGTCGTTGTATTAGTTCCACTTGACAACAACTGGAGCACATTCTGACAAAGCATTGAGTTCAGGTGCATAACTCAATAAACAAGCCAGATATTTAACAGTGAGGGAAAGATTTTATCATCTAATAAGGTCCAAAGAGAAGTGTAAGAACTTATGGAATGAGTGAACAAGTGATGAATGTATTGACAAAGGATTATTTTAGTCTGAACTGGTTGTATAAATATGGAGAGCTAGTAACTCATGGGACGGGTATTTTATGGAGTGTGGTTAATTGTAGTAAAGCTCTCACATAAAAGTGTGGACTTGAACTCTGTTCAAAACATATTTATCTTCTACTATGTAACATTGGCAGCAGAAGATGGTTGAGTCAAAATGTAAAGTTTCTGGGTATGATAACCCACCCCTCTTTTCAGCAAATGAGCCTTATGACCAATGGAATAATTAAATTAAGTTGTGGACCAAGATACTTCTTTACTGAAGCAGAAACAAGGTATACCCTTAATACTTATGTATAGAGAAACAGGATAAGAAGCAAAGTTTTTATTGAATTGAGTCTGATGTTTTGAACATAGCAGAAAGTTTTCACAAATTGTTACATTTTGTGGGTAAAATTTATCTAAAAGCTGATTTTGTTGACTGCTCATGACGCATGGTCAGCTTTTGATAAATTTAGAAAGGTTAAGAATAGTACCATGCAATACGGAATTCAGTGGATTATATGCAAGAGCATTTAAGTCATTAGACTGTGCCAAAGTGTCAAATAAAAACAGAAATCTGGTTTTGACAGAAGTTAAATTTTTATATTATCATACACAGCTAGAAAAAATATTGAAAGCATTAAAAATATTTTAAGAAATTATTTCTTTCCAGCAACACTTATAGCATATAAAGAGTCAGTGATGCAACAGAAAATGGAGGACACTATATTAATTAAAATGGCAAGACTGTCTTGGTACAGGCAATGGTACAAAAGGGGAACTTTTGTAACTAAGAGAAATGAGAATGGTAAGCTATTGATAATTTTGAAAAGTCAAGAGAATTTGGGATTTGCAATAATGGCATTAATCTCAGAAATGCTCAGGGGGTGTAGTCAAGCAATGTAATTCAAAGTACATCATACCATGAACTGTCACAAATGGTATAATAGCATGTTCAAAGGAAAGATGATATGGAAAATTTAAGGGAAGAGAATGGAAATACAGATCAAAGAGAGGATATCGCATTAGTTACAAAATCTTTCACCCCAGCAATGAATGTGTTGGTGGCAGAGTTTTTCAATTATGCAGTACTCAACAGTGGATGTACATCTACAATGTGTGAATAGAATGGCTAAAATGCTACATAGATTGTCTGAGCAATAAGTTTGGGACAAGTCAACATGGATTTAGTAAAGAGAGTTCATGCCTGACAAACCTGTTGGAATTTTTTGAAGAGGTAACAAGTAGGTTAGACCAGGGAAACCCAGTGGATGTGGTCTATCTAGACTTTCAAAAGGCCTTTGATAAGGTGCCACACGGGAGGCTGCTGAGCAAGGTGAGGGCCCATGGTGTTCAAGGTGAGCTGCTGGGATGGATTGAGGATTGGCTGTCCAACAGAAGGCAGAGAGTTGGGATAAAAGGTTCTTTTTCAGAATGGCAGCCGGTGACGAGCGGTGTCCCGCAGGGTTCGGTGCTGGGGCCACAGCTGTTCGCATTATATATTAATGATTTGGATGAGGGAACCGGGGGCATTCTAGTGAAGTTTGCCAATGATACGAAGTTAGGTGGACAGGCAGGTAGTACTGAGGAAGTGGGGAGGCTACAGAAGGATCTAGACAGGTTGGGAGAGTGGTCCAGGAAATGGCTGATGGAATTTAACGTGAGCAAGTGCGAGGTCTTGCACTTTGGCAAAAAGAATAAAAGCATGGACTACTTTCTAAATGGTGAGAAAATTAATAAAGCCAAAGCACAAAGGGATCTGGGAGTGCTAGTCGAGGATTCTCTAAAGGTAAACATGCAGGTTGAGTCTGTGATTAAGAAAGTGAATGCAATGTTGTCTCTTATCTCAAGAGGGTTGGAATATAAAAGCAGAGATGTACTACTAAGACTTTATAAAGCTCTGGTTAGGCCCCATTTGGAGTACTGTGTCCAGTTTTGGTCCCCACACCTCAGGAAGGACATACTGGCACTGGAACGTGTCCAGCGGAGATTCACACGGATGATCCCTGGAATGACAGGTCTAGCATATGAGGAACGGCTGAGGATACTGGGATTGTATTCGTTGGAGTTTAGAAGATTAAGGGGAGACTTAATAGAGATGTACAAAATAATACATGGCTTGGAAAAGGTGGATGCTAGGAAATTGTTTCCGTTAGGTGAGGAGACTAGGACCCGTGGACACAGCCTTAGAATTAGAGGGGGTCATTTCAGAACAGAAATGCGGAGACATTTCTTCAGCCAGAGAGTGGTGGGCCTGTGGAATTCATTGCCACGGAGTGCAGTGGAAGCCGGGACGCTAAATGTCTTCAAGGCCGAGATTGATAGATTCTTGTTGTCTAGAGGAATTAAGGGCTACGGGGAGAACGCTGGTAAGTGGAGCTGAAATGCGCATCAGCCATGATTGAATGGTGGAGTGGACTCGATGGGCCGAATGGCCTTACTTCCACTCCTATGTCTTATGGTCTTATGGTCTTAAGAGTAGGGAATTTGGCAATTCCACTGTTTTAGATTTGGGGATGATGACACATTACAATCTTTGAAAGGAGTCACCATTTCTTGTAAAATATCTGGAATTATTTGTTTTATTAACATGGATGAAATGGCGAATAAAATAACTTTGTTATTAAATGATGAAGAAAGCGCAAATTGAACTAGCTGTGCAAAACAACAAAGCTAAAATTTGTGTATTTGAAATTTATACAGTCAGAATATTGTGATTCCTTTAATTGAACCTAACCTCCAACTAAAAGAGAAGAAAGATGTGTTATGAGCATGAGAGGTTAGAAATTTAGAAGGCAATTGTGTTAAAATTACATAAGCAGTTTGCCCCTCAAGCATCTCAAAGGTTAAAAGTTTTAGTTCAAGTTGCAGGAATAAGGGTTGGGAGGTATGATAAGTTCAGAGAAGAGTAGCAGACCTATTTGATCAGTAATTCACTGCCATAAAGTCTCTCCTTGAGCACCACTAGCAATACCACAACAGTACTTCTTGTTTTATAAAAGGCACCTAAGAATTTGTCAGAATTAAGAGCACGGTGCTAGAAAGGCAGCATCTGAGTAGCAGGAGAATTGACGTTTCAGGCATAAGCCTGATTCCTGATGAAGGGTGTATACCCGAAATGTCGATTCTCCTGCTCCTTGGATGCTGCTTATCCTGCTGTGCTTTTCCAGCACCACACTCTCAACGCTGATCTCCAGCATCTGCAGTCCTCACTTTCATCTAAGATGTTTGACCAATTTGGATGTAGATAAACCACATTCTGTAAATAACCACCTCACTTATCCTGTTGATTGCATGTTTAAACTTGTCCAAGTTTCCCAACATTTTTACCTTTATAATTAAATGAATGATTTTCAAGTCAACGTAATCTTCAAGAACCTCCTATTGTGATGAAAGCTAATGGAATGTTATAGTTTATTACATGGGGAATTAAATACAAAAGAAGGGAAATTATGCTTCAGTTACACATGGCACAGATGAGACAATGCATAGTTTTGTCACCTTATTAAAGAAATGATGAAAATACATTCAAAGCAGTTCAGACAGGGCTTAAGAGACTCGTTCTTGAAATGAGAGAGTTGTCTCATTAGGAAAGGTTGCACAGGATAAGCTTGTATGTGCTGGAGTTTAGAAAAGTAAGAGACAACTTGACTGAAACATAGAAGATTCTGTGGGATCTTGATAGGTAGGTGTAGAAGGGATGTTTCCACTACTTGGAGAGTGTAAAACTAGGCATCACTAATTAAACATCAGGGGTTTGACATTTAAAATAGAGATAACGTGAATTTCTTTTTCTCTCAGACAGTCATAAGTCTTTGGAATCAAAAACAGAAATTGCTGGAAAAGCTCAGCAGGTCTGGCAGTTTCTGTGGGGGGAAATCAGAGTTAACATTTTGGGTTGAGTGACCTTTTCTTAGAACCTGCTGAAAGAAATAACTCTCATGGCTCAAATACCTTCTGCATGGACTCCAAACTCCTTACAGGTTTGTGGTGTTTAGCTCTCTTTTGGCATTTTTTTTTCATTTGTTACTGATCCGCATCAATCAGGAGATGTTTTCTGATCAACTTGTGCAGAAATGTTATGATGTTGTGAAGCATGACCCAGGGTCTCCTGACTCACAGATAGGGACACTACCACTGCACCACAAATACCTAAACTCTCACTTGGCAAATTTGAGAGAATCTGCCTCAATTGAGTTGAGTAAATGCAGCAGGGGCTGAATAAGTTCTCTTGTGGCACAGTAGCATTGTCCCTACCTCTGAGGCAGGCAGCCTGGTTTCAAGTACCAGCTGCTGCAGCAATGTGTAATTATATCACTGAACAGATTGATTAGAAATATCTTGAAGATTTCCTTTGTGTGTGTTCAGGTGAACGATGTAGCATCTGTGTTAGTCACTATGTACTTCAGGATGTAATTACTGATGCATTGCAAATATTGCATCATTATCCTGTTGAAGGATCTGAAAGGAATGTTCTCAAATAAAGGTAAACTTTTTTTAAACTTTTCCATGAATTGTGGAAAGAGTTAAATTCTGATTTCTCATTGTGTGTCTTTTTTGTGATTACAGTAATGTACGCATTACACTGGGACAGTTGTACAGAAAGCTTGCCTGGGTCTGCCTGCCCTCAGTTACATGTGCATGATATAGGTTTTACACTCAAGGTGGACAGTAATAGTTTCTGCTGGGCATTTTTTGATCAGAAATTAGTGCAATAAATCCTACCTCGCGGCAACATCCTGGCAAATCTCTTCTAAACCCTCTCCAGCTTAACAATGTCCTTCTTATAACTGAGCGAACGGAACCAGACACAATATTCCAGAAGAGGCCTCACCAATGTCCTGCACAACCTCAAAATGATTTCCCAACTCCTATACTCAAAGGACTGAGCAATGAAGGCAAGCATTCTAAATGCTTTTTTAACCACCCTGTCTATATGTGAAGCAAACTTCAAAGAATTTTATGCCTGAACCACTAGGTCCCTCTGTTCTACAACACTACCCAAGGTCCTACCATTAATTGTATAAGCCCTTACCCTAGTTTTCTCAACCAAAATGCAATACCTCGCATTTATCCAGACTGAACTCCATCTGCCAGAGCATAGACATTGAGAGATGACCTTATAAAAGTTTATAAGATAATTAGGGGTACAGATAGAGTTAATGATAGTTTTCTTTTCCATGTGATGGGGGAATTTCAAGACTGGGGGCTCATTTTCAAAGTGAGAGGAGAGAGATTTTAAAAAGACATGAGGGATAAATGTTTCACAGAGAGGGTGGTTCGTGTGTGGAATGAACTTCCAGAAGAAGTGGAAATTACAACATTTAAAAGAAATTTGCATAAAAGACCTGTACAAGAAGGAGACCTATACAAGAAGGACGGATTGCACCTAAATTGGAAGGGGACGAATTTACTGGCAGGGAAATTTGCTAGAGCTGCTCAGGAGGATTTAAACTAGAAAGTTGGGGTGGGACCCAGGGAGATAGTGAGGAAAGAGACCAATCTGAGACGGGTACAGTTGATAACGGAAGTGAGTCAAACAGTCAGGGCAGGCAGGGACAAGGTAGAATAATAAGTTAAACTGTGTTTATTTAAATGCAAGGGGCCTAACGGGGAAGGCAGATGAACTCAGGGCATGGTTCGGAACATGGGACTGGGATATCATAGCAATTACAGGAAATATAGTTCAGGAATGGGCAGGACTGGCAGCTTAATGTTCCAGGATACAAATGCTACAGGAAGGACAGAAAGGGCGGCAAGAGAGGAGGGGGAGTGGCATTTGTGATAAGGGATAGCATTACAGCTGTGCTGAGGGATGATATTCTTGTAAGGAGATCTCCGTTATCTGTAAGAATAATAAGGTGGTTATGGTAGGGGATTTGAACTTTCCAAACATAGACTGGGACTGCCATAGTGTTAAGGGTTTAGATGGAGAGGAATTTGTTAAGTCTGTACAAGACAATTTTCTGATTCAGTATGTGGATGTACCTACCAGAGAAGGTGCAAAACTTGACCTACTCTTGGGAAATAAGGCAGGGCAGGTGACTGAGGTGTCAGTGGGGGAGCACTTTGGGGCCAGCGACCATAATTCCAATAGATTTAAAATAATGATGGAAAAGGATAGACCAGATGTAAAAGTTGAAGTTCTAAATTGAAGAAAGACTAATTTTGATGGTATTAGACAAGAACTTTCAAAAGCTGATTGGGGGCAGATAATCGCAGGTAAAGGGACGGCTGGAAAATGGGAAGCCTTCAGAAATGAGATAATGAGAATCCAGAGAAGTATATTCCTGTCAGGGTGAAAGGAAAGGCTGGTATGTATAGGGAATGCTGGATGTCTAAAGAAGGTTTGGTTATGAAAAAGAAGGAAGCATATGACAGATATAGACAGGATAGATCGAGTGAATCCTCAGAAGAGTATAAAGGAAGTAGGAGTATACTTAAGAGGGAAATCAGGAGGGCAAAAAGGGGACATGAGATAGCTTTGGCAAATAGAATTAAGGAGAATCCAAAGGGTTTTTACAAATATATTAAGGCCAAAAGGGTAACTAGGGAGAGAATAGGGCCCCTCAAAGATCAGAGGAGAAAGTGAGGACGGCAGATGCTGGAGATCAGAGCTGAAAATGTGTTGCTGGAAAAGCACAGCAGGTCAGGCAGCATCCAAGGAACAGGAGAATCGACGTTTCGGGCATAAGCCATTCCTGAAGAAGGGCTTATGCCCGAAACGTCGATTCTCCTGTTCCTTGGATGCTGCCTGACCTGCTGCGCTTTTCCAGCAACACATTTTCACCCCTCAAAGATCAGCAAGGCAGCCTTTGTGTGGAGCCACAGAAAATGGGGGAGATCCTAAACAAGTATTTTGCATCAGTATTTACTGGGGAAAAGGATATGGAAGATATAGAATATAGGGAAATAGATGGTGACACCTTGTAAAATGTCCATATTACTGAGGAGGAAGTGCTGGATGTCTTGAAATGCAAAAAGGTGGATAAATCCCCAGGACCTGATCAGGTGTACCCTAGAACTCTATGGGAAGCTAGAGAATGATTGCTGGGCCACTTGCTGAGATATTTGTATCATCGATAGTCATAGGTGAGGTGCTGGAAGACTGTAAGTTGGCTAACATGGTGCCACTGTTTAAGAAGGGTAATAAGGACAAGCCAGGGAACTATAGACCAGTGAGCCTGACGTTGGTGGTGTGCAAGTTGTTGGAGGGAATCCTGAGGGACAGGATGTACATGTATTTGGAAAGGCAAGGACTGATTATGGATAATCAACATGGCTTTGTGCCTGGGAAATCATGTCTCACAAACTTAATTGAGCCTTTTGAAGAAGTAACAAAGAGGATTAATTAGGGCAGAGCAGTAGATGTGATCTATATGGACTTCAGTAAGGCGTTCAGTAAGGTTCTCCATGGGAGATTGGTTAGCAAGGTTAGATCTCAGAATACAGGGAGAACTAGCCATTTCGATGCAGAACTGGCTCAAAGGTAGAAGACAGAAGTTGGTAGTGGAGGGTTGTTTTTCAGACTGGAGGCCTGTGAGAAGTGGAGTGCCACAAGGATCAGTGCTGAGTCCACTACTTTTTGTCATTTACGTAAATGATTTGGATGCGAGCATAAGAGGTACAGTTAGTATGTTTGCAGATGACACCAAAATTGGAGGTGTAGTGGACAGTGAAGAGGGTTACCTCAGATTACAACAGGATCTGGACCAGATGGGCCAATGGGCTGAGACAAGGCAGATGGAGTTTAATTCAGATAAATGCGAGGTGCTACATTTTGGGAAAGCAAATCTTAGCAGGACTTATACACTTAATGATAAGGTCCTAGGCTGAAAAAGAGACCTTGGAGTGCAGGTTCATAGCTCCTTGAAAGTGGATTTGCAGGTAGATAGGATAGTGAAGAAGGCGTTTGGTATGCTTTCTTTTATTGGTCAGAGTATTGAATACAGGAGTTGGCAGGTCATGTTGCAGCTGTACAGGACATTGGTTAGGCCACTATTGGAATATCATGTGCAGTTCTGGTCTCCTTCCTATCGGAAGGATGTTGTGAAACTTGAAAGGGTTCAGAAAAGATTTAGAAGAATGTTGCCAGGATTGGAGGCTTTGAGCTATAGAGAGAGGCTGTACAGGCTGGAGCATCACAGGCTGAGGGGTGACCTGAAAGAGGTTTATAAAATCATGAGGCGCATGGATAGGATAAATAGACAAAGTCTTTTCCCTGGGGTCGGGGAGTCCAGAACTAGAGGGCATAGGTTTAGGGTGAGAGGGAAAAGATATAAAAGAGACCGAAGGGGCAACATTTTCACACAGAGGGTGGTTCATGTATGGAATGAGCTGCCAGAGGAAGTGGTGGAGGCTGGTACAATTGCAACATTTAAAAGGCATCTGGCTGGGTATATGAATAGGAAGGGTTTGGAGGGATATGGGCCGGGTGCTGGCAGGTTGGACTAGATTGGGTTGGGATATCTGGTCGGCATGGACAGGTTGGACCGAAGGGTCTGTTTCCATGCTGTGCATCTCTCCGACTCTAAGTACATGAATAGGACGGGTTTGGAGGGACATAGGCCCAGCAGTATTCAGGTGAGACAAGTCTAATTTGGGATTATGTTCAACATGGACTGGTTAGACCGAAGGCTCTGTTTCCATTCTGTATGACTCTATGACCTCTCATTTAATTAAATGTCACAGAAAAGAGACAGTTTCAGGAAACCTTGACAATTCTTCTCTCATTCGAGGGAGAGGATAGGTGGTGGCATAACATGATGGTTCTCATGCCTCAGACGAGAGGACGGTTTGAGAAAGAGAGTCCTTCAAGTGCGGGAATTTTACCCATGCTGTTAGCTTCACTCTACATCACAAACTGGTCAACCAGCCAACTGAGTGAACCGACACATGTAATGCAACAACTTTGTGGCCCCCTTTACTGATGCCAGATAATTATCTCAAGATTTTTCAAACAGAGTTCAAATTCACAAATTTCCATGGCGAGATGTGATCTCACGTGCTCTGAATGATTTGTGCAGACTCTATGAATTACTGTTCTAGTAACATAACCACTATATTCTGTATTCTTAGTAACCTGAATGTAAAATTGCCAGAGACCTAATATTGTAGTAGTTTAGGATCCGAAGGATACATATTCCAAACCTTTATAACATTATTTTTTTGAGTGAATGCTTGTCAATAGATAGGAAGTTTAAGGACTGAATATTACATTTGTGTTAGTTGCATAAAATATTCAGGTGCAAAGAATTGTATCATTTTATAGTAAGCCCAGAGTCTCACAAACTTCCAACTTTCAGAAATAATTTTCATTTTAATTGAAATGTTTTTGACTTCTACTTCATAATCATTACTGTTTAGAAAAATAAATACATAACATTTTGTCTTTTTAATTGGCAACAATTGAGTTCCAATTATTCATTTACCATTTCTTGGAAGACTGCTAAATATGTGCTGTCCTCGAACAGGAAGCACGTCACCATAAAGTAGAGATTGCGTACAGTTGTATCCAATGAATCACTCAGCACTTGTGCCACAATTTTGAAACTACATTTATTCAACGTCTCACAACATTTCCCATGCATCGTCATGTTTTACTATTTAAAATGGGCTATATCAATGCAATTGGTTGTCCTTTCTAATGTGGCTGTCAATCACTCTACCAAGGTAATAAAGAATCACAGTGCTCAGTAACAGAATATTTCAGCATGATCTAAAATTACAACAAATAACTTTATATGACCACAAATTAAACTTAAATTTATTTCTGAAATTGTACTGCACGTCAGTCTATAACACAAGCAGAATTCTCAACTTTGAGGCGTGGTGCTCGTACTTATTCTATACTCATGAGGAATACCTGTACATCTCGTGTGACTACTCTGTTTCTTAGTTGTTTAGATCGCTTCTGGAATAAGTTATACACTCAATTAGTAAAAGATTAAGATCACTTTTAGAAATCACACAACACCAGGTTATAGTCCAACAGGTTTAATTGGAAGCACTAGCTTTCGGAGCGACGCTTCTTCATCAGGTGGTTGTTTGACTATCATTTACATAATAATTAGCATTGGAAGCGCAATTTTTTTGTTTTGATTCTTTCATGGGATTTGGGCATTATTGACTAGGACAGAATTTATTGACCATCCCTAACTGCACTTGAATTGAGTGCTTTGCTATAGGCATAATCCAGAGGGCAGTTAAGAATCAAACACACTGCTGCACCTGGAGTCACATGTAGGTCGCAGATTTCCTTCCTAAAATGACTTGAGTAAACCAGGAGAGCTTTTACAACAACAACTGAAATGTTAGCAGCACACTAGTGAGACAGGTTTTATATTCAAATTTGCTATTTGAATTTAAAATTTATCAGTTTATTAAGATTCAAATTCATGTCCCCAGAGCCTAGACCTCAGGATTACCTCTACATCACTGCCTCCTCATACGTAGGCTCACATTCAAAATGTAACATAAATATATATAAATTTATGTTATCTGATGATGAAATAAAAGCTGAGAGTTATTAACTGACAATCTCAAGGTCAACGTTTATTCCAGGTTATTGTATCTGTTTCTCTTGAACATCAGATCCCACGTTTTGCCCCTTGATCAAGCTGTTTGATATTTAAGTTATATAAATTTATGTGTGCAGATTTACTAGCAAGTATGTAATTCGCTCTAAATATTAAATCTATGTTAACATACATTATCATGTACATGTTTACCGAATAGGTGCCCGTGAGAGCTTGGATTTTAAGATTCCCAGTTGGCACAGGTCTGTAAACTGCAAGCCATCTGGCTTGCCACTGATGGAGGTACAAAAGCTCCATGAAAAATAAGGGTTTTGTAAACTTGCTCATATTTTATATCAACGCAGTCATGTATCTAAGTAAGTTATCACCTCTGAACCCAATACAATTTATACCTGTTTATTGCAAGTAAAAGCATAAAAATATAGTTTTATTAGATGGGTGGCAGCTGGCTATAAGGCCATAATCCAATAAAGAGCAGCAAATAGCATTAAGAACCATGAGAGCGAAGCCCAAAGCCAGTTTTATTTGCATCTTTATAGGTGCTGCTGTTTAACTGCTGCATTGTAGACTATTGATAATTATGCATAATGATTAGGGTGCTAATAGGAAGTGTTTAATTTATATTCATTTCATAATGCTGTCTTTCGATTAAGCTAGTGCTGTCTTCTTAATGTCCTGTCAATGCTCTTCATTTGCAGTAATGGTTATCAGTTTTCAGAAAAGTATGGCATCTGTGTTATCTGTCTCATTGCAGTGATATACCTAGTTTTTATTTCATATTTGTAAAAAAAAGTTTGTATTTATGCAACATCTTTCATGACTTCAAAATGTGCCAAAGTTCTTTACAGTTAGTGATCCATGTTTGAAGTGTAGTCATTGTGTGACGTGGGAAATATAACAGTTATATGACACACAATAAGCTTAGCAATGAGATATCAAGCTGATAATCCATTTTACTAGATAAAAGAAATACATTATGGATGCTGGACATCTGAAATAAAAACAAAAACATGCTGGAGAAACTCAGCAGGTCTGGCAGCACCTGTGGAGAGAGAAACTGAGTTAATGTTTCAAATCCAATGACCCATCTTCAGAATGGTTATGATGAGTCATGTTGAGGGAGGTATATTGGCCAAGTGATAGATGAGAATTCCCCAGCTTTCCAAAATAATTTATGTCCTTGGAGAGGGTAGACAAGAGCCCTGTTATAATGTCAAATCCAAAAGATGGCACCTCTGACTGTGCAGCATTCCTTCAGTATTATATTGGAGAGTCAGTCTAAATTTATGTGCAAGTGTCTCAAAGACTCAATCTTCTGACATAGAGGGAAGTATATACTGACACCATTGCAATTCTAATCTATCCTGCTGTTTGTTCTTTTCTCTCTCTGACTGTTTGTTTGATAGAATAGATCAAAGCAATAGCTCAATTTCAAAACCCACCTCAGACCATAAGTGAAAAGAGATAGAAAAATAAACAAACATGGAAATGTGGGGTTAGGCTTTTAGCGTTTGGATTATGAAGGTTAAACCTGAACCTGTCTGCACCGACATCTGAACAGTGTGTTACCAAGCCATAAAAGTTATGAATAAAATTTTAAAAGAAAGTGTTATGTTGTTACAAACAACGTTGCAAAATAGAGTGAGAAAACATTTTACTCTAACTGCAGCAATGTGTCAGAGAGATTGCAGCAAAATGTATGCAATTGTATCTTGTTAATTATTCCCATTTCTCTTCATACAAATTCCTTGACAATATTTAACAGAAGTACTATTTTAAAGTTCACAAATGAATCATTATTGAAAGGAATGCTGGTGTTTTCCTCACTTTACGCCATTGTTCCAGACCTAAGTCTATTAGGTTCCCAATCCAAAAGAGAAAATGCTGGAAAATCTCAGCAGGTCTGGCAGTATCTGTAAGGTCAGAAAAGAGCTGACGTTTCGAGTCTAACTGACCCTTTGTTCCCAATGTTGTCCTCTGTAAAAATAGGAAAATTTCCAAAACTCAGTCATGGTAATTCTGAAAACTTGCTTAACGGGAAGTGATAGGAAGGAGGAGGTTATCTGACTGAAAGACTGCAGAAACAAATACTACTTTAAAGAGCCAAAGAGCCTAGATGAGCATGATAATTTTTTCCCCCCCAATATCCAGAATGAGTCTGTCCTAAAATCAATTACTTTGCTTTAAGGTTGGATTAGAGAATTTCACCCAAATATTGAAAGGTAAGCAGCTTTGGATAAATTTTATTTATTTAATAATTATTGCAAGAAGAATTTGATGACATATTATCCATCACAGATTGTTAAAGTTCTCCTGGTGAAGAATTCAGAAAAATTCAGCTACCGCACCCACTGACGCTACAAAGACTCGTAACATTTTGCTTAGTATTACTGATTGAAACATTAGGTGGAGAATGTCTACGACATTGCAGATGCTTTGAAGGCAGAGTTTGAATACTGTATTTTGATGTAAGAGAGACAACCAGAAATTCAGGAATTGAGGCCTTCAGATCCCACATACACCATTGTCCCCTGCCCGCTTGCAAAAAGAAACTCCAGTATAAAGACAGAATAGAGAAATAATTGATTGCTGGTTACTTCACTCCGGGTTTGTTAATCAGTGTTGTTAACCCTGCACTATCACCTTCCTCATGGTGAAATCAATGAAAAGGAAAAGGAATAGAGAGAGTGTACAGCCTTGCCAATCCTGTATGATGACAGATCAGGTTTTCTATGAGGCCTAGTGTGATCTTTCGCTGTATTTTACCAAACTCAACATATTAATGACCTACCCCATCACTATGCCACCCCTTTTCCTCAAATCTAGTCCCATCCTACAACCTGCCATTCCCAAAACAACATGCCACTCACCAGATATCCCCAAAAGATGAGCTTCTCTGGTGCCCATGTCATTTATAAAAGACCACAATGTACCCAGGCAATCATTGCCAATTGGGGCTGCCCTTCACTGGCAACTGCAAATTTTTCCCCCCCACCCGCAAAGTCAAGCTGCTTATGGTACATGTCCGGCATGCCTAACACTTCCTGGCAATCCCTTTCTCTCCTCCTAGTCACTGCTTAAACATTAGGTCACACACAGTTGACTTGCTCTTAGCTACATCCCATCCAAACAGCCTCCCTGAGTCAATGCTGCTCTGACCTCAGTGACCCAGTGGAGAGCCACATCCTGTATCGGAACATCACAATCAATTAATCAAACAATTCCAAAGATGAGCTTTTATTTACAGCCAACAAAAGCAAACACAACAAAACAAGTGGAGGTTGTAATATACCCACAATCAAAAACAAATTCAGGTGTGATGATTAACGGCTGCTTAACAGTTCACAATTGCTGCACCCAGGGTGCAGAGACTGGAACCAGGTGTCAGTCAACTCCTGTCTGTAGTACCTGATGCCACTGAGCTCTGTCATGGACAAGGACAGTTTCCTCCTTCCCAAAGTCCTCATCCTCATCCTTGGAGTTCCTCAGCATCAAACGCATCATCTCCTGTGATTGCTTTGGGAGATTTTCATCATTGGATAAAATTGAATATCCCAGGCTAGACTGAAAGTGGATTGAGAGAGAACAAAAGTTGAGGCTACAAAGTGTGCAATTTTCCAATAGGGATTGCACGTGTCGATCCCGAGGCTGCACTTTTCTCCATCATGGTGTAACCGAAGAAAAGCCTACAGAGATCATACCTTGAAGGTATCTCTCTTTTACCCAGCTTTCTGTAGAAGGGGCAGAAAATAGAATAAATGTCTCAAATTTCTGACAGGAAATAAACAATATTGAGAGATACAGTCACATGCTTCTTAGAGCATTCCCAATCCTCAAGGCTCTACTGAAAGAAAACTATGTCAAGGGTCCTTTTCTTCAGTGGCTAGCAGTATATTCTTTAAAGACTGAAGTGGGGCAGAGTATGTGCCCATTCCAGCAATGTGACCTTTAAAATATTAGTCTGAGATATACAATATGAGATCTGCAAATTGAGAAACTTGCACATTCCAATACCTGAATACTCATGTATGTTGTCCACTGTTTACCAGGCTGTCCAAAGATTGCAGCTCATCGAAAACTTCCCCATGCCCTCTAGTTAGTAAATTACAAACAAGTGGAAACAATTCTCTTGATTTACTTATCCTCTCTCAATTCTTTACATTTAGGTTACATCTCTTATCATTCTTTCTTCCATTACTGAGTTCCTTTACTTGAGTTAAACAGACTACTGAATAAATTTGCTAATTCAGATAATGATATTTCATTAATGACAATAAATGGTCTTTTGCGTTTGCTATCACTGGTGGTAATTTTCGGAAAAAGTAATCTTTTGTTATCTCATTAATGGGATACGGGCATCACTGGCAAGACCAGCGTTTGTTCTGCATTCTTAGCTGCTCTTGGAAGTAATTAAGAATCACATCAAGGCCAGACTTTGTAAGGATGGCATAGTTTATTCCCTCAAGGAATATTAGTGAACCACTAAACCACTTTTTCACTGTAATTGATTTTAGTTTCACATTCAATATTTTCAGTGTCAGTCATTTTTTTAGTTAATTAACATTAAATTCCACCAACTGCTATCATGGGGTTTGAACCCATGTCCCCTGAACATTTGGATTATTTGCCTCATGACATTATCACTGTATTACTGTGTTCCTGCGTCAAATTCATCAACTATTATTTCATTCCCATCATTCAAATTATAAACAGTCATTCAGCACAGAAACAGACCCTTTAGTCCAACCAGTCTATGCCGACCATAATCCCAAACTAAAGTAGTCCTGCCTGCCTTGACCTGGTCCATATCCCTCCAATTCTTTCCTATTCATGTATCCAACCAAATGTCTTTTAAATGTTGCAATTGTACCCACACCCACCACTTCTTCAGGATGTTCATTCCACACATGAACCACAGTTTCAAAAGATCACCTTGCCTATGATGCTACTTAAAGTTGTTTTAATTATCCTTCGGCATGAATGTTATCATTTGGAGAATCAAAGTGAATAACTGTTTGAAGCTATCAAGGTAACTGAGCAAAATTAGCAGAAAGCAAGATGGATTCCTTTTGAGGAGTAAAGAGGTATTGCCTCAAATGTATAGAACCTTGGTGAGACAATTCCTGAGGTATTGTGAACAGTTTTAGTCCCCTTTTTTAAGGAAGAATTTTTCATCGATGGAATGCAGCAGAGGTTTACCAGACAATTTTCTGGAATGGCAGGGTTTTCTTATGAGGAGAAATTGAATTGACTGAGCCTGTAGTCTTAGTTTAGAAGAAGGTGAGATGATCTAAGTGAAACTTACAAAACTCTTAAAGGCCCGGGCAGGAGTGGCTCAGAGTAATGCCAACAGCACGGCTTTGATTCCCATTCCAGATGAGGGACCTACCTCCTGACCCTGCCCCTGTCAGTGGAAGGCAAAAGCAAACGACGACTGGTAAATAAATACTGCCAAGAAAAATGTCTCCGGAATGGGATGAGGACCTACCTTTGACCAGAGCACATATGAAATGTGGTGGAATATCACTTTAAAGATTGTAATTTGTTGCAGTTTAATGCAAGGTGTGATGTCTGAGCATTGCATATAATTTATTACTAATAGCAAGTCAGTGAATGCAAGAAAAATATTGTTTCTATGACTAACTTAACCCCTGTCAATTAGGTGGAAATTGAAGTCTTCATTAATTGTTCTGCCGTTTTGCAATGCAGGCATCCCCTATCTTTGTATATGACAGAATCATTATTTAATATTTTTGCGTTATTCAGGAATTGGGGGATTGACAGTTCTCCAAAATAACTCAGCAAAAATGAAAAAAGAATAACTTGCATTTAAAAAATCCTTCAGGGACCGTACAGTGTCTCAAAGCGAAGCACAGCCAACAATTTTTAAAGTTTAGTTATTGCTGTAACTGAAGGAAATCACATCTATAGTTTATTTGTCAGCTGCTCATCAAATCTTATTTTGTTGCATCTCTGCAGTAAAGATTATGCACTGGTACCTGTCAGAATTATAGCATGGAGATTTTTTTTCTTCATCTATGTTGTAGGAAAGCAAAAATGGAAACTTTTAAAAATTATTTTATATTAGTATTCTTGAATTGGGTAGCAACTAATGTCTGTAGAATGATACTCCTGGAGGAGTCAATGCCATTGGGATCAGAAAGACAAAACCAAAACAAATGAGGGAAAGGAATCATGCTTATTACCATCAACAGATTGCTCAGTTGCCTTGCAGTTTCAGACGTTGGAACGTAAGACCTAGGAACAGGCCATCTGGTCATAATCCAGCAGTTGGCATCGCTGTGAGATGATGGATCTGGACATCATTAATCTTCTGCATCATTGATGTTGTGGCATTCTCAGATAACTGCAATAAAACCTCGTCCTGCAGTTACTCTGTCTGGAGACTGTGTGCAGCAGCCACTGGATGTTATGGTTTTTATTGGACTTGCTAAAGCTTTTGACTCTACTGTCTCATTCTCCTGTTCATTTACCTTATGAGGAAGCCATAAGAGCGGCAGACATTGCAGCTGACATTTCAGCTCCAATAAACAATAATCTGCGGGAAAAGTCTGAGAGATCACAGAGTGTAGTTGTAGGGATTTCTGAACCGCCACATCCTTAACAATCAAGCTGAATGTTCTACTCTCACACAGTGCATGTTGGAAGCTTCCCAAAGAGACCACAATCGTGCCTTAAAGGTTATAAGGAGAAAGTGGGAATATGGGGTTGAAAAACTTACTCGGCTTGATTGAGAGGCAGAGCAGACTTGAGGGGCCGAATGGCCTAATTTCTACGCCTATGTCTTATGATCTATCAATGCATTCTAACTACAGATAAACAGTGTTATGACGTGGAGGTTGATTCCCCCCACCCAACCCGATAGCTAAAACCGAAATGCCCAGAGAGGCTTGCTTTGCCTCATAATCTGTTAAAAGAAATCTGACAAGGGATATTACCTACCTCTCACCCCTCCCAATCTGTTATAAAGGAGTGGTTAAATGAAATGAAATCCATTCACTCACTCTATAATCAACAGGTAACAATTTGTTTATCTAACTCCAGCTGTGAACAAATTAACAGATTCACTGACAACCTGAATAATTCCCCTCTAACTACTAACTATTTCTGATTAATATAAAATTCTAATGGTATGCTGTTTCAATAAATACAAGCCTCACATATATAACAAAATAATAATATTTAGTCTCTCAAAATTACCACTAGGATATGTCTTCAGGAATGCTCCATGTCCTCTCCACTTATCTTCTTTCAGGCCTCCTCCTTCAAATTTTTGGATAGGAATGCCTCTCTCCACTGAATTCTATAGAATCCCTACAGTGTGGAAACAGGCCCTTTGGCCCAACAAGTCCACACCAACCCTCCAAAGAGTAACCCACCCAGACCCATTCCTCTACATTTACCCCTAATCTACACATGCCTGAGCACCACGGGTAATTTAGCACAGTCTGCCAACCTGCACATCTTTGGATTGTGGGAGGAAACCCACACAGACACAGGGAGAACATGCAAACTCCACACAGACAGTGACCCGAAGCTGGATTCAAACCCAGGTCCTCGGCGCTGTGAGGCAGCAGTGCTAATCACTGAGCCACTGTGCTGTCCCAATGCTGTGGTGTCAGGAATATTAGCTAAGAGTGCTGCTGTAACTTTAGTCAGATGATGGTTGCTCTGAGAGCTGAGGGAGCTAATCTCTTCAGATGGTAGTTTGCTCTCTACCAATTTTCAAATGCTCTCTTCTTTTATACACTTGATCTATTAATTTCTTTTCAATTAAAAGATTGGTTCTAAGTTGTCAAAACCACCAGATTTACATTTAATTGGTCCTTATTCTCCAAGTGCCCGGTTTAAATTAATTTGTGCTGGTAAAAGTGCTGCTTTGCCTGCTAACAGTACAGCCCTTTTGATACAAATGTTTCAATTTGAGCACCTATAACAGGCAAGCTGCTGCCCACAGACACTTACTTTCAAATCACTAAGCACAGAGAGAAAAAAACTCTTCCCACTATCATTTTTCAAACATCAAACTCCATCAGGGTCTTCCAATCCGCAAATACTCTACCCAACTTCGCATCAACATGTAACTCAACTAAGACCTCTCAGCTTCCTCACCCCGCAACTAAAGCCTACACACACACACACAAACAGAAAAAGATAAACAAAAAGAAGTGTTATGAGTGGAGGATAAAACAAATTGAAAAGAAACCTTTCAATGCTGCCATGAATGCGATGGGGTGTTAATTTTGTTTCCCAAGTCCTTCAGTTGGAACAGGTCTGAGAAAATAAATTGGCTTTCTTCAGGCTTTAAGCATCTTAGTTGAGAGAGAGAGAGAGAGAAAAAGAAACACACATCTGCCTTTTCAATCGCCTGAAAAGCTTCTGCCAAGATCACTCACATCCACAAGCTGTTGAGCTACCTGGGAGCAAATCAGCTCATTGTTGTCAGGCTAATGGTCTTTGTGAAACATAACTGGTCATGATTCCGTAAACTAATCAGCAACCTATCACAATCCAAATCACACTTTGTATATACCCCCGGTACCATCCCCTTGAAAAAAGCAGCAAGTAAACACAGCTTATGATGAGTTTCAGTATTTTTATTTTTAAAAGTGCAGCAATTCCTTCCACAGTTCTTTGTTTTAAAACAAGTCCTTTTCCAACTTGAGCCAACAATCAAAAGTACAGAATAACAAAAAAGATGCAGTTTTTAATAGGCATTTAAAAGTGGTGATTTGAGAATGTCAAAGGGGACAAGTGTTTAATGAAGTGAGGGTGTACTCTTATCAGGGAGAGGGGTACTGCTACACTTGGTCGGGGATTAGTCCGATTCCAGTCCAAAGGGGTTGATCATGGTCAATCAGGTGCTTAGTCATACCCAAAAGGGTTCCATGAGTAGGGGACTTGGGCAGTGGTCAGTCCTTGAAGTCAAATGCATAATAAATAGTAGAAGCAGTTACTGTTAATTTCTTTTTTTTAAAAATGACAATTTGAGATACACTATGTTATATTTGAGACGTTATATATCATGAATGTAACACGTTTAATAGGGAAAGAGGGACTTCTGTAAAAATAGTTCACAAAGCTTTCCTGCAGTTTCTCCGAATGTCACTTGTCTGTTGCAGTTTAAATGGTAGAGATTTATTGTTATGAGCAGTCAGCAACTCCATTGTCATTATATATTATGCAACTGCAAACTAAATCAAAGCTAAAAATCACACAACACCAGGTTATAGATAAACAGGTTTAACTGGAAGCATTGGCTTTCGGAGAGCTGCTCCTTCATCAGGTGGTTGTGGAGTACTCAGGTTGTACTCCACAACCACTAGCTGAAGGAGCAGTGCTCCAAAAGCTAATGCTTCCAATTGAACCTGTTTATCTATAACCTGGTGTTGTGTGATTTTTAACTTTGTACACCCCAGTCCAACATTGGCATCGCCAAATCAAAATTAAATCCAGATTGGCATTTCTTTAGCCAGCAGTTCCTAATCAATAGAGTCAATTTACCCATTTCGCCTCAAAGTTTTCCTTGTTGTTTTCTACTAAAATGACGGCTGAGGCAAGGAAGTGAATTTTACAAAATGGACCAATTCAATGGGAAATATGGGAATTACACTTGTTGCTTCAAATTTTTTTCCGTATTATTAGATAAACTTGGGGCATCTTTGTAGTGCATCTAAAGTAGCCTGCAACCAACCATAGCAGTGGGGCACATCATACTGTGATGCTTTGCTGTTACATGTACAATATTTTACAAAGAGTTTACAGTATAGTTAACCTGTTACCAAGGAAGGAACATTAATATGTGTTTTGGTTGGGTGATGGACAACAATATGGAAACAAAGTCCAGCTCAGGTTTCCTGTTCTGATTATTTATTCTGCTAAAAGAAGTGCTGAACCCAAGTGACCCAATTAACCAGAACAATCTGTAGTGAGTCAGATGTAGATGGGAACAAAAATGGTGCTTTGTGCTCATTCAGGCATGCATCCTGTACATGTCCATACCAGAATTTTCCATGTCCTATTATTTGCTCATTTTGGCAAACATGATCGCTGTTTCACATTGTTGCACGCATTGGGCCATGCTGCATGCCCTTGGCAACAGTTCCATTCTTTGTGGCATAGAAAATAATTATATTTATGGCTGGCGCCAAAGCAAAAAGAATGTGTTTGTGAAAGTCATTTTATTTTAAGAAACTAAGCAGACCATTCAATCCTGATGGTCCAGTGCAGCAGTGTCCTTTTTAACCAGCTGCTGAGATGAGAATGCATCTTTCATTCTTGCCCTGCACACAAGTTTGTTTAGCACATGTAGAGTATTATATGTTTGCAATGTATCAGCCTAATCCCAACTCTTCAACATATTAATTTTGGCAACATTAGCTTTCTCTTGTTAAGTAATACTTTTGTCTAATCTTGTTTTGTTACAGCTTTCTTAAAGGATACGTGAGAAAGAAGACCAAAGCGTTTGCATTGATACAGCACTTTTCACGATCATTGGGATTTTCAAAGCACTTTACAGTGAATGAAGTACAGTAGTTTTGAAAAGTAGTCATTGTTGTAATACAGGAAATGCAGAAGTTAAATCTGTACAGCAAATTCACAAAAACAACAATGGTAATAACCAGACAAGCTGTTTATTGATGCTGATTGAGGGATAAGTATAGGCCAGAACACTGGGGAGAACTCTGCAGTTAAATACTGCAGGTGCTAGATGTCTTAAATAAAGACAGCAAATACTAAGGGCAATCAGCAGGTCTGACAGACTATGGAAGGAGAAGCAGAGTTCATGTTTCAGGTGGTTGACTACTGAACACACTAAGAAGGTCATTGATGCCAACATCTCTCAACAGATGCTAATGGGTCTGCTGGCTATCTCCAGAATTTGCTGTTTATACCGCAGGGATAATTCCCCTGTTCTTCTTCAAAATAGCATTGTGGAATTGTTTACATCCTCTAAAAAGGGTAGTAAGCACCTTGGCTGGTCCATCTCCAACAATGCAATAATTCATACAGCGTTAACCTTGATGGAGTGGGATTGAACTCAGCAATGACAAAGAACCTGCAATGTAACAAGACCTTTTTCTTCAGTGTTACAGCAAGTTAAATTTTCTTTTTATTAGTCAAGTAGTAATTTGTTTGCCATTGAGCACCTAGCAGTAAAGTAACTCAACTGTAAAGACCACTGCAGTTAAAGCTAATTCATCCAACATGTTTTTAAAAGAGGGGACCACATCAAATTAATGAAGGATGGAACACTTGTTTGACATTCTTTGTTATGGGAAGGGAATTTAACATCAGTTTTTGTGCTCCTGTTGAGATTGGATAACACAGCACATGTTGAAGACTAAAGCTGGCACATCCTGCTATTGTCATGGTTAATTTGTGTTTCATCCAAAGGGTGATATCTAGTACAGTCAGAAATCCTTATCACATATTTTTTAAAATTGGAATTTACATTTGGGGTGCTGTAAACCACAGGATCACAGACCAAGATCTGAAAGGCAGGTTTGACTACATAGCTCTGTTGAGTTGGCCTTGACATAAATGGACTGAATGGCTGTCTTCTATGCCACAAAGTAATTGTAATGCGGTAGGAGGTAATTTGATCCATCAAGTCTATGTTAATTCTCTATACAATCTGCCTATTTCCACACTTTATTCTAAAGAGCCCCAAAGATTTCTTTCTCTTATGTGCCCATATAATTTTCTTTTGAAATCATCAATCATCTACACTTCCTCCATTCTTGTAGGTCCCACATTCCACAGTTTCTTTATTACCATTAATTAGACTGATTCACAAATGGGAACATATAAATATACAGCCAGAATAGGCCCTTTGAGCATGCTCCACTATTTATTAGGTTCATGGCTGATCTGATTACTCCACATTCTCGCCTACTCTAAGAACCTTTCACCCTCTTCACATATCATGAATCTATCTATCTATCTGTATATCTCTGCCTTTAAAAATATTGAAAGACTCTGGTTCCACTGTCCTTTGAGGAAGAGCAGTCCAAAGACCCACAACCTTCTGTGAGAAAAGAATTCTCCCCATTTCAATCTTAAATGGGCAGCTTTTTAATTTTAAACAGTGACCACATATCCTAGATTCTCTTACAAGAAGAAATGCTCATGCTGTCAGCATTTTATACGTTACAAACGTTACAAACAAGTGACCTTATTCTTCTAAAGTCAAGTGGACACAAGCCTAGCATTTCCAACTTTCCTGATAAAACAGGAGTTCCCGCCCCCGCCCCCCCCCCCCTCACACACACACACACACACACACACACACACACACACACACACACACACACACACACACATATTCCCCTCCATTCCAGGTATTTGTCCAGTACACCTTATTTAAATAGCTTCCAAAAGAATTACAACTTTAAATAGTTGAGGCTCCAGCACCGATCTCTATGGCACACTCCTCCTTACACATTGCAAACCAGAAAATGACCCATTTATGCCTACTTCATTTCCTGTTAACTAGCTAAGCTGCCATCAATGCCAGGATGTTACCCCCATTATGAGCTTTTATTTTCTGCAAAAATCTGCAATACAGACCTTGTCAATGTCTTCTGAAATTAGTACAGTACATCCACTGGTCCTCCTTTATTCACAGCACATTACTTCCTCGAACTTCTAATAATTGGTTAGATATAAATTGTCTTTTGCTTCCTGATACTCTTGAACTTTTAGAGTCATAGAAATGTACAGCATGGAAACAGACCCTTCGGTCCAACCCATCCATGCTGACCAAATATCCCAACTCCATCTAGTCCAAGCTGCCAGCACCCGGCCCAATCCCTCCAAACCCTTCCTATTCATATACCCATCCAAATACCTTTTAAATGTTGCAATTGTACCAGCCTCCACCACTTCCTCTGGCAACTCATTCCATACATGTACCACCCTCTGTGTGAAAAAGCTGCCCCTTAGGTCTCTTTTATATCTTTCCCCTCTCACCTTAAACCTATGCCCTGTAGTTCTGGACTCCCCGACCCCAGAGAAGACACTTTGTCTATTTAGAGCTGAAAATGTGTTGCTGGAAAAGCACAGCAGGTCAGGCAGCATCCAAGGAGCAGGAGAATCGACATTTCAGGCATGAGCCCTTCTTCAGGAAGGGCTTTGTCTATTTAACCTATCCATGCCCCTCATAATTTTGTAAACCTCTATAAGGTCACCCCTCAGCCTCCGACACTCCAGGGAAAACAGCCCCAGCCTAGTCAGCCTCTCCCTATAGCTCTAATCCTCCAATCCTAGCAACATTCTTGTAGGCTCAGTGGTTAGCACTGCTGCCACACAGCGCCAGAGACCCGGGTTCAATTCCTGCCTCAGGCAACTGTCTGTGTGGAGTTTGCACATTTTCCCCGTGTCTGCATGGGTTTCCTACAGGAGTTCCGGTTTCCTCCCACAGTCCAAAGATGTGCAGGTTAGATGAATTGGCTATGTTAAATTGCCTGTAGTGTTAGGTGGATTAGTCAGCAGTAAATGTAGGGGGGTGGGTTGCTCTTCGGAGGGTCGGTGTGGACATTTGGGCCGAAGGGCCTGTTTCCATACTGTAGGTAATCTGATTTAAATCTTTTCTGAACCCTTTCAAGTTTCACAACATCTTTCCAATAGGAAGGAGACCAGAAATGCACGCAATATTCCAACAGTGGTCTAACCAATGTGCTGTACAGCTGCAACATGACTTCCCAACTCCTGTACTCAGTAATGACTTGCATGCAGAGATTTACCCTGTATATAGAGATTTTCCAAATCAATCAGTCAGAAATATTATTACATACCTCTGGAGCAGGTGGGACTTGAACCTAGGCCTCCTTCCCCAGAGGTAAGCATACTACCACAATGCTACAAGAGGCCCAAGTAGTGTGTTTTGTGCACTCTGTGTCTCTACTTTTGGAAGAGCCCTCAACTCCAATGATATTATTACATTTTCTGTGCTCCAGATACAAACCAGACTCATCCAGACTCTGTCACACAGCTCAGTTTGCCACCCATGTCAGAGAGCACGGAAACAGACCCTTTGGTTTAACTTGTCCATGCCAACTAAATACCCTAAATTAATCTAGTCCCATTTGCCAGCACTTGGCCCATATCCCTTCCTATTCATATACCCATCCAGAAGCCTATTATTCACTGCGCATGTGGTCCTGTAAAGAAAAATAACGAAAAAATATACAATTCAACTTGAGTTGGCAATCTGCCTGCATATTAATGGTAAATCCTAAATAGTTACTGAATCCTAATCTTCTACTGTCCAATTCCTACCGGGTCTGAGTCAGGAACACAAACTTTTCTCAATTTGCTACATTCTTAGATACAGTACATGGAGTTCCAATCTCTCTGTGACGTTCGGGTGGGGGCGGTTCCTTCCACATAGCCCGCAGCTCTGATTGGTTTATGGCCTGCCCATCAAGGTGGCGGACGTTTCGATTGGTGAGCAGTGATGTCGTTGGTGACAGGTGACCGGCACCGCCTCCCCGCCGTGCGCCTGTGCGGGGTCGTGCTGATGGAAGTCGCTGGAGGTTCGTAGCCTGGCGCCGAACGGGGAGGGGAAGCGAGGAGGAGGAGGAGGAAAAAGAAGAAGGATAGGGGGGAGGGGTAGATATAGGGGGAGTGGAGGGCAAAGGCCCTGTTACACAGCGGCTCGTTCAACTGCCGGTTAATGAGTGATGGTCGTCAACGCCTCACATCCTCCAGCAGGTAACACTTTAACCCGCAGAAAGGGAACGAGGTGTCTCAATGTGTCACTCTCGACTCCCCCCACTATATATGTGTGTGTGGGTGGGGAGAAGGGGAGTGCCAGCGGAGAAAAACCCAAAAGGAAGGAGCAAGAGACGGTGAGAGACACAGGGACAGGAGACTGCGGGAGGCTTCATTCCAGCCAGGCAACTGACAGGGTAAAGTGAGGCCACAGTTTGTACCTCCTTTTTTTCCCCTAATAAAAAGGAGATACTTTTGGAGACCAAAGGAGGGTACTTTACAGACTGTTTGATAACTGGGAGGTAGAGAACGTTTGACTCGAAATCTGAGTCAGAGGAAATTTTGTTTTTGACTGACAGTTCAGGTAACGCTCAGTAATGACTGGAACTGCAAGTCGATTTTGCTTTCTGTTTTATTTCTACCCCAGGGTTTTGTCAGAGGAATTTCTTTTTGTTTGTCCCAGTTTAGCTTATTTATTATTGGAGTGGGCGAAAGATAAATTTCCAAATGTTGGCTGCCGGTTTTTATTTCCTGGCTGACTCCCGTTGAGTGTGTTCGGCTGGTTCCTAACAGAATGCAGCTTGTCAAGTTCGCTCCCTCCTTTCCCCAAAGATGTTATTCAGGGTTAGATTTTAATGTATCTTTTTCCTTCTGTTCACAGAGAGATTGTACCGATTTCTCACGTCGGGCTGACCCCTGGGGAATAAAAAAAAGTCCGTCAGTGTCACGTTGTTGCACTGGGAGATTTTTTTTGCCACGTGTTGAAAAGGTACATTTTCATCATGAAGCTGCTTCTGGAGGAAATGCAGATTTGCCAATTTCATTGTGGAACTACAAGCTGAAAAGGATCTTTTATAACCTAAATCTTCCGTTTTGCAAACAAAACCTACAGAGCCTGCCGTTATTATTTTAAGTGGGGGAGGAGAACAAACATTTTATAAACTTGTTAATATTTGAAACCAGAAAACAAGGTGAAACGTTATGATATCTGGAAGACTGTGAATTCGCTATGTCTAACTCTGTGGAACAGAAAGAGCTGGGCCCCCTTTACCATGCCAATGGAAATGCCTATCCGGTCGTTGGCAGCCCTGATGAATTTTCCATTTCTGTAACTCCTAATTCCTCCAAGGAACTGGTGGAAACCTCAGACTATTTAACAGAAGAGAGAGAACAGGGTGAAAGGGTAGAGACTGTAGTGAGAGACTCTCGTGCCAATGCCAAAGGTTTAAGGGAAGAAGATGCCCTTCTGGAGAATGGCAGCCAGAGTATTGACAGCGATGATATCAGCACTGACCCAACTCGGGGTCATGATAACCTTAAAGAGACTTCTTTCTCTATAGGACTGCAGGTTGTGTTCCCTTTCCTGCTGGCAGGCTTTGGGACAGTGGCAGCTGGAATGGTCTTGGATATTGTACAGGTAAGTGTGTGTGCATTGTATTTGTATGGTTCTGCCATTGTGGCACCAATCTCCCCAGACTGACAATTGCAGGTCGAGAAGCTGGGTCACCAATCAAATTCTGAAGCAGCCCCTGGGGAAATGGATGAAAGGAGCAGGATACCTTTTCATTCATCTCTCTGCTCCCTTTCCCCAAAAGTGAAAGTAAAATCTTTTACAAAAAACCTCCACAGGAACTGACTGTTTAATTTGAAATCGTGGCAGTGGACTCAGACCCTATCATTTTGTGAATTTGGAAGCACTGCAGTGCCAATTACATTTATCAGTGAATAGAATATTCATTCTTTCTTTAAATTCTGCCTTTCATTTCCCATGGAATTATTGTATAGTTTTGAAACTGTTTCTTGCTAAAATTGCATTCAATAGAATGTACATTGGCATGTGTAAAAATTGCTCCAAATTTACTAGCGGAATGTGGAAGCCCCTTGGCGGGAGGAAAAAAATTGCTTCGTATGCTTTGGTACTTGCTGCTATATTCAAATAGAATGTAAACTTTTTGTTATATTCAGTATTAACTGTGAAGTATTAATGATGTGGAGGTGCTGGTGTTGGACTGGGGTGTACAAAGTTAAAAATCACAAAACACCAGGTTGTAGTCCTGGCTTTCGGAACTCCACTCCATCAGGTGGAGCAGCGCTCCGAAAGCTCACGCTTGCAATTAAACCTGTTAGACTATAACCTGGTGTTCTGTGATTTATAACTTTGTGAGATATTAAAGGTGGAATGTAAAGTGAAGTCATCATAGTTAGAAACGATAATGCATGGTCTTTCCCACTGCCTTCCAGGCTCTGAACCACAATAACTATTTCCCTCTAATTTCATATGGTAACGTATTAATTTGCTGATTTTAAAGCTGAATCAGAATCACCCCAAAGTGAAGCAATTCTTGACCAGGCTTGCACCATGGCGCTGTGCGCTGCAAATTGTGCCAATCCAAAAAGGTGAGAAACTCTTTGTGAGGAAGGTGAAGTTGACTGGCAAGTTTTTACCTCTTTGTGATGGGAAAAAATTATTTGTTAAAATTGTCCATTCAATATTTTGATATTTGCTTTGGAAGTGTTGCCATTTCATTATACTGCTTCGTTCAGTTCCAAAACAATGTGAGGAATAACATTAAGTCCATTCTTGTAGTGGATTTTATGGGATACATTGTTTGTCTTTTAAAATCCAATTTTGTATTAATCAGTGTTGGTGTAATTATTCTCAGTTAATTTACAACTAGTGCTGTCTTTAGAATAATAGTGTGGGTGTGCAGTTTAAGTTTAATTCCTTTAATTCGAGTACAGATTGTTCTTTTTTTTTGTGGTGTGGGAAGAGGTTATGTTGAAACATTGAAAATTGAGTATTAGCATTTTGTGCTGAATAGATTCCCTGGTGGAGAAAGTGCAATGCAGGCATCATTTAACAATGGCATCCGTACTGTGTTACCAGGTCATAGAGTCATAGAGATCTACAGCATGGAAACAGACCCCTCGGTCCAACCCATCCATGCCGACCAGACATCCCAACCCAAGCCAGTCCCACCTGCCAGCATCCGGCCCACATCCCTCCAAACCCTTCCTATTCATATACCCCTCCAAATGCCTTTTAAATGTTGCAATTGTACCAGCCTCCACTACTTCCTCTGGCAGCTCATTCCATACCTGTACCACCCTCTGCGTGAAAAAGTTGCCCCTTGGTCTCTTTTCTACGTAGCGGATGAAAATACCACTCTAGATCTTGAACCCACAAAATTATCAAACCAAATATCTTCGGCAGGTAGAATCAAAGGTGCCGTCAGGTTGCAGAATTACCTCCCAACCTCCTTCTGAAAACTTGCAGCAAAGCTAAACAGCACCTCCAAGAATGATAATTTGCATGTTCCAGAGCAGAATTTGTGAATTCACTGAGGGGAGTTGGCATTCTTTTTTCATTGTTGCTTTTTACCCACCATTTAATTTGCTGGCATTTAGTCAATTGGATGTTTGATTAATAATACAGATAAATGGTCATTTGAGTTGAGTGCTGTTTTTTAAGTGACACTTTGCACCAGGGTGTCTTAATTCTGCAACTGAAGGGTTTCACACCTTTTTGGTTTGGCACAATTTGCAGTTTACAGCACCATGGAGCATGCCTTGTCAAGAACGGCTCCACTTAGGGGTGATTGTGAATCAACTTTAAAAATGGCAAGTTACTATGTTACCATATGAAATTAGAGGGAAATAGTTATTGTGGTTTAGAGCCAGGAAGGCAGTGCATTATCATCTCTAACCATGATGATTTGACTTTATATTCTGAGTTTTAATGGAATAAAACATGTCAAACTATTTGAAAGGAGCATTGTTGGGGGGGAAGTGGCAGTGTTACGGGTTAGTAGAATATTTTCCTTTATCGTGACAGGAATTGAACATAAAGGATTTTATGCTATAATTTTATAGAACATTGTTGAAACTACATCTCGAATACTGAGAGATTTTGGTCTCCTTACTAAAGAAGACTGTAAGTACATTATGGGTGATTCAGAATAGGTTGCCAGGATTGGTACTTCAAATGTAAAGGTATTGCGAGGAAAGGTTGGACATGTGTGGAATGAGCTGCCAGAGGAAGTGGTGTAGGCTGGTACAATTGCAACATTTTAAAAGGCATCTGGATGGGTATATGAATAAGAAGGGTTTAGAGGGATATGGGTCAAGTGCTGGCAAATGGGACTAGATTAATTTGGGATATCTGGTCGGCGTGGACGAGTTGGACCGAAGGGTCTGTTCCTGTGCTGTACATCTCTGATTCTGTGTTTAAAAAAAAGACTGTAGATGCTGGAAACCAGATTCTGGGTTAGTGGTGCTGAAAGAGCACAGCAGTTCAGGCAGCATCCAAGGAGCACTGCTCCTTGAATGCTGCCTGAACTGCTGTGCTCTTCCAGCACCACTAACCCAGAATCTCTGACTCTATGCTTACATTGGGATTTAGAAGAGTGACAGGTGACTTGATTGAAGTATATAAGATTCTGAATAGGCTTGACAATGTGGATATAGAAATTGTTTCTTGATGTGAGTGAATCCAAAACTAGGGGACACTTAAAATTTAAAGAACATGCTTTTAATACAGAGATGAGGATAATATTTTTTCGGAGAGTTGTGAGAGTTTGAAGTTTCTGCCTCAGATGCTAGAAGTAGGGTCATCGAAGGTAGATAGATTTTTATTATATAAACTGATTTATAAAAGGGCATTAGGAATGGCTTGGAAATATGCTATTCAGAACACCAGATAAGTCATAACCGTATGGTGGACTAATCTCGAGGGGCCAAATGAACTACTTCTGCTCTTAGTTTGTATGGATTTACGTGCAGATATTAGGGAAGAATCCAAAACTTGATCAAAAAAATGTAAGAAATGCCTTAAAGGAATAAAAACAACAATGGAGATGTTTGAAGTATTACTTACGAGTTGGTAGTCTTTATGTCTGATAGCAGAGTCATACCAGTGATAGAGCAATTAAAATTGGATGCTCCAGAGTTAAAAGGAGGGTCGAGGGATACGAACTGGTAATGGAGAAGGGATGGAGTAAAACCGTGAAGAGATTTGAAGACTTGGATGTGAATTTTAAACTTGGTATGCTTCAAAGATGGGCCTGCATAGGTCCACAAGAACCTGAGGGTTTGTGCAGGACTTGTTACAGGCTGGGACCTGAGCAGCAGAGTTTTGGCCAATATCAAGTTTACAGAGAGTGAAATGTCAAAGACTGGCCAGGAATACATTGGAATAGTCAAGTGTAGAGGTAACAAAAGAATAGAGTGGCAGATGAGATACTACAAATAGTGTAAACATCATGATCTTGATAACATGAACAAACAACTTCTGTGTTTGCTTGGCATGTCCTCTGCCTGTTGCCATTTCTAAATAAGCTAAAGAGGTTCCTTAGTCACTTTGTGTCTGAAGGAAAACAATATTCTTTATTCTTGCATGGGCTGTGGGCATTGCTGGCAAGGTCAGCATTTGTTGCTCATTCCTAATTGCCTCTGGACTGGGTGGCCTGTTAGGTCATTCCAGAGGGCAGTTATAGAGTCAAGTACACTGCCTGAAAATAATGTTTTTTTGCCTATGTTCACCTTTGGGAGAAATGTAGCATGATTTGAGATTAGTGCTGATTTGATATTCCCAAATACTTACAACCTATAAATAGATGTGCACCCAGATGTAGTGTTCTGGTCTGTGTTGATCTTAGAACCTTGGCTTCAGCAGAATGGTTGTATAGAAATAAGGGGCCAGAAAGTTACACCTTAAAACTAATGCATGTGCTATCATCTGTTAATTTTAAAATAATCTGTCAAAGTTGCGAGCAAATAATGCAGCATTAGCGGAAATTGCTGTCAGCAGGTCTGGCAGTATCTTAGGGAGGACTGTTTCAAGTTATATTTCAATCATATTTTATTAATAAATGTTAACGATGAGTTCAATACTCAAATCAATGAATTTCACACTAATCTTGCCATTGCAGCAATCCCAAGCTTGGAGCTGTGCAACGAGTAAGAAAAAGCCTCCATATTGATTACAAATTATAATCAAGCTGCTCACGTTTGGAGGTTGCCTATTTTGTACTACTAGGCGAAAGTGAGAACTGCAGATGCTGGAGATCAGAGTCAAGAGTGTGGTGCTGGAAAAGAGCAACAGGTCAGGCAGCATTCGAGCAGCAGAGAAATGACATTTCGGACAAGAGCCCTTCATCAGGAATGCCAGAATCTGATGAAAGGCTTTTGCCCGAAACATCAATTATTTTATATGACTTGTTGTTTGCGCAGCTTCTCAAAATTCTGGCTATGGATTGCACCTACCTGCTCTTTCTCTGCCACCCCCTGCCCCGCCCCACCCCACTCCAAAAAAAGTACAAGTGGTGAGAACACATCACGTGGTGATGGTTCTCAACATCCAGGTAACACCACTGGAGATTAGCTGCATTTTGTCTTTCAGCAAAATGGGAAAGAGTTAGCTGTGCAAAATAAATGATTGGGTCTCAATTAGAATCTTGCATTTGGTGTTAAATGTCCTGCCTTGAGGAATGTTGAAGACAATGGAGCAAGTATAGATGTTATTTAGAGGTGTGACCACGTGGGAAAAAGCTGGTGTATCTTTCGTTAGGATAAGGCAAATCAGAAAGTGATTCTGTTCAGGGTTTTCAGCATTATGTAGGATATGAACTATGGACAGATCAAGGTGAAAAATAAGACGTTTTAAAAGTTTACCTTTGTCTGACTGACATTCTGAGTTGCACATTTTTTTTTTGCATCTAAACAACTCCCCTGAACAGACAGCTTGAGGAACAATGAATGCTCTTTTTGTTTGTCACAGCTTCTTGTTGAACTAACCTGAAACCTGGTTCTCCTTGTAAAGATCCCAGTGCTGTACCTCAACCATTGGGTGACATGGCACAGTGGTTAGCCCTGCTGCCTCTCAGCGTTAGGAACCTGGGTTCGATTCTAACCTCAGGCAACTGGCTCTGTGGAGTTTGCACATTTAACTGGATTCTGCGTGGGTTTCTAAAGGGTACTCTAGTTTTCTTCCACAGTTAAAAATATGCAGGTTAAGTGGATTAGCCAAGCTAAATTGTCCCGTAGTTTTGAGGGATTTACAAGCTGGGTGGATTAAGAATGGTAAATGTGGGTTACAGTGATAAAGTGGGTGGACCTGGGTCGAGGTGAAAACAATGACTGCAGATGCTGAAAACCAAATACTGGATTAGTGGTGCTGGAAGAGCACAGCAGTTCAGGCAGCGTCCAATTGAGCAGCGAAATCGACGTTTCGGGCAAAAGCCCTTCATCAGGAATAAAGGCAGTGAGCCTGAAGCATGGAGAGATAAGCTAGAGGAGGGTGGGGGTGGGGAGAGAGTAGCATAGAGTACAATGGGTGAGTGGGGGAGGAGATGAAGGTGATAGGTCAAGGAGGAGAGGGTGGAGTGGATAGGTGGAAAAGAAGATAGGCAGGTCGGACAAGTCAAGGAGACAGTAACTGAGCTGCAAGTTTGAAACTAGGATGAGGTGGGGGAAGAGGAAATGAGGAAGCTGTTGAAGTCCACATTGATGCCCTGGGGTTGAAGTGTTCTGAGGCGGAAGATGAGGCGTTCTTCCTCCAGGCGTCTGGTGGTGAGGGAGTGGCGGTGAAGGAGGCCCAGGACCTCCATGTCCTCGGCAGAGTGGGAGGGGGAGTTGAAATGTTGGGCCACGGGGCGGTTTGGTTGATTGGTGCGGGTGTCTCGGAGATGTTCCCTAAAGCGCTCTGCTAGGAGGCGCCCAGTCTCCCCAATGTAGAGGAGGCCACATCGGGAGCAACGGATACAATAAATGATATTGGTGGATGTGCAGGTGAAACTTTGATGGATGTGGAAGGCTCCTTTAGGGCCTTGGATAGATGTGAGGGAGGAGGTGAGGGCGCAGGTTTTACAGTTCCTGCGGTGGCAGGGGAAAGTGCCAGAATGGGAGGGTGGGTCGTAGGAGGGGTGTGGACCTGACCAGGTAGTCACGGAGGGAACGGTCTTTGCGGCAGGCGGAAAGGGGTGGGGAGGGAAATATATCCCTGGTGGTGGGGTCTTTTTGGAGGTGGCGGAAATGTCGGTGGATGATTTGGTTGATGCGAAGGTTTGTAGGGTGGAAGGTGAGCACCAGGGGCGTTCTGTCCTTGTTACGGTTGGAGGGGTGGGGTCTGAGGGCGGAGGTGCGGAATGTGGACGAGATGCGTTGGAGGGCATCTTTAACCATGTGGGAAGGGAAATTGCGGTCTCTAAAGAAGGAGGCCATCTGGTGTGTACTATGGTGGAACTGGTCCTCCTGGGAGCAGATACGGTGGAGGCGGAGAAATTGGGAATACGGGATGGCATTTTTGCAAGAGATAGGGTGGGAAGAGGTGTAATCCAGGTAGCTATGGGAGCCAGTGGGTTTGTAAAAAATGTCAGTGTCAAGTCGGTCGTCACTAATGGAGATGGAGAGGTCCAGGAAGGGGAGCGAAGTGTCAGAGATAGTCCAGGTAAATTTAAGGTCAGGGTGGAATGTGTTGGTGAAGTTGATGAATTGCTCAACCTCCTCGCGGGAGCATGAGGTGGCGCCAATGCAGTCATCAGTGTAGTGGAGGAAGAGGTGGGGAGTGGTGCCGGTGTAATTACGGAAGATCAACTGCTCTCCGTAGCCAACAAAGAGACAGGCATAGCTGGGGCCCATATGTGTGCCCATGGCTACGCCTTTGGTCTGGAGAAAGTGGGAGGATTCAAAGGAGAAATTGTTAAGGGTGAGGACCAGTTTGGCCAAACGAATGAGAGTGTCGGTGGAAGGGTACTGTTGGGGACGTCTGGAGAGGAAAAAACGGAGGGCTTGGATGCCCTGGTCATGGCGAATGGAGGTGTAGAGGGATTGGATATCCATGGTGAAGATAAGGCATTGGGGGGCAGGGAAACGGAAGTCTTGGAGGAGGTGAAGGGCGTGGGTGGTGTCTCGAACGTATGTGGGGAGTTCCTGGACTAGGGGGGGATAGGACAATGTTGAGGTGGGTAGAGATGAGTTCAGTGGGGCAGGAGCATGCTGAGACAATGGGTCGGCCAGGGTGGTCAGGCTTGTGGATCTTGGGAAGGAGGTAGAACCGGGCAGTGCGGGGTTCCCGGACTATTGGGTTGGAAGCTGTGGGTGGGAGATCTCCTGAGGTGATGAGGTTCTGTATGGTCTGGGAGATGATGGTTTGGAGATGGGGGGTGGGGTCATGGTCGAGGGAGCAGTAGGAAGAGGTGTCCTCGAGTTGGCGTTTGGCTTCAGCGGTGTAGAGGTCAGTGCGCCAGACTACCACTGCGTCCCCTTTATCCGCTGGCTTGATGGTGAGGTTGGGATTGGAGCAGAGGGATTGGAGGGCTGCACGTTGTGAGGGTGAGAGGTTGGAGTGGGGGAGGGGGGACGACAGGTTGAGGCGGTTAATGTCCCAGTGGCAGTTGGAAATGAAGAGGTCGAGGGCAGGTAATAGGCCAGCGCGGGGTGTCCAGGTGGATGCAGTGTGTTGGAGGTGGGCGAAGGGGTCCTCGGAAGGTGGGCGGGAATCCTGATTGTGAAAGTAAGCTCTGAGGCGGAGGCGACGGAAGAATTGTTCGATGTCATGTCGTGTATTAAATTCATTGATGCATGGACGGAGGGGGATGAAGGTGAGTCCTTTGCTGAGGACTGATCGTTCGTCCTCAGTGAGTGGGAGGTCTGGAGGGATGGTGAAATCTCGGCAGGGCCTGGAGCTGGGATCTGGTGTGGGTGTGGAGCTGGGAGTGGGGTCGGAGCCAGTACCTGGAGTGGGTGTGATGGTGGGGGGAATGGGGGTGGAGACATGAGCTGGGGTAATGTTCCCCTCGGGGTTCTGGGGGGTGGGGATAGTGACAGTGGGGCCTGTGGGGGACGTGTCAGCAGAATGCAGGTGAGTGGCGCTGGTGGAGGCCGAAGTGGTGGTAATCATGGCAGTAGGGGAAGTCACTGAGCGTGTGGCATCAGCGATGATGTGAGGGCCGGAAGTGGCTGTGGGAGTGGCCATGATGTGGGCGGAAGTGACATCATCACTCAGCGTGTGGGTGGTCGCTGCGTCAGCCGCATGGCTAATGGCATTTCCGAGGCCAGGGGAATCTTCTGGAATGTTTGAGGAGCGCTGGTTAGGGAGGTGGGTGGATAAAAGTTTGTTGTACTGTGCTGCTCTTTGGCGGATCAGTGCAGATTGATGGGCAAAATGGCTTCTGTATACTCTGTTGGGATTCTATAATAACCTCTCTCTCTCTCCCTCCCTCCCTCTCTCTCTCTCTCTCTCTCTCTCTCTCTCTCTCTCTCTCTCTCTCTCTCTCTCTCTCTCTCTCTCTCTCTCTCTCTCTCTCTCTCTCTCTCTCTCTCTCTCTCTCTATCGCCTTTACCTCTCTCTCTCTCTCTCTCTCTCTCTCTCTCTCTCTCTCTCTCTCTCTCTCTCTATCGCCTTTACATAAGTGAAATTATAATCCTGCATCTTGTAAAAAGGATCCTCAGTGACCTTCTGTCTGATACACAGTTGTTGACAATAAATGAGGATCTTGCTCAAAACATAGGTGCTTTATTCAGTGTCTACAGGAATGACTTGCTAAATGAATCCTCCTGCAGTTTTCCGTGTGTTTCTAGAGGTCGAGCTGGGCTTCGTTTTCACTTGCTCTGAAATGTTGTTGATATATTACAGAGTTGCAGTTGGTAGTGAGTTTGGATAGTGAATTGTATTTGGATATGGCAGTAAACATTGTCCTGTCCTTACCCACTACCCAGATTTTCCAACAAAATTCATTCCAGGAATTACTTATGGCAAAAATACTAGTGAGATTTAATGCAAGGGTTCTGATTGTGCCTCCTTAGTATCATTTTTTTACATCAGTGCTTCCAATTCGAGAGAGTACAGTCTGAATTGTACCTTGACTGCATTTCTGATTTGCCCATTTATGCACGATGAAATGTTAGTTCTCACACAAAAGGATGAAAAACTGGTCTAATGCTACCCATCCAACCTGAAACGTACAGTTTGAGTGTTAGTTCGGCCATTTAACCATCTGGTTTGGGACTTGAATGCTGAACAGCTTGAGCCTGTAAATCTGAACAGCTGTTTTCAGATGCATGTGTTACCTTTACCTGTTACTGTGTATTTGTGTTGAGTATCTTAGCCTTTTTAAAGCAACAGTGATCCAAAATAATGAGGATTTAAAGTTGCTCCTTGAATGCCAAAAAAAAATTGCCTCCTACAGCGACCTCTCCAACTCATTTATCCCCTTCCCTACAGTTTATTTTGATTAGATTAGATTAGTTTCCCCACAGTGTGGAAATAGGCCCTTCGGCCCAACGAGTCCACACCGACCCTTCAAAGAGTAACCCACCCAGACCCATTTCCATCTGATTAAAGCACCTAATGTTATGGGCAATTTAGCATGGTCAGTTCACCTGACCTGCACATCTTTGGACTGTGGGAGGAAACCGGAGCACCCAGAGGAAACTCACGCAGACACAGGGAGAATGGGCAAACTCCACATAGACAGTCGTCCGAGGCTGGAATCGAGCCTAGGTCCCTGACGCTGTGAGGCAGCAGTGCTAACCACTGAGCCACTGTGCCAGAGTCTTGAAATCTGACTCCTCACAAGGAGCATGGTAAGAGCAGAAATAATTCCACATCCAATTGAATCTAGTTGAGGAATCTGATTCCTTTGTGAAATGCTCGAGGGTCGGAGGGTTTAAGCTATAAGGGGAGACTGAATAGGCTGGGGCTACTTTCACTGCAGCATCGGAGGCTGAGGGTTGATGTTATAGAGATTTATAAACTCATAGGTAAGTAGATAAGGTCTTTTCCCTGGCGGAGTCCAAAACTAGATGGCGTAGGTTTAAGGTGAGAGGGGAAAGATTTTAGAAAGGAACTGAGGGGTAACCTTTTCATGCAGATGGTGATGCGTGTAAAGAACAAATTGTCAAAGAAGTGGTGGAGGCTGGTACAAACGGCAACATTTAAAAAGCATCTGGATGGGTATATGAATAGGAAGGGTTTAGCGGGATATGCGCCAAATACTGGCAAATGGGACTAGATTGGGATGTCTAGTTTGGGTCCACAAGTTGGACCAACGGGTCTGTTTCCATGCAGTTTAACTCTGACTGTCACATATTGTAGCACAAGTTAATGCTGTACTGAATACCCCACACCCTGTGTCTCATGGTCAGCTCAGGAAAAGAGAGCAGCTGTTTCGAGTGGAACTACCCAGTTAATGTTGCCCCAGTGAATCTATAGCTCTGTTAAGGTTTCAGGAAAATTTTTTAAAATTCATATACTCAGGAAGCACTAATAACCCCACAACCGTAAACACTGAATGTTTCCAAATATGTTTGCATCTTTGGTAATCCATTTGCCCCACTTTAACCGTCGACATGTATCTGTTCCCACTCCATCCAGAAAATTACATGCATTCCCCCTTGAAATGAGCAGATCCTATAGTGATGAAAATTTTAAGTCCCACACAATTTGGATTCTTAAATGTAGCTCTCGGACATCTCACTGAGTACCCAAAGCTATTTGCTAAAAATGGAAATCTAACAGGACATTTTATTTGTTTGTAGTTCTCTAATGACCACCTGTCATAGCTAATAAACTGCTGTGTGTCTACAGTCACAAATAGGCTTTAGTCAGTCCTTATTGTGCACGTGACAAGATTGTACTGTAGTTTATTTTTAAATCTGTATTCTATCAGTTTGCCTCCAGTGATTATCAGTTCAGTCAGAAAATTGAAAATTGCAACCAAAATTGCAGTCATGGATCAGCTTTCATGATTTCAGGATGTCTTGGAATACTTTGCAACAAATGAAGCACTGCTGCAATGTAGAGACTGTTAGAGCGTAAGAAATGCAACAGAGAAAACAAGGCCCCTCAAACCATAATACAACAGTTCCCAAGCATTCCAGTTTAGTGACATTGATTGAAGGAGAAAATAGTCACCAATGCTATTGTTTTGAAGTGTTTTTGAGATCACACAAACCACATTGCAGCAGTGCACAGTTTCTGTACTTCCTGTGGTTCAGCTGTGAACCAGTCGAGAGAGGAAAGTTACGGTTCAGGCATGTACCATTCTGCTCAGCCTGTCTGTTTATGAGCAGCAAGTAATCTTAATCACACTTGCCTGTCTGGTTACCATATCCCTTTTCATGCCCAAGCTAATCATGCGTTTTGCAGCTCTTTGCTCTGTCAACACTGAGAATATCTTGCCACTACAAAGAATGGAGGTTTAGTTTTCAAATCAAGTTCTGCCTCCAGAGTGCCTAAGATTTCAGGATAGTTGTCACATCAAATTATGATAGATATAACAGTTTCATTCACAGAATTATGGTATTTTTGCCCTGTGCCTTCATCTTTCCCTTTCTCCCTTTCCTCTTCCACCCCTCAATTACAGCACATGGTTAGGAAGGACACTGATGGTTTGTTCAGTTAAACTAAATAGTTATATCTCTGAGCTGTAGAAATATGGCCAAGCCTGTTGCTCAAAAAGAGATGAGGTTCAATTTTTGATTGCTGCTCCAATATTGTTACTGGGTTTATTCACTACTCTGTTCCTAATCTATTGCACTTGTGACATTCTGGATTTGTGAGCACAAATTGCTGTCCCACTGCTATCTGCAGCAGCAGTCTGGAACCAGTAAAACTGCATGGCATTATTGTATGTATCAATTGCTTTCCTCATTGTCAAAATCTATATGTACTGTTGAAATCAGATGCTTTCCACAAGTTTGAATTGCCTTGATACAGAAGTTTTCACCTTACCACCCTCTCAGTTGTCCTCAGTGAAGTACCAGTGGAAGCATTGTACTTGACATTCCCAGCTTTATCATTTCTTATCCTTGATAAAATGTTTTCAGTGAGACTGTCCCATTAAAAACTGGCTCTCTGCCTTCACCCACTTTGTTCCACTGTGGTCTGCTAAACCTTGTTAAGTTCATCCTGATTAGCATATTTCCCTATAATGTAAGGGTTTGAGGAATTGTTCTCTTCCTTGTCTCCCCACAGAACATAAAGTCCAGTCTTTTTCATCCAGTGTTTTTCTATACTAAGCTATAGAAATTGAAGCACAAAAGTAAGCCATTCAGCCCCTCGTGTCTGTCTGCATTAGTTTATTTCTAAAAATGTTTGAGTCCTTTGTGTCTTGAGGTGAATTGGTCACCACAGCTACATAAGTTGTGCCATTCTTTGCCAATAGGGGGTTTTACCTGGCCCTTGGTATCCTAGAGTGACATTGGAGGCAGGTACATCTTCTGTTGTAAGACAATAGGTTAAAAAAAAGCCACGGCCCTTTTTTTTTCATTCGATTGATTGTGCTATGGCCTGAAATAGCAGTTAAAGAGCAATTGAGGCTTTGCAGTTTTCGCTTGGTTTGTTTTTCGGTTGTCACTGTAGCCCTTGAAGCATTGTTGGCATTACCATGCTTTTCCTCGGCTTTTTTTTAACCTGCTGCAGTCCATGTCTACGTTTTCACTCCAGTCACTCAGTATCCTGGTCATCTCTTTGATTTCTGCAGATGAACTGTGCATAGAACAGGTGTATGCAGTGGAAGTAAGGCACCCAGATGGTTAATGCTAACAGTTTTCAAATCTTACTTAATTGCGCGGTTCGCTGCTCTTTGTGCACTTCTACTTCAATTAAATTTCACACCAGCTCAATGGATGTGATAAAGATTTGTTATGAAGTGAATAAGTTTTCATGCATTGCTCATTGGCCAGGCCTGCTGTTTTATTTTGTACTAATTGGTTTTAAATGTGGCAAGTAAGCTTTTTTCAGCCCTGCGTTTTTCATCCTGGCATCATTTTGGAGGCAGGAACATGTGCCCTGAGCTCTGTTTAGTGCATAGATTATTGAGAAGCCTAGATGCAGAGCCAAGGTCCACAGTACAAGGCCATGTCAATACTGGAGAACAGGCGGTAAGTGCTGGGTCATGGAGAAATTTGAACTTTAAAAGGTTGTAGGCAGAAGGGCCTATTGAAGGAATAACTTAGTTATAAGTTAGTTTTGCTTGGCATTCCTATATCGTCATGATCAACAAATAGGGACAAATCTTTTATTTCTTCACTCAGTGACTCTGTGTTGTCACTAATGCACATCTCAGTCTGAGATTGACTTCGGTGTTACATCTGGGGGGGGTAAAAAGCTGCAGATCCTCAAATTCTTCAACAAACAAAATGTCAGAATTCCACCTAACTGTGGAGAGAGCAAATGTGTTGTTCCTCAAATAAAATTAAACAATGACATCTGTTAAATATGGTGTTTAAAGTTGCAGATTGCCTGAATATCTCCAGGTTCACACGTTTACCCCTCTACTGTCCTGTTAACAACGGAGCGATAATGAGGACTGCAGCTGCTGGAGAAGTCAGTTGATTAAGTGTGGTGCTGGAAAAAGCACAGCAGATCAGGTGGCATCGGAGGAGCTAACAACTGATACATTAATTTGCTTAACACTTAGAATACAAACTGCTTTTCAGCAGTTTTTATATTTTTAATGGTAAATTGTTGTTAGTGTATATAGGTTGTGTCATTAAAAGTCAATACAGGATATTTTATCATTGATTTAAGAGGTAGTACAAATATTGCTGAGAACATGAGATACATGAAAGAAAGTGTAATTATTCATCTTAGAATGGAAATGATGAGGGAAGGTTTCGCAGACATTAAAACATTGACCCGTTTGGAGAAAGTAGCCAGGGAGAAGCTAGTCTGCACTGGCAGGAGAGTTAGTAATACAGAGGGCACAGAATAAAAGCAATTGGTAAAAAGAGTCTGAGGGAAGGGCCAAAAGAATTTTGTTTGGATTAGTGAAAGTTCTGATTAGTGTGCACTTTAGACAGTGGAACAGAATCAATAATAATTTCAAAAGGCAATTGGATAAAATATTTGATACGGCAAACATTGCAGGACTGAGAAAGAGCAAGGGACTAGCACTAATTGGATACTCTTTCAGATAACTGGCATGTTGTGCTAAGGGATCTCATTCAGTGTGTATAATTCCATAAACACTATTTCTATCATGACAAATCATTGCTGTGTATGAACACTATCAAGAAAATCTAAGCCGATTCTATGTTTCCATCTGTCAAGCTTCAATAACTTTCCCAGTTTGGAGAGGCTGTTATGGCATTAAATGTACTGGTTTGACAGCTGCTGAAAATTTGCATTGTCTGATATGGACAGTACTCAGTACTTCTGTAGCGTGCCTGTAGAGAGCTTCGTGCAAAACTGACAACGTGGCTTTGCTTCTCTAGCTTGTGGGTTGCTGACTCAGAGAAAGGGGGAAAAGAATTGCGAGAAGCTTACGTAGCTCTGAGTATGAGACTGGGTGTATAGTTGCAGATTCCAGGCTTGCACCTTGGGCAACCTTTCCCGCTTCCAAAACTGTTGTATTGTCATTCAGTTCATCTGAGCTGGGCACGGACACCCTGAAGAGCTTTGCCTTCCCAATCCAGATGCTGCATTAGTTTATTAATCTTCCCATTGTAGTTTACCATTTTTTAAAATCCATCTGTTTACCATCATAAGGCTGAGATTTTCTTCCTTGCCTGGAAATATTCCTGCAGACGGGGTTCTGCAGTTTCCTGCTCACTTGTACTCCAATCACCATACTTGTGTGTGGTATGGAAGGATCCCAGAAACCTGGTGGTAATGCACAATCATGGAATGACTGATCACGATGGGACTGAGGCCTAGAGTTCAAGCTAGCTCTACCTTTGTCCACTAAAATGAAACCAAATACTGCGGATGCTGAAGATATGAAACAAAAAGAGAAATTGCTGGAGAAACTCAGCAGCTCTGGCAGCATCTCTGGAGAGAAAGCAGTATTAACATTTTGCATCCAGTGATCCGTCATTAACTTTGTCCAGATGGCCTCAATCCTGTTTGGTTGAGATGGGACGAATTAGCCAGGCTCCCTGCTCTTCTTGCCCTGTGTGATTTTGAGATGGGGATGGAGTTTGTCATGTTGTTCGTTTTGAGTGTGATATAATTTCCTGTCCAAGTTTGGGAAAGAACTTGTGGCCATCAATATCTGTATGCTGATTATTGTCACGACATGTGGCAGTGGCCTTGATAAATTCATCACTCTTTCATTTTAGTCATTTACAGATTTAAAGCAGTTCCTGAATGGAGCCTGTTGGGCTTAACTCCTCTCTGGTCAAATCATCTAAAACAAGGGAGCATACAATTCGAACTAAATATATTTCAAGTTAAAACAGAAGCTAAGTTGGAATAAAACATTTTTGAGTGTGTGAAATATGAAATGCAGTCTCACAGAACCACCATCACAGAATAAATTGAAGTAATTATGAACATTGAAATTTGGAGCAATAATTGGCCATTCAACTGTTTGAGTCTGCTCTGTCATTCAATTAGATCATAGCTAATCCATTTGTGGTTTCAACTTCACATTCCCTTCCACCCACAATAACCTTTGCCTCCCTTGCTAGTCAGTGCCTTGTAAAAATATATTTAATGTGATTGATAATTACTTGGGGAAATAGCAATTATTTTGGCAAAAGGCTCAGAATTTTAAGAAGAAAAGAAAGTGTTCCCTCTTGAGAAAGGGTTGAGAACAAGAGGCCTGAGAGATAAGAGAATTAACAAAAGAAGCAAGATGATGTGAGAAAGAACTTTTTTTTTTCAGAGTACTTATTATGGTTTGGAATGCACTGTCTGGAAGTGTGGTGAAAGGAAGCTTAACTGAGAAATTCAGGGGGCATTCGGTAATTGAAATGGAAACAATCTTCAGGGTTATGGCAGGAGGATGGCACTGAGTCATAATACTGTTGCAGCCCCAATACACCGAATTATCTCCTTTTGCACTGTAATAACTCTGATTTTAATTCTGAAGGAGGCAAGACTTCGCATTCTTACCAACTGAGACATTGAGTTCCTTGAAATTAATATTCATTTTAATCCTGGTAATGGATCAACAATGTTTCACTGCATGCAAGTACTAGCATTTTTTAAAAATTAGATCTGCCTTGTCGTTACTTGTATAATGGAAGCTGCAAAAATCAAACCATTCTCTGCAACACTTGCAGCCATTTGTAGGTGAAGACCTTAGCTGCAGTTCGATTCCAATGAGATTTCTTCATATTGTTCCATCTGGACAATGCATTAAACAGATGCATTCAACCTGTGCATGACCCCAGTTCAATTTGCAATGAAGTCCCAGTTGGGTTGCCAGGATATGAAAGAGTTCCTTACCCATTCAGTTGATTCACACATTGTACAACACATATTAATTAATTTGTCATTACCTTATTTTCACACATAATTGGCAACCAAAGAAAAATATCATGCCCAATAATGTCCTTCAATAAAAAGTATAATTACTTCTGATTTCTTAATTATCATGTCTCCTATCCCTTATTACCTTTACCTTGCATGATTGTCTGACTGGTACTTGATTCTTCATTCTACTTTTCATCCCCTTTGTGCTGCCTAACGCTTTCACATCCATAGACCTGTACAGCATGGAAACAGACTCTGGTCCAGCTCGTCCATGCCAACCAGATATCCAAAATTAATGTCATCCCATTTGTCAGCACTTGGCCCATATCCCTCCAAACCCTTCCTATTAATGTACCCATCCAGATGACTTTTAAAGATTGTAACTGTACCAGCCTCCACTACTTCCTTTGGCAGCTCATTCAATACATGCACCACACCCTGAAAAGGTTAACCCAATTTATCTATCTTGCCACATTCAAGCTTCCTCCTGTTTATAGCTGCATCTGCTATTCTGTACAGACGTCTGCTTCTTTTAGAAGATCCACATCGAGGAACACACTTTGTTGTAGTTCATTTGATGTATCCAAACTTCTTCAATTATTGGGGTAGTTATTGAGCGATGGGTGTGACCAGGATGAGCAGAGAAACTCCATTCTCCAGTATACTTAGTGTTATGGGAACCTCGACACCCACTTTAACATGGACACAATGCTTCTGTTTAACATCTGACTTGTAAAGGTGGCACATCCAGCAAAGAAAGAACTTTGCATTTCTACCGATCCTAAAAGAAACTGGGCATTCTAAAGATTGTTACAACTAATTACTACTTTTAAAATGTAACTTCTGTTGTACGACAGGGAGATTGACACTAATTTGCTTGGAGCGCTGAAATTAATGAAATATTTTTTTCTTGATAACATTGCTTAAGATAGAATGTACGTAGTAATGGAACTCTTTTATTGCTTTCTGTCACTGTTACTGTCAGTCCTGCCGTCTCTCACTCGCACTCTGTGTGTGCCAACCCAGATTGTTATTTCCAAGGACTCAAACCATGACATTCTGATTTAGACAAGTGCTACAAATTGAGTCAAACTGACACTTTTTTTTATTTCGCTTAGCACGAAGGAGATGTTTCAGTTGTATCATGTGTTAATCTATTTTTCCTTTGCTATTAGATTTCTCACTCCAATTTTCTCCCTTTATGATGTCATTATTATGTCCTTTTACCTTCAGTTTTTGTTTTCCTCCTCCTAGTTCCCCCATTTGCTCATTCATCTTTTTGACCTTTGGTAATCTGCTAGTTCTGAATGCTACACCATGTCAGTTTGATCTGTCTTTCCATTCCCAGGTCTTTATTGAAAAGTGCATCTTGCTGAGGGCTGAATCACACCTCTCATTTCAAGACTTCACGTCATGGCATGTTATCTGTTAACTCCTGTATGGTACCTAGTCTCCTACTGAATCTTAACCTTGTCTCCAACAGATACATCAATTATAGACCTGCAAAGACCTACCCTAAGCTATTCTGTACACTCACTTCAGACAACTCCATGTTAATTTCTTTTTGCATAATTTGATTCAATTTGTACATCTCTATGACTGTATTAGATTCTACATTTTTCATTTATTTTGCAATCTTCCATGTATTCTCACAGGCCAAGTCAACTTCTCAAGTAATCCAGAAGCTCAGACTAATCCTTTGGAAATACAGGTTTAAATCCACTATAGTAGCAATTATCGAGTTTCAGTAATGGTGCCGTAACACTATTGATTGGTGTAAAATCCTTTGTGGGCTGCTAATCTCCTTCAGGGAGGAAACTTTATCATCCTTAATTGGTATGACTGGTACGTATGACTGCAGGCAATCGCAATGTGGTGGAGTCTACTCTGCCCTCGGAAATGGTATAGCAAGCCTTATTTCAAGGGCAGTGAATGATTGGCAAATATGCTCATCTTGATGGCAGCATCCATGACCTATGAAATAATGAAGTCAAAAAGATGGTGTAAGCTCAGAAGCTTCAAGATAAGGCATACAGTTATAATTTCATCTGTATTTGTATTTAGGACGTCATATGTTTGATGTGTAGTTTAATTGCAAAACCTTCAGGAATTTGGGATCCTACAATGTATAATTGATATCCTGTTATCCGTTGTGGTTTTCTATGAAGCTGAGTTTTGGAACTGAAGCATTACAGTGCCATTGCTGGTGGGATGGTATCATTGCAGTTGTAGATTATACTGGAAATGCAGACGTGTTGATTTACACTGGATAATGTTGACAATGGATAGGGTAAATAGGCAAGGTCTTAGCCCTGGGGTGGGGGAGTCCAGAACTAGAGGGCATAGGTTTAGGGTGAGAGGGGAAAGATTTAAAAGGGACCCCAGGGGCAACTTCTTCACACAGAGGGTGGTGTGTGTATGGAATGAGCTGCCAGAGGAAGTTGTGGAGGCTGGTACAATTGCAACATTTAAAAGGCATTTGGATTGGTATATGAATAGGAAGGGTTTAGAGGGATATGGGCCAAGTGCTGGCAAATGGGATCAGATTAGGTTAGGATATCTGGTCGGCATGGATGAGTTGGACCGAAGGGTCTGTTTCCATGCTGTACATCTCTGACTCTGAGACAGATGTGTAGCAACATGAAGTTTGATCTTGTAGACAGATTATTGCATTTTAAATCTTGAAAATAGTTCCTTTATGCAACAGTATTATCAAGAGTTGAAACTGACTTGAAAGCTACTATTACTATTTTCTTGTTTGATCCTCATTGTGGTTCTCAAATTATTTGTTATTTCATTGACGTTACTGACTTCATGTAAAGGCAAAGATCAGAACTTTCATTGGGTGATTATCTGTTGACCAAAACCACCACCCTGGATGTCTCTGTTTGAGCTTCTCTCCTTAACCTTTGCAGAGGTTGGTAGCTATAATGGATGTTCTAAGGATATTTGTTTGTTTGTATTCTTCCAGCAAGGAGATTTTTGTGATAATGTGCCATGATTTATATGAAATTTATTGCCCAAAGCCAAGCATGTGGGGGTGCCCATTATCCAAAGTGTCTCTTTCACCATATATCTAATCGGCTTGATTGGAAGAATCTTCTTGTTTAAGACCATAAGACATAGGAGCGGAAGTAAGGCCATTCGGCCCATCAAGTCCACTCTGCCATTCAATCATGGCTGATGGGCATTTCAACTCCACTTACCCGCATTCTCCCCATAGCCCTTAATTCCTTGTGACATCAAGAATTTATCGATCTCTGCCTTGAAGACGTTTAGCGTCCTGGCCTCCACTGCACTCTGCGGCAATGAATTCCACAGGCCCACCACTCTCTGGCTAAAGAAATGTCTCCGCATTTCTGTTCTGAATTTACCCCTTCTCATTCTAAGGCTGTGCCCACGGGTCCTAGTCTTCTCGCCTAATGGAAACAATTTCCTAGCGTCCATCCTCTCCAAGCTATGTATTATCTTATAAGTTTCTATTAGATCTCCCCTTAATCTTCTGAACTCCAATGAATACAATCCCAGGATCCTCAGCCGTTCCTCATATGTTAGACCTACCATTCCAGGGATCATCCGTGTGAATCTCCGCTGGACATGCTCCAATGCCAGTATGTCCTTCCTGAGGTGTGGGGACCAAAACTGGACACAGTACATAGTACTCCTGTCCTTCACTGCTGAAATCTTAGTGACAAATTTATTGAGATAAATGGAGACAACCTTTTGTGGTAATGTTGCTAAAGAAATTAGAACTTGTTGTTAAATTCCATCAACTCAAACTGCAGACAGTTTTATTATTTGGAGTGAAAACCTTGGTTCTTCTATAAGCTTCTTCAATATTAAACAATTATCTGTGTTTGTGGAGGTTAAAGACCTCACAACTTGATTTTGATTATACGTTAGACACTACTTCAGTTGAAAAGTCAAATAATTGTGCTGTTTTTGTTTCCTAATTTGGCAGAAAGAACATTGCATTCTTAGCTATGTGACCAGAGAAGGGGAAGAAGAATAATAGTTTGGTGCATTTGCCTTTTATAAAACTATCTGGCATTTGATGTAACACACTCAGATGCATGTGCTTAGTATCCAGTTTCAATGCTTAGAACTTCCAAAAGGCTGAGGGAAGTGAAATCCATATACATTTACAAATCCACTACATCCTTTCCCATCCTGACTGAGTTTCACTATTAAATTACTACGCAAGCTGTAAGCGAATTATCAGATGCTACTCATTTTGAACTGTATCAAATCAAGGATTTGGAGGCCAGTGGCTGGTTTGTTTTGCCTCCTTCTCCTTCAAGTGTTACCCACTTCACTCGTTTTCTCTGTTCCTGTTCTGTTTTGTTCTTCACACAGAAACTCCCAGTGAGGTCTCATTTTGCAAATGTTGGCAGTCCCATGTGACTCTTCTGTCCCCATACCTGAATTCCCCCCAAAAATTACTATTCCATAAATGTGAAGCTAAATGAACAGAAGGGAATTGCATTTCTATGGTTAGCTTCACTATTATGTCTTATAGTCAGTATACCTTTCAGTGACATGCCTATGATATCATCACTGTATCATAGCCTTTATGTTGAGGGGATGAAATTCTCAGACTCCATCTTACTTTTGATCCAGTTGTAGCATGTCACCTCACTGAAAACCACCTCTGTAACTCGATAGTTTAATTGTGTGCCTAAAAAATGTAAAGTTTGTACATGATCGTTTATTGGATTCTTCAATACCACAGTAAGCATTCCCAGTTTCTTGTGTTACAGGAGATACAGTGAACACTGCATCAGGTTTTAAAAAAAATACACCCTGTGAGAGCCAGACACTCACCAGACCTCAAAATGTATTTCTGTATTTTGCAGTCAAGGTTTTATTTGCAAAGTGTAGTTATCATTGTAAGGAAACAACAGTAACCAGTGTGCACAAACTGAATACAGCCACCAGGCAATGGCCAGGTCTGTTTACATGGAACATAGAACATTACAGAGCAGTACAGGATCTTCGGCCCTCAATGTTGTGCCGACCTGTGGAACCAATCTGAAGCTGATCTATTGTGTGTCTTAATTAAGTCATCTCTCAACCTCCTTCTCTCTAACGAAAACAGCCTGAAGTCCCTTAGCCTTTCCTCGTAAGACCTTCCCTCCATTTCAGGCAACATCCTAGTAAATCTCCTCCCTTTCCAAAAAGCTTCTACGTCCTTCCTATAATGCAGTGACCAGAACTGTACACAATACTCCGAGTGCAGCCGCATCAGAGATTTGTACAGCTGCAACATGACCTTGTGGCTCGGAAACTCAATCGCTGTATTAGTAAAAGCTAACACACCATATGCCGCCTTAACAACGCTACAAACTTGGGTGGCAACTTTCAGGGATCTATGGACATGGACACAGCGATCTCTCGGCTTGTTTACACTGCCAAGAATCTTGCCATTAGCCCAATACTCTGCATTCCTGTTGCTCCTTCCAAAGTGAATCACCTCACATTTTTCCATGTTAAACTCTATTTGTCACCTCTCGTCCTAGCTTTGCAGCTTATCTATGTGCCTCTGTAACCTGCAAAATCCTTCAGCACTATTCACAACTCCACTGACCTTAGTGTCATCCGCAAATTTACTAACCCATCCTTCTATGCCCTCATCCCAGTCATTTACTAAAATGACAAACAGCAGTGGACTCATCAACACCATCTGCTGTCGTCATTCAGCGAGCCAATTTCCAATCCAAACTGCTGAATTTTGTGCAAAAACCCACCGCGGGGAACCTTATCAAACACCCTACTTAAATCCATATACACCATATCAACCACTTTACTCTCCACCTGTTTGGTCACCTTCTCCAAGAACAGCACCAGGGACCTGGGTTCGATGCCAGCATCAGGTGACTGTCTGTGTGGAGTTTGCACATTCTCCCCGTGCCTGTGTGGGTTTCCTCCGGATGCTCCGGTTTCCTCACACAGTCCAAAGATGTGCAGATTAGGTGAACTGGTTGTGCTAAATTGCCTGTAGAGTTAGCTGCACTAGTTAGGGGGAATGGGTCTGGGTGGGTTACTCTTCAGAGGGTTGGTGTGGACTAGTTGGGCCGAAGGGCCTGTTTCCACACTTCATGGAATCTAATCTAATCTAATCTAAACTCAATAAGGTTTGTGAGGCACTACCTACCCTTCACACAACTGTATTTACTACACCTAATCAACTTATTCCTTTCTAGATGATTATAAATCCTGTCTCTTACAACCTTTTCCAACACTTTACTCACAACCGAAGTAAGACTCTCAGGTCTATTATTACTAGGGTTGTCTCTACACCCCTCTTGAACAATGGGGACAACTCTAGTCATTCTTTTATTCCTGATAGAAAGCTTTAGGATCTTCCTTGATCCTATCTGCTAATGGTTTCACATGTCCCCTCCTGGCTCTTCTTAATTCTCTTTTTTTTTTAGGTCTTTCCTGGCTAGCTTGTAACTCTCAAGTGCCCTAACTTAGTCATCACATCTCATCCCAATATAAGCCGCTGCCTCCTTTTTGACAAGAGATTCACCTTTTTTTAGTAAACCTTGGCTCCCTCACTTGACTATTTCCTCCCTGCCTGACAGGTACATACTTATCAAGGATACACGGTAGCTGTTCCTTGGGTAAGCTCCACATTTCAATTGTGCCCATACCATGCAGTTTCCTTCCCCATCCTATGCATCCAAAATCTTGCCTAATTGCATCATAATTGCTGGAAAAGCCCTACAGGTCTGGCAGAATTTGTGGAGAGAAATCAGAGCTAATGTTTCTGGTTGAGTGACCCTTCCTCAGTTCTGATTAACTCTGATTTCTCTCCATAGATGCTGCCAGATCTGCAGGGCTTTTCCAGCAATTTCTGGTTTTGTATCCAATATTACAATTGAGGTGAAAGACTTTAGTCAGTATTAATATATGTTTTAATAATAATATGTGTACATTTGATAATACCTTTCAGTTTTTACCATGAGCATAAAAACACAGCTATCCCTCCAGCATGGAGCTGCTGTGTATCTGCAATCGTGCACTGACTGCTAATACAGAATGGGCCCAAGTGTATACATCCATTTCATACTGAACCACCATACAGTACATTCCTGCACTGAGTCTCACTGGGGCAATTTCAGGCTGAATTCATTTTTTCTGCTTTGGAACTAGAACTCTGAAGCAAGTACAACTAGAATTTGGTGTACAATTTTAAATCTGACTTCAGTGTAAACAGAGCATTGCTCCTAAATGTAAGCATGTTTTGCCAGCCTGATCTTCAACCAAGAATGCAGAAAATACTTTTTGGCAATTACGTGCACATTTTGACCAGAATTCACTTCATGAGGCTTCCTCTCTCGCTTCCACGCTGTTCCTGTCCCTGTCAGAATCTGCAGCAACGTACGGTACGCTGGGAAACTGTTTACTATACTAAAAATAAATTAAAATGGTGTTTATATCCAGTAGAGCTAATAGCTATTTTGGAACTTGAACTACAAGTCTAGGAAAGGTATTAGACCTCAGTGAACCTGGGAAGTCACAGGGAAGCATTGGTTTAACATGCATTTGGAAAGCTTGCTACTGACAATTTCTTCATGATGCATGAGAAACGCATAGAGTCGTACTGCACGGAAACAGACCCTTCAGTCCAACTCATTTGAGCTGATCAGACACCCCAATCTGACCTAGTCCTATTTGCCAACATTTGTCCCATATCCCTCTTAAACCCTTCCTATTTATATACCCACCCAAATGTCTTTTAAATGTCATAATTGTACCAGCCTTCACCATTCTTCCGGCAGCTCGTTCCACACACACGCCACTGTCTGCGTGAAAAAGTTACCCCTCAAGTCCTTTGTAAATCTTTCCCCTCTCACCTTAAACATATGTCATCTGGTTTTAGACTCCTCATCGTGGGAAAAAGACCTTGGCTAATCACCCTATCCATGCCCCTCAAGATTTTATAAACTTCTCTAAGGCTACCCCTCAGCCTCCAACACTCCAAGGAAAGTATCCTCAGCCTCTCCATAGACCCAAACCCTCTAGTCCTGGCAACATCCTTGTGAACCCTCTCAAGTTTAACAACATCTTTCCTATAGAATGGTGACCAGAATTGTAGGCAGTACTCTAAACGTGACCTCACTAATGCCCTGTACAGCGGCAATGACATCCTCACTCCTGTACTGAATGCATTAACTGGTAAAGGCAAGCCTGTCAAATGTCGTCTTCACTACCCTGTCTACCTATGACTCCAATCTCATGGTATTGAGCACCTGCATCCCAAGGTCTTTGTTCGGCAACACTCCCTAGGACACTACCATTAAGTGTATAAGTCCTGCCTTGTTTGCCTTACCAAAGTGCAACACCTCACATTTATCTAAATTAAATTCCATCTGCCACTTCAGAGCCCAGTGACCCATCTGATCAAGATCCCTTTGTACTTTGAGTTAACTTTCACTAATTTTGGTGTCATCTACAAGCTCACTAACCATACCTCCTATATTCACATCCAAATCATTCATGTGATGAACAGCAATGGACCCAGCATTGATCCTTGATGCACGCCACCGGTCACAGGTCTCTAGTCTGAAAAACAAAACTCCGTCACCAGCCTCTGTCAGCTACCTTCAAGCCAATTTTGTATCCAGTTTGCCATCTCTTCCAGATCCCATGTGATCTAACCTTACTAATCAGTCCACCATGTGGAACTTGTTGAATGCTTTCCTAAAGTTTATGCAGACCATGTCCACCACTCTGCCTTCATCAATCTGCTTTGTCACCTCTTCAAAAATAACTAAACTATCAACTTTCGACGCACGTAGCTATGCTGACTATCCCTAACCAGTCCTTGCCTTTCCAAATGAAAGCAAGTCCTGTCCCTGAGAATCCCCACCAACAACTTACTCACCACATACATAAGGCTCACTGGTCTACTTCCCTGGCTTTTCCTATAGCCTTTCTTAAGGTATGACATTAGCCAACCTCAAGTCTTCGGCACCTCACCTTTGGCTGTTGATGAGTCAAATATCACAGCGAAGGGCACAGCAATCTCTTCTCTAGCCTCCCAAAGAGTTCTGAGAAACACCTGATCAGATCCCAGGGATTTATCTACCTTTGTGTTTTAAGACCTCCAGCACTACTACTCAAAGTCACATCCATATACAGTATGGAAACAGAACCTTTGGTCAGTGTGGACGAGTTGGACCATATATCCTCAAGACAATCACTATTTATTTCCCCAAGTCCCCTGGCTTCCAGGTCTTTCTCCACAATAAATACTGATGCAAAATGCTTACTTACTATCTTAGCCATCTCTTGTCATTTCACACGTAGATGGCCACGTTAATCTTTGAGGCCCTATTCTCTCCCTAGTTACTTTTTTTGCCTTTAATGTATTTATAGAATCTCTTTGGATTCTTCTTAACTCTTACTAAAGCTATATCATGTCCCATTTTTTGCCATCCTAATTTCCCTTTTAAGTATACTCCTACTGCCTTTATACTCTTCATTCAATCACAGTTGTCCATACCTGATATATGCCTCCTCCTTTTTCTTGACCAGAGCCTCAATTTCTGTAGTCATTCAGCATTCTGTGCATCTACCAGCCTTGCCCTTTTTGCTAACAGGAACATACTGCCTCGGAACCCTTGTTATCTCATTCTTAAAGGCCTTCCATTTCCCATCCATCCCTTCACTTGCAGATGGCCTTTCCCCAATCAATATTAGAAAGTTCCTGCCTAATACCCTCAAAATTAGCCATATTCCAACTTAAGCTTTAATTTGTAGATCAGTTCTATCCTTTTCCATATTTTTTTTTTAAAAATAGAGTTATGATCGCTTTCCCAAAGTGCTCCCCCACTGACACCTCAGTCATTTGCCCTGCCTTATTTCCCAACATAAGATCACGAACCTTCTCTAACTGGTACATCCACGTACTGATTAAGAAAGTTTTCTTGTACATTCTTAACAAATTCCTCTCATCTAAGCCCTCAACGCTATGGCAATCCCAGTCATTGATTGGAAAGTTAAAATCTCCTACCATTACACCCGACTTTTCTTACAGGCACCTCTCTGCAGAACCTCCCTCCACAGTACCCAATATGGCATACCTTTTTGAGATGGGAATAGCCACAGGATGCTCCTGCATTACCTGGTTACCTTTACTGCCATTTCTCATGTTTAACTATTTACCTGACTGTGTCTGTGATGTCTCCATCTTCCTGAAACTGCTCTTGGAAACTCCTCATCGCCTCTAACTGCCGCTCCAACTGATCCATGGGTCAGATGGGATTCTCAATCGTCAGACTGTTCCAAAGTGATTTACAGCCAATTAAGTACTTTTACGTAGCTGGCAATGATTAATGATGGTTGATAAATAACCAACAAATGAGACTTATTAGCATGACCACAAAAGAGCATGTGTTAATGGATATAAGAGGTTGCAGTTTAATTCTCACGTTTTCAGTTCTTTGGTCACTGTTTGAGGTGATTTGCTATTACATGGGCAATTTCTGCACTGCACAATCATATGGTTAGCATTTGTCCTTTAGCTGATATTGATTGATTTTTGAAATGTTGCCTCAGTCATTGGGAAGCTCCCTATTCATCGTGGAATTGTTCTCTGGGATCGTATTTCCACCTGAGAGGCCAGGTAGGGCTTTAGTTCATCATCTTATGTTTTTAAAAGTTCCTGTTGGAGGTCCCATTTTGTCAAAGTTATCCACCTTGCATTGCTCAGAGCCAATGAAGAGAGAATATGGTTTATATCCTGTGAACATTGTTTAAATGTTTTCACTTTACTATGGTATTTCTTGCAAATTGTCCTGATGAATGCAAAGCAAAAAGTGTTGACAAATGCCTTTTCTCAGGAATACTGCAGTTCTGAGGGACCAAATAACTTGTTTTTTTTTCCCTGTCACCCCAGCCAGGAATGGTATTCTGACAGTTCTGTTATAATATTATAATATTAAATTGCTGTCCAAAACCTGAAAGCCAATGAAATTCTAATGGCACTAGAGAGAGTAAATGCAGGAAAGGTGTTCCAGTGTTTGGGGGGGGGGGGTCCAGAACCAGGGGTCACAGGCAAAAATATGGGGTAGGCTATTTAGGGCTGAGGTGAGAAGTGAGCATGTGGAAGTCTCTGTCAAAGAAAACAGTTGAGGCCCAAACATGGAATGTTTTCAAGCAGTTAGATAAGGTTCTTAGGACTGAGGGGATCAGAGGGTATGGGGAAAAGGAAGAAAAGGGCACTGAGTTGGATAATCAGCCATGATCGTATTGAATAGTGGATCAGGCTTGAAGGTCCAAAAGGCCTATTTCATCTACAGAAGACCAGTATGATAAAGAAATAACTCTGCAAAACAATTAGCAAGCTCCAAACTTTTAAAACCGTTGGGACACTAATCTTGCTAATTCCGATGCAGTGAGACAGCCTACTTATCAGGGGACCTGTTTTATCAAAATCGAAACTGTTGCAATTAAAATCCTTCTCTTTTCCCCCCTCCTCCAGGCCTTTAATGTTTGAAATATCTTTGCATCACCGAGATTTTCCAGATCTTTGTTGTGATCAGATTGAATTATAACACATCAGTGAATGTTCCTGCAAAGCACCAGACCACAATACGAAGCCAAAATGGAACTTTAGCTCATTGAGCAGTTCAGTGTGGTGCATTTTCTAAGTTTTGTTGTTCACAGGTCTGAAGTCCATTGCCTTGAATTATAGCTTTTACTCGACATTGTTATTTGTTGTCTGTGCAAAGAAAGATTTTGAAGATTCATATCTAGCTTTGAATTTGATAAACGTCATCAAAAATTTGGACAATAACTTATGGTAGAACAACTTACTGCTATCATTTATCTAACTGACCAAACTATGCATTAAATAAGCACTGTGTGTATCTCTGGCGATACACAGTTTGATTGTGCAGGTCGGTGAGTTAAAGATATGTTTCATCTAATAGGAATAAGTACAATAGGTATAAAATAGGTTGCAGTTGTAATTTGCATAAACCAGATCTCTATAATTGTAATTCACAAGATGTTCATTTGGGTTCAGTGACACTGATTACTCCCATTGGTGATCCCTGTATCTAATGTTCAGAAATGCAGTAAATGGTTAACATGGTAGTGTGGTCCAGGTTATGATCTGAACAATGTCTCCTTTGTATGTGCCTTCACACACACTTTTCCGATCACCAGCTAACAATATCTGAAATCTGGCCAGATATGAAGTATTCAGGCGTTATATTGTGCAGACAACAAATGGGCATATAGGGTATCTTATTTATTCCAATCAACTTCAGTCTCCTCTTATGGCACATATTTCTTACTTTTGTTGTTCATACTGAAGTGTTTAGTTGTCTAACAATCATTCATTTCACTTGAATGATTTTCTTTTTCACCTAGCAGCTGTGTAAAGTGAGGCTAACTTGCTCATTTTCCTCATTAAATGCGTGTCAGCTTGAACAGTGCTCACCACCCTCTCAACAGACCTCCCAACATAGAATTCTGGAGATGTACAGCATGGAAACAGACCCTTCGGTCCAATTCGTCCATGCTGACCAGATGTCCTAAATTAATCTAGTCCCATTTGCCAGCATTTAGGTTGTTGGTCTTTGTTCTCTTACTGCCCAATAGGAAGTTAGATCATACCTGATCTCTTTTTCATGGACTAGGATCAACCCACTAATCAAGTCTGCTTGGCAGAAATCCTGAATTGCGGTGATGAGGACTTGTTATAATTTCCCGCATTGTTTCTTTTGAAATTTTACAAGAACAAGGCAGACAGGGAGTTGAGAAACATTTAAATAATATAAATCTAAACAGTCTTACAGATGTGAGAAATGAAATGGAAAATATGACCACCAATTATTGATGCTTGCAGTGCACCTTTACTGTAGTAAAACTTTACGGGGCATTATGAAAGTAAATATGAAAATGAGCCTCATGAGACATTAGAAATGATAATCAAATACTTGTTCAAAGAGACAGGTTTTAAGGACTGTCCTAAAGGAAGAAAGTGGAGTGGAAAGGTGTAAAGAGTGAATCTCCGAGATAAAGGTTTAGATCATGGAAGGCACAGTCAATGGTGGTGCAATTTAAATTGAAAATAATGAAAAGTACAGAATTAAATAAGTTCCGATATTTTGGAGGGTGGTGGGGCTGGGGAAAATTACAGAAGTAGGGAGGGGTGAGGATAAAGGCAAGAAGTTAACATTTCAATTTATAATGGACTTTTTGTTAAATTAAGTTGGGCACAGATCAGCCGTGAGTTGAATAGGTTCACAGGGCTAAGTTCGGCTCCTTTGTTTTCATTTACCAGTTTATGCGTTCTTGGGAATTGCAGATTACAGGTACACGGCACTTGTGCCTATATTGAGAGCCTTAATTTGAATGGCGCTACACTTGAACAATCTTGGCTTCCAGTTCTTGCTTGACATAATGACCACTATTATGATGATGTCAATTACAGATGCCCTTCAATGGAGTTGGAACTAGCTGTCAGTCACAGTCTGTATATGCGTGTACGAAGCAGAAGCATTGAAACATGCCTTCTATAGTCTTATTCATAATGCTGCTGACTGGTCTGTTAACTGAAGGCTCTGTAACACTAAACTTAGTTGGCTGCCTTTGATTTACAGCAAGTGGAGTGTAATGAGATGCACGTGGATGCCTCGTATGGATTTTCCAAGCAGCTGTCAAATTACTTGCATTCTGGTTTATACTTTAAATAGGATGCCCTGTTCTGTACGGTATGTTTTCTGTTGCACAGATGCAGGGTGACATTCCACAGCATTCAATTTTACCCAGCCTCTCTAGGAACTGGGTTGCAAAGACAGAAAGAGATGCAAACCACATTCCCTGTATGGTTGGAAACTCCGTGTGCTCCTAGTTACTTAATTATTATTGGGTCCTGGTTGGTCCTGGATGTTTCAGTAATTGAATAGTTGACTGTTAGTTGGCAACTTGGGATAATATATCCACTCCAAGTGCTATGAGCCATTCCCAGAGTTATAGTTAAAACATTTGATTTGATGTAAGAACAATTTGTTTTATTTCATATAAAAAAGAAAATTGAACATCTTATCAATGTGTATCTGGCATCAGCAGTGTATAAACTTTTAGTCTCTTAGATTTATACAAAGAAGCTACTTGGATCATTCATTCAGTCTGAATAGCTTTTCCTGTTAATTTGTCTTCATTCTAAAGTGACATTAATAGACCTGGTCAGCTTTAGATTGCAGTCAAGTTGTGTTCTGACTTTAAACAGGGTTGTAGATGCTCAAGAGCTCTCTTTAGGACAGGTCAGGTCTGACATCCTACTCTTTGCCGTGACGGCTTAGTAGCTTCCAAAATAATATCTTTGGATTTAAGCACTGGTTTTCCCCACCTTCAGCATTTCCAAATATCGACTGGAAATACTATAGTTTGAGTACTTTAGATGGGTCAGTTTTTGTCCAATGTGTGCAGGAGGGTTTCCTGACACAATATGTAGACAGACCAACAAGGGGCAAGACTACATTGGATTTGGTACTTGGTAAGGAACCCAGCCAAGTGTTAGATTTGGAGATTTCATAGTGATCACAATTTGGTTATGTTTAGCGATGGGTTGGGTATATGCCGCAGTGCTAGAGTTATAGTTGGGGGAAAGGCAATTATGATGCGATGAGACAAGATTTAGGATGCATAGGATGGAGAAGGAAACTGCAGGGGATGGGCACAATTGAAATGTGGAGCTTATTCAAAGAATGGCTACTGCATGTCCTTGGTAAGTATGGACCTGTCAGGCAGGGAGGAAGTGGTCGAGTAGGGGTGCCCTAGTTTACTAAAGAATATGGAGGCATAGGACTGAGGGTGATTTAGTAGTTTGGATCAGAAATTGGCTACCTGAAAGAGGGTGGTGGTTGATGGGAAATGTTAATCCTGGAGTTCAGTTACTACTGGTATACTGCAAGGATCTGTTTTGGGTCCACTGCTGTTTGCCATTTTAACAAATGACCTGGACGAGGCTGTAGAAGGATGGGATTAGTAAATTTGCAGATGACACTAAGGTCAGTGGAGTTTTTGGATAATGCCGAAGGATGTTGCAGGTTACAGAAGGACATAGAGAAGCTGCAGTGCTGGTATAAGAGGTGGCAAATGGAGTTTCATGTGGAAAAGTGTGACGTGATTCATTTTGGAAGGAGCAACAGGAATGAAGAGTACTGGGCTAATGGTAAAATTCTTGGTATTGTAAACAAGCAGAGAGATCTCGGTGTCCATAGATCCCTGAAAGTTGCCATTCAGGTTGATAGGTTTGTTAAGAAGGCATACAATGTGTTAGCTTTTCTACGAAGTGGTATTGAGTTTCAGAGCCACGAGGTCATGTTGCAGCATTACAAAACTCTGGTATGGCTGCACTTGGAGTATTGCACACAGTTCTGGTCACTGCATTATAGGAAGGATGTGGAAGCTTTGGAAAGGGTTCAGAGGAGGTTCACTAGGATGTTGCCTGGTAAGGAGAGAAGGTCGTATGAGGAAAGGCTGAAGGACTTGAGGCTGTTTTCGTTAGAAGATTGAGAGGTGACTTAATTGAGACATATAAGATCATCAGTGGGTTAGGTAGGGTGGACAGTGAGAGCCTCTTTCCTCGGATGGTGATGGGTAGCACAAGAGAATATGGGTTTCAATTGAGGGGTGATGGATATAGGACAGATGTCAGAGTAGTAGGGGCATAAAACACCCTGCCTGCAACTTGCCAACTTTAAGGGCATTTAAATGGTCATTGGATAAACTATGCATGCAATTTGAATAGTGTAGGACAGATGGGCTTCAGATTGGTTCCACAGGTCAGCGCAACATTAAGGGCTGAAGGGCCTGTATTGCGCTGTAATGTTCTTTGTTCTCTGTTCTCTGTTCTTTTTCGATGAGAATTCTATTGTGTGAGTGACCACTCACAGTAAATTTTATCGGCATGAATAGCTTCTTCAGAATCCCTCAAATTTATGTTTAGGCAAAAATTAAATGTGGGCTTGAACCTGTGCTGTTCGTGCTATTTCTCGTTCTTGGCTTGTTGGTGAATCACTTGGTGCAAGAAGCTAAATCCCAGCCTCCTGCACCAATCATTGTTTTTGAGTCCAGATTCTAAATTGTGTCCTAGCAGAGGGCTGCCATTGATCTTGAAGGCTGAGGACGAGACAGTGCAGCGAAAGGGAGCTGATGGCATGAGGGTGAGATTCAAGGTGTCTCTGTAGAACAAGCTGCAAGCTCAGCTTTCAAATCAAAGCAAAATACTGCACGTTTTAGAAATCTGAAACAAACACACAGTGCTGGAGAAATTCAGGAACTCTCATGGCACCTGTGGAGAGAGAAATAGGGTTAACATTTCAAGTCTGGTATGACTTTTCAGAACTCTTCTGAGTTTCAGTATTAAAGACTGTTTTATTGGACTTTAAACTTTTAATCTCTCTCCATAGATGCTGCCAGTCCTGCTGATCTTCTTCAGCATTCTCTGTATTTGTTGTAAATTCTGCTTTCTTGTCCAACCAACACTTTGATATGTCAGAGAGTTAGAATATTGCAGTTGATCTAATTGATACAAACTGAAGAAGTTGCTAAAAACTCTGGAAGCTACTTTAGCTATTCGACCTTCAGCCAGGATGCTTCAAATCTACTGACACATTCAACACAATATGTAACAGCTCCTTTGGGCTTTTATGTTGTCAATGATTATTTAAATGCTTCCCTTATGGATCAACAATAATAGATTAATCCCAATTACCTTTAAGCCCTTTAATGGTGAAGGCAGTGACCGTGAAACCTGTGGGTTCCGATACCCTGCTTGATTATTAATTCAAACTAGTTTGCCACTGTTTGGCGTGTCTCGTTTGCCACATTAAGCTCCAGAAGGTGGATGGAATATTTGAGGGAAAAGCTTCCATTTTCACATTGCATTTCTCACAATCACCAGACAGCACAAAGCTGTACAACAAATGAATCACTTTTGCAGTGTAGTCACTGCAGGAAAGGTAAAGTTGCCATAGCCCTACCAGACCGTAGGGCTGCTCTCTCTCTTATTAGAGAGAGATGACTGATGGTGGTTTAACCTGAGGATCACCACGTCTCAGGCAAGAGGAGAGGTTGAGAAAGAGAGTTCTTCACAGTAACCTCGGCCAGTGCAGGGGTTGAATCGGCACTGTTGACAACTTTAGCATCACAAATCGCTGTCCAATTGAGCTAACGTCCACTGCTATTTGTGGAGAAGCTCCTATCAATAAATGGGGAAGGATGGGAGAATGTTCAGGCGAGTCATAAATGCTGCAAGGATTGAGCTGAGCTGAATGATCTGTTTCAAAACTGTATTTTCTGTATAGTGTAGCAGAATGGTTGGTTTATATTGATCTTGTAAGGAGTTACTATAATCTGAGCATGTTTGCATAACCTCTCCCACGTTCTTTCACTTATGCACTTGTTCCTTTTTCTCTTGCAGCACTGGAGTGTGTTTAAAGAGGTGACAGAAGTTTTCATTCTTGTCCCTGCTTTGCTTGGTCTGAAGGGCAACTTGGAAATGACCCTTGCCTCCAGACTCTCCACTGCGGTGAGTAACTAAACATTAAAAGCATCTTGTTCAAGTCTATCATCAGTGAGCTGTCAGGCTTCAACCTTTTCCTGGGGGTTGGTCAGTGGTTTTTTTTTCTAATTACTTTGTTTCAATCTTTATTCCCCTTTGGTAGTTTAACTAGTTCACATTTGTGAAATTTGTCAGCTTTCTCATATATCACCTGGTGGGTTTAGGGTGTTTGGTGGTCCAAACCCAATCAAAGTGTCAGCTTGTTTGTAATTCAAACTTGGAATTTAACGATGTCCTGATTTCTGTCAACGCCTCTCATGCTGATGAAAGTGAAGGTCAAACTTGATCATCTTCTCTTCATGAAGAGAATACTGAAAGTAGGCCAGCCCTATACTTGTGTTTATAATCTGGATTCAGTTCTGGTGAAGTTAGACTCTGAATTATTCCTAAGGAAAATACCAGTTTGGTTGCCCCAGTGTCATCAGTCCAAAGCCAAGTGTTCCCTTTTCAAATGGGCACAAGTGATGGGGAGCATCACAATAAAACAAAATAGCCTTCTAAATGTATACGATACAATAACTGGTAGCTGTCCCATTCTGTGGTGTTCACTGGAAGGCCATGAACCCACCAGCAGAGGCTCTGTCGTCACAAGCAAGGCTGCGTCAGAAAGGCAGGCAGCTATGAGACATGAGCAGCCGGGAACTATAGCTGACCATCTTGGCCTGTTCCAAAGGCTGACACACAAGGAGCACTCTGACTTCACTGCTATCAGTGCCTACTTCACGCGTAGCTAGATGTTTCAAAAGGAATCCGGTTTTCTCATTCAGATAAATTCAGAGCCACTTTTTTTTTAAAAAAACACAGTTTAAGCTCTTCACGATTACATTAGGTGCTTTAAGTTGCCTATCAGATCTTTCAGAATGCTAAGACTGTGAAATTGGTTCTTCTGTGCATTTTGCAATGTCGTCTTGCTTCTGAGCATGTCTTTAATCTTTTGAAGAAACTTGACTTTTTCGCATCAACCAGCTGAATGATACATTTTAGTTTTATGTGCACTGGTAATTTACCAATAATTCCCAACTGGGATGGGATAAATGTATGCCTACAAGTGGGATTTAAATCTGTGTATATTTTCTGTTTCAGTTAACCAATTAGTTGACGATTTCTTAACAGTTTCTTTCTTTCTTGTACTTCATGCTGATGATGCTGACTTGTGCTTGCATTCCATTGGGTAAAAACAGCACTGCAATAACCAAATACCCTCCTTCATGAAGAGACATCTCATCAGCAGATATGAAGATATGCATTCACGCACACAGTTATTCCAGAGTGAATAGACAACAGCCAGGACTGCCAACTCTGGCTGACTAAACCTCCATCACCACCACTCCCAGGAATCACGCTAGTGATACCACACCTAAGTGCAGTGCCCTAGAGCTGCCTGAACTAAAATTCACTAATTCAGGACACTTTGTAGGGGTGAAGTCTGAGATCTTTATGCCACAAGCACCAATGTATTTATGTGCTCGGCAATCACTCCAGTTCCTTTTAGCCTGTAGTATATTTTTGTATTTTTTAACATTTTTAAATTATTTTTTATTATGCATAAAAGTAACACTGGCTGCTGGTTGCATTTATTGTACTGCTTGGACAGACTTTGCACGATCAAGCAGAGTTTTGTGTTTAACAGTCTGGACACCTTCCAGTGGGCATTGTGTTTCATTTGTTTTACTTTCCAACGAGCAGGCCTGATCATCGCCAGCAGGAACTCCTTCCAAAACCAATTCCTGCCAGTGCCTAAATAGAAGTGAATATAGCATTGTTGCAAAAAAGACCCAAGTGTTCAGATATCTAGCAAAGATTGATGTTTTGTCTCAAACACAACCTGAAAAAAATGTTGAATTGACCCAAGATCTTATCAGCATTGATGGTCTTGGCTCAGTCCCTGTCTTTGATTCATGTCAAAACAACCTGAACCTGCACATCAAGGCCATTGAATGGTCATCTTCAGTACAAATGCGCAATTGTGTTGATTTGGAGGGGTTTGTCATTCGTTCTTTCCAAGAAAGTGAAGACGACTTCCATTTAAGCATTAGACATCACGAATCATTTACACCCAGCAAAGTACGTTTCAAATTACTCACTCTCCTGTAACATTACTAATTTACAATCCAGTCACTCAATCAATATTAACTCAACAAAAACTTTGTAAGTAGTGCCAATTAAATACTTTTTACTTTTTAAATTGTCCACCGGGTGTGAGCACTAGCAAGGCATGCATTGATTGTGAATCACTAATTGCCCTTGAGAAAGTGGTTCTGGATTAGTGGTGCTGGAAGAGCACAACAGTTCAGGCAGCATCCAAGGAGCTTCGAAATCGACGTTTTGGGCAAAAGCCCTTTTACCTCTTGAGAAAGTGGTGCTGAGCCAACTTCCCTATGTCCATGTAGTGTAGGTTCTTTTAGGGAGGGATTTCCAAGTATTTAACTCAGCAACACTGAAGGAGTAGTAATGGTGTGTCACCTGAGAGGGAATTGCAAGTTGGCTGCCCTTTTTATTCCTGCTGATGGAGGTCTTTGGTTTGGAAGGTGCTGTTAAAGGAGCTGTGGCAAGTTGTAGCAATGCATCCTGTCAGTTGGTGCACACTCCTGTGTCTGTGTGTCTGTGTGTTGGGGAACATATTGAATGCCGAAGGTGGATGAGATGCTAATAATGTGGACCACTTTGTCCTGGTTAATCTTCAGCATCTTGATTGTCCTTGCATCCGCCATCATTCCATCACACGCTGAACTGTACCTTAAAGGTGGCCGACAGGTTTTGGGGAGTCAGGAAGTGAGCTATTTGCTCCAGAATCCCAAGCTTTTGACCTGCACTGCCTATCATCAAATTATATGGTTTGTCTAGTTCAGTTTATAGTCGATGGTAACACTCAGGGCATTGGTACTTGATGTAAATGTGCATTTATATAATGCCCTTCACGATCTCACCGTGCTCTAAAGTGTTTTAGAATCATTGCATTATGTTTGAAATGAGGTTATTACATTCCTAATGTTTCCTCCACACCTTTTAAAACTTTTGTCTCCGGACCTTTGAAATTAGCAAATAGATCACCAGTATTGGCATCCCAAATTTGTGAACTTAGTTTGCCATTAACCATGTTGTGCAAGGCCGTGTTTATTGTCACTTCTATTGGTGATGCTGGGTGATAGGGCGATTTATATTTCCCGAGGGTGTAGTGAATAATGTCAAGCTTTGTTGGGGTTGTGTACTGGAAATCAGTCCCCACTCTTCCTGGAGTTGTCCCAAAAGTTAAATCTTTAATAGTAGTGTGCAGAATTCCCCAATTAACCTATCCTGTTAGACCGAGGTTGACAGAAAGCATGGATCAGATTTCTGTACTTCACCAGATTGACTATTTATTCCAAATAAAATAAATCTAGCTACAGTAAATAATTATGAACTGTTTATATATAATTCTTATTCTCCTTCTAAAATCACCCTGCACATGCATAGAGACAGACAAAAAATACGGGCAGAGGCATGGACTGAGGTTAAAAACTGGAAAGGCAGTTCATTGGTCCTTGTTCACACGGTTCACTGAGATGATTCATTTGGCTTGCCAGAAGTTGCTATTCCTGATCTCTCTCTTTTCCAGGTACTTTTCCTGCTTGCAGGAGGCACAGAGTGAATGGTTCAAAGTCTTTGACTTTTATTGGTTAAAAGTAACAGTTTTACAACAAGTGGTGAGGGAAAATTCACTGATTTTCTTCAGGCTTGTTAGGTTTTTTTTTACTGCATAGAGAAAGGCAGCACTCCCTTACCAGAGCTCCAAATCTTCTGTCTAACTCATTCGCACCCCTTAAACTGTTTTGGTAGCTGGAAGCTAGTCAGGTAGTTCTTGGTCAGCTGTAGGCCTTTGACATCATCAATCTATCATCACTTCGTAGACCAATCAGCTACTTGTTGCTAGCAGAATCTCCCCTGGCAATAACCTTTCCCTACTGCTTGAATAAGTTGCAGTGTAAACATCGCTTACAATGACAGTCAATCAATTGCTTTTAAAAAGAGCAGCAGTCCCTTCCACAATCCTTGTTTTTTTTTAAAGCTGCCTTTTTCTGTTACAGTCCATATTCAAAAATACAGAAAAATAGTCTTTACAAGTATTCCTCCCAATTATTAACTGACTTATCGATTTGAATTGTAAGCAAGGAGTTTCCAGATACATAATCTGTATTTTCAGGACCCCTCACCCAGAAAATTTATGAAATGTCAACTGAATGACAATCTTTTGAAGTAGAATGTGGTAACTGGAAGGGAAACATTGCCTAAAAGAATTCACACTCTGCATTTTCTTTACAAATGTGCTGGTTTGATATGAAATAGTAGGGAATCTCCTTTGAAGTTTCTAAAACCTCTTTGAAGAAATGGGAAGTTGTGCATACTAGTCTCATTAACATTTAAAACTTCCTTTAAATTGGTTTTTGGCTGTTGGCCCCAACAATGATGTTCTCTAGTAGCCAGCAGTTGTTGAAAATAAATGAAACTGGATTTGCAAGATCATTGTTTGGGAAAAGTTAAAAATCATACAACACCAGGTTATAGTTCAACAGGTTTATTTGGAAGAACCAGCTTTCAGAGCACTGCTCCTTCATCGGGTAACCTAGTGTTGTGTGACTTTTAACTTTGTCCATCCCAATCCAATGCCAGCACCTCCACATCATTGTTTGGGATGACCTGCATTCTATTGGTCAAAATGCCAATGCCACGTCTACATCTGCATAGGTAAAGGACCCCCCCGTGCTAGCAGTTCCTAGGAAAGCTGGTTGCATTTTATAGTCAGCCTTATACCAAAACAGAGTGCAGTGTAAGAGCTACTTGTTTCACATTGTCGCTCCAGCCCTTTTGGCCTTTACCTCTCCATTTGCATCTTGAAACCTTGGCTGATGTTCTGTGGCTTTTCACGTTGGCTTCTTGATGAGTCAGAAGATTATTGGGCAGAGAGCAGCAAATGACCTTTGAAATGTCTGTTTGACCTTCTCTTGAGGCATCGTTAGCAGATTTGGTACTTTTCCACAAAGCCACATCAGTGTGTTTTCCATAAATTAGGATTGTTTGCTTGTGTGGAGGGTAAACATTGAAGTGGACTGATTGATTGAACCCTGTGACTTCTTACCATATTGTAGCTTCTGTGTATTGCTATGATTGCATAAATAATCTCTAGTTTATTAAGCCGGAAAGACCCATGTAGCATAGCAATTACACCTGGGGCACTGCCCTTTACATGCCACTCCAGGGCAGTACAGTGGCTCAGTGGTTAGCACTGCTGCTTCACCGCTCCAGGCACCCAGGTTCAATCCCACCCTCTGGCGACTATGTGGAGTTTGCACGTTCTGTCTGTGTCTGCATCGGTTTACGTCAGGTGCTCAGCTTTCCTCCCACAGTCCAAAGATGTGTACATTAGGTGGATTGGCCATAAGAAATGCAGGGATAAGGTAGGATGGTGAGTCTGGGTGGGATGCTCTTTAGAGGGTTGGTGAGGACTTGATGGGCCAAATGGGCTGCTTCCGCACTGTAGGGGATCTATGATTCGATTTCTAGAACTGTTGACTCCTTTTATCTGGGCTGTGGTTCTGCTTACTCCTCCTGATAATACATCTTCCACAGTTTGCAGAGATCATAAACAACTCTTTGAAAACAAATGCTGCTGAAATTAGTCCAAACCTTCCATAGTTGGATAATCTTTTTGAATTAATAATAAACCTTGCAAAGAAACAACTGTTATGAAACTTGGTGTGTTGTCTCCTTTCATAATGTGCCTAAATCTCAAGATAAACTTTTTTGGTAACCAAAGCATATGTGGACTTTTTTGTTTAACAGGATTCATGCTTGAAACTGCATTAACAATGGAGGGTTTGAGTTTCTTTTTTACAGTTTTTTTTTCTTTTTCTTGGTCTTGTCTTAGCTCCAATAAATTTCCAGACTCTAGTTTGAGCAGTGGAAGAGCACATAGCCCTTTTGAATCCTGATCCAGCGACTCTTTGATCTTAAAATTCTCATCCTTGTTTACTAATATTTCTTTGGCCACCCCTTTCCTTCCCTCTGTAACCTCCACCTGTCCTGCAAATATTAGAGATCTCTGCAGTCTTCAAATTCTGATTTTTGACTTATTCTTGGTGCTACCCCTAGGCCTTGGTAGCCAAAGGTGTAGTTGCCAAAATCCCAAGCTCTGCAATTCCCTCCTTAAATGCCTCTGTGTCTCAATCTGCCTTCTATTTAAGATGACCCATAAACTCTTCGTCCTTGGCCAAACTTTTGGTGACCTCACTTAATACCCCAGCAGACATGTTACTGCATTGAAGGGAGCAAGCTTTTTGTGGGAGAGGGTGTGTAAAGCCTTTGTCGAACATTGTATTTATTCTGAAAGCAACAAAAAAAAATTTCTGTCTCGAAGTATTTTTGCCGCATAGTTATTCCATCGTCTCGCCTGGACTGGATTCCAATGCTCTTTTTATTGGAGAGGGGAGGTGTGGCACAGTAAAATTACATAAGAATAGCTGGAAAATGGTATTTGGCTTTTTAGAAGAAAAAATATCAGGCTGAACCTAATACTTTGCTCCTTCAAAATGAAGTTTTCATATCAAAGTGCGAAGAACTGTAAAGATTTTATTTGGTATTTGCTTCACCATGGGAGGTAAAAATTTCAGCTTATGAGCAAATCCATCTCTCTCTTTATTTTGTTCAGAAACAGCACTGATAAATGTTGAAGTGAGAGTTCATCACACCATCCTTTCACTGTTTAAATTGTTGCTTTCCTCTTGTTTGTTCTTTCACAGGCCAACATTGGTCAGATGGATTCAGCTGCAGAGCAGTGGAAGATGATTACAGGGAATCTGGCACTAATTCAGGTGAGTGTGTTGGAGCGTTAACCGCGGGTGCGTGGGTGGACCAACGTTACTGGTAAATATCGGAAAGACGTGGTAACCCCTAACCTTGTTCAAACATAATTTTTCTTTTATGATTGAACAAAACTTCTAACTGAGTTACTCTGATGTGCAGTCATTCTAAAGAAATATCGGTCTTCTGCCTCAACAATGTGTTTCAACCTGACCCGTTGTAGAGTTCTAGTGTGATAGGTTTTTTTCTCCCATAAACACAATGGATACTTTTATTTTGAATTCCTCTTCAGACAGCTCACATGTTTCAGAGTGACTGTGTTGCAGCATAGCTGAGTTGGCTGGATGACTGGTTTGCAATGCAGAGTGATGGATGCTAACAGAGTAGGTTCAATTCACATAAGTAGCTGAGGTTACCATGAAGGTCCTGCCTTTTCAACATTGCCCTTCATTTCACCTGAAGTGTGGTGACCCTCAGGTTAAACTCCCCACCGAAATCAGTCAGTCTCTCTCTTTCTCCCTTTCTTCCTTTCTTCCTTTCTTTCTCTCTCTCTCTCTCTCTCTCTCTCTCTCTCTCTCTCTCTCTCTCTCTCTCTCTCTCTCTCTCTCTCTCTCTCTCTCTCTCTCTCTCTCTCTCTCTCTCTCTCTCCCTTTTTCTCTCTCTCTCTCTTCCCCCCCCCCCCCTTCTCTTTCTCTTTCTCTCTCTCTCCCCATTTTTCTCTCTCTCTCCCCCTTTGGTCCTATGGTGTTCTGGGACTGTGGTGACTTTGGTCATTTACAATAAAGGAATCTAGATGGCCTGCAGGCTGTTCAAGTGTCGAGAACAAAATAGCAGTGCTCCTACTTGGAAATGTACTCATTCCAATAAAGCTCCCTTAATTTCATTCTGTAATGGGAGTAGTACCTACTCTTCATTTCTCTTTCTACCTCCTGCGCCTACCCCATTCTCTCCCCCCCTCAGCCCATTGTGGCCCATCACTATTCCAGCCAGGGTTTGCTTGTTGTGTTACAACTGGAGGTGCATTTACCCACTAATTCAAAAATCATTACCTGGATTCCAGAGCATTTTGCTTCGTAACAATGACCATTGCTGCCACATTGGAACACAGTCATTACTTGGAATTTAGTGCAGAATGGTTTGCAGTTGATGCATTGGGAATTCACATTAATGGACTATTGTATTTAAAAGTTTGAATAGATTTTAGCATTACAAAATAATGTCAGAAATGAAGATTCATTTTTTCAGATGGAGATATTGGTGTTGTGTAAAAGAATGGTGTTCTGAGGATGCTTATGTTGTGCAGATGGGGACGGGTTAAGTTTATGTGAGGAGAAACCATCTATAGCTGCATACAGTGCAATGAATTAAGGTAGTTTGGAGCTCAAGAATAATTTCAAAGGCAGTTGATTCATATAGACACTTTGATTTTAGGCGACTTAAAGCCCACAATAGTCCTGTCCAAAGAAAAACACAGAAGAATGCTGGTTTTTGTAACGTGCAATTTTGAAATGTGCAGTTTCTGAGATGAATGTTTTGTTGGTTGGTTAATTACAGAGCTTCAACAATCCTGTTTGAAACGGATCAATAGCATTTCACTCTAAAAGCCTTTTGTCAAGAACAAATGAAGCGCTCAAATAGTCCTGCCTGGGCTAGGTCAGAGGTCTGGAAAATTGGTGTATATTTGTACAGCTGGTCTCAGCCAAAAAAAAATTGTGAAAATGATTCCTCAATGTTAAATCAGGTCTTTGTTTTTTTTTCCCCTCTTAGGTCCAGGCCACTGTGGTTGGTTTTCTGGCATCTGTGGCTGCGGTGGTGTTTGGTTGGATCCCTGAGGGTCACTTCCGACTTGATCATGCTGTCCTCCTGTGTGCCAGCAGCATGGCAACAGCTTTTATAGCTTCCCTCATATTGGGTAAGACAGACACTAGCTTGAAATCAGAAGTGTCTTTTGTTTGGATGTTGTTTCAATTGACTGCTGGGCAGTTAATCTATTACCTCTGGCCAGCCAAAAACAGGGTGTTCTGCCAAAATGCTACCAAACACAAAAGGATCTATTTTAGCTTTTAAGCTTTTGGTGGAGCTAACCTGTGTTTATTTGAATATTGCTGACCTGAATTGGATAAAAGGGTGTGTTTCTATGCTGTGTGACTCTGATTATAAATCCAATAAATAACTCAGGAGCAATGTTCTTATTGAGCAATGGGAAATTACGATGGAGCTTACTACACAATGGAGGAGTTAAGGGGACAGCATTAATGCTGTTGGAGGGAAACTAGATGAAAATGTATGAGACAAAGTAGTAAATTGTTATACTGATATGAAGAGATTAAATAAATACAGTGAGAGAAGCCTGCGTGGAGTGTAATTATACAGCAGTGGACCAAATGGCCTGTTCCCGCTGCAAATTTCATGCAATGCAATACAAATTATGGACCTCGTGAACAATTTTGGATAACTGGTTTGGATGGCAATGGTAAAGTTGCTGGACTATTAATCCAGCACCCCAGGTTAATATCTTAGAGTCGTGGATTTAAATCCCACCATGGCAGATGGTGAAATGTGAATTCAATAAAAATCTATAACAGCTAACCTGTTATGGTGAGTACATAACAACTGCCAATTGTTATTAAAAACCCGTCAGGTTCATTCATTGAGGGAAAGAAATCCTTGACTCCAGACCCATGGCAATGTCATTGACTCTTAAATGTGTCTTTTCGGCACTTATGACTGGGCAATAAATGCTGGCCCTTTTAGCAATGTACACATCACATAAATATTTATCTTAAATTAGAATAGTGCAGAAGAGTGGGTATTGTACAAATTACTGACCAATAAGTATTAATTTGGTTCATTTCACTGCAATCCTTTCGCTTCTATTTACTAACATATTTTTTGGACCAAGTGTGAAAAGCAGATACCATATACAATCTTCTGAATAAGACACGTGTCAGACCCGAAATCCTATCTTTGTTTATGTCTCTCCACGGATGCTGCCAGACACTGCTGAGTTTCTCCAGCACTTTCCATTTTTAAACAACATTTTACACCATTCACAATGTCAAAGGCAGCTGTCTATTTTGGGCATGTAGAGATAACCATTTGCCATCATCATAGGAGTCACTTACACAGATAAAACTTGAACTTGTGACTGGTTATATGAGCCATCTATTTCAGTCAAAAAATACGTCACACCTCATTATTGTGTTGATGTTTTATTACCTCCATGAATCATTGTATATCTGTTCTGAGCCCATAATCTGTCTGTCTGTTTGAGAAAAGGAAGAAGTAATGGTCTATAATTCTGCCTGTGGCTCAGTAATGCGTAGCTGGTGCAGAAATTTGAGAAATAGCACTGCAGTATAATCACTTCAACACCAAACCATAGGAACGATATTTCAAATGTGTCTAGTGACTATGCACCTGAACAAAGAGGCTTTACTATATTGAAGTGCAGCTGGAGGGAGGGAAGTTCATGAATGTTTAGCAAAATACTTTCAATTCCAGACTTTTGCAGTGAAGTGTTGTTAAGTGCTTTTGCAGGAATATCACCCCTTTAATTTGTGATTTCTCATCCAGGGGTAATCATGGTCGGGGTAATTATTGGCTCAAGGAAGATTGGTATAAACCCTGATAATGTGGCCACTCCCATTGCTGCTAGTCTTGGGGACCTCATCACCTTGGCACTGCTCTCTGGAATCAGCTGGGGTCTCTACATGCAACTACGTAAGTAATAGTAATAAAGTGCAAGTGATTGCTATTGCTTTGTTGTTTGTCCCCCATCTACCACAGTGGTAACTTTGTTTCTCAATTGGAATACATTGAGCAGATGCAGATTTGGAAATCATCTATAAGAAATAATTATGGACAGAATCGATTGGACGAGCTATATGATATACAAACTAGTGGGATTGGCTGGCCATTGAAGTATTTTATTCCCCCTTTCCCTTTTCTTTGGATATCAGTAACCCAAGCCAGTTCCAACAATGAAATATACTCAATGCTCTTTATTAAAATAAAGTACAAGACATAAAATACTTCAGAAATCTTATGCATCCAGTGCTCATGATCATAAGTGGACCTGTTTAGTGGATTTGTCCAAGGATCAGACCAGAACAGGTGATCAGCCTGTTCTATCCTAAGCTCCAACTGCTGATCAGGTGACCCCTTCCTGAAGTAGCTAACAATGCTATGGGCAAGCTTTCTTTAAACACATTTCTTTTACCATGCAGACAAGCTGTGCATTAAACCTCTATACTGTCCAGTCTCCAGCAAACAATCAATTGGACCACTGGCAAACATCTCAAACATGTTTACACAGCATGATTCTGTAACAATCTCAAATTTAGCTGATAAATTGTCCATATTATATTGATTCACTATGTCTGTTTTGAAACAAAACTTGAACTTTTCAAAAGCTACTGTGACAGTTAGCTCATTCAGAGTTAGAACGCTCAACATAAATACATACACACACACACACACACACCTTCAGCAAAACGCAAGCACTTTACAACCACTGACTTATCCAATCATTAGATCATCACCACATTCTATATGGTTTTCCTTCTCACTTTGTTTAATTTCATTCAACTTCATTGCAGCTAACCAAACAAATTTTAGCTTAACATCTACACTGTCAAGGAGTGGCTGGTTTACTTGGTCTCCCCAGGTAAAAGAAGCAGAAGTTATACATAAGCATAAATGACCTCAACAGTATGTGCTGTACCACTCCAGAACCAGTGTCTTAAAACGCTTCCTTAAAAACATTGGGAGTCAAAGCTTATTGTTCTTTTAGCATTTTATTTAATAGTTTGACTATTTGAAAGTATAGTTGGTTCTGCTATAACGTTTGTTTCTTTAACGAGAATTGGCTTTAACATGATTGAAGAATTTAGCCATTATTTGTAGAATGTGCGATTTCCTTACCTCTATTGGTTATTATGCAATTTTGGCTCCATTAGTTTAAATGGTGCAGTTATTGCATGATTTTCATATGACGTGAAATATCACGAGAACAGATCTGTCTCGTTATATGAGAACTGACTGTACTTGTAAAGCTAAACAAATTCTACATCATTGCCATACTTTGTAGAAAATTTTAAATCTTATGGGAGCCGTTCCAAAACATCCCTTTGAGCCATAGAGATGTACAGCACGGAAACAGACCCTTCGGTCCAACTTCCATGCTGACCAGATATCCCAACCCAATGTAGTCCCACCTGCCAGCACCTGACCCATATCCCTCAAATCCTTCCTACTCATATACCCATCTAGATGCCTTTTAAATGTTGCAATTGTACCAGCCTCCACCACTTCCTCTGGAAGCTCATTCCATACACATACCACCCTCTGATGATAGATTCTCCCTATGTCATTCAATACTAGCTGTTTTTCCTCTCCACCTTCCTTGAAGGTGTCGGCTCATTTTTGAGACTGATTTTATCAGAGCCAGAATATCACTACTACCTTTACGGTTCCAAAATGGGCAGGCTTGTTCAGTGAAAGGAAATTGGGCAGACTGTTTAACTGCAGGGCTATCATAACTGCCCTATGACAATACAGGCTCGATGGACGAAAGGGCCTTTTCACTATGTATGATTAGTGAGCAATAAAAGCAATTCGTCTAACAACATGATAATGGATCAGGCACTCAACATTTTCTTGAACAAAAGCTTTTTAAAGTTCATTGATAGGATGTAGGCATCACTGGTAAGGCCAACATTTGTAGACCATTCCTAATTGCCTTTGGCAGCAGTTCAGAGTCAACCATATTGCTGTAACTCTGAAATCGCTTGTAGGTCAGACCAGGTAAGGATGGCAGATTCTGTCCCTGAAGGATATTGGTGAGCCAGATGGATTTTTATCATGATTGATGATGGGTCCATGGTTACTATCACATGGAAGTACAGTCAATTCCAGATTTTTAACAGATTTCTATCTGTTACAATTAAATTTAACTTCTACCATCTGCCATAGTTGGATTTTGACCCATGTGTTCAGACCATTAGTCTGGGCCTCTGGTATTAATTATCCATCAATATTATCACTAGACCATCATCTTTTGTCAAGCTTTTGTTTGAACTCAGATTGAAAGGTTATGAGACGATAGTGAATGTTGTTGAAAATGTTTGCTTTCATTGAAATGCTATAACCGTTTTTTATAATTACAGAAGAACATCCTTACATCAACCCACTAGTGTGTGCTTTCTTTGTGGCTTTGACACCTCTGTGGATCATCATATCAAAGAAGAACCCAGCCACACGAGAGGTCTTATACTCTGGTTGGGAGCCTGTTATTATCGCCATGACAATTAGCAGGTATAGACTAATAAAGTTCTGTTGTGAAACCTTTGGGGGAACCATAAACCAAAGCTACCAAATCACTCCCAAGTGAAAAAATTACAAACAAGATTTCCACGTTTTGTAACTTTTACTCCAACGCAAAGCAGAACCAATGCAAATTGCAAGTGAATTAACAGGCAAATGATACTGCAAATAAAACGGTCAATTTCACATTAAATAGTCAATGAGCTTTACAGAACCACAAGGATGAAGACAATTCCTCGCAGTTCTGTATTCACACAGTAAATCAGGACCTCCAACTGACAGAAATATCACTTCTTGGTTTCTTGGGTATAATCATTATCGTCATCAAGGCACACTTTAAACACTCTCCCCTGTAATGTTGATGTAATTTCCTGCACTCTTATTATGTTCTTACCGAACCAATTTACTACTTAGTTCAAAATAAAGTCTAAAGGTTGCAATTGCAGAATTCTTGTTTGCCTGTTTTCTCACACTGGGTTCTGAACTGGAATTGCTCTTATTGTCTTTGCATTTTTCTGTTAACTTTACAATGTTAAACTTTTATTGTGCTGTGTTGTAACCATGTGATATGATTGTATTTCAGTGTTGGTGGACTGATTTTGGATAAAACAGTATCTGATCCAAATTTTGCAGGGATCGCTGTTTTCACTCCAGTTATCAATGGTAAGTACATTTATTCATGTGCTGTGAATTTTTGTAATTACAATGTTTGAAAAAAAATTGCATGGATGTCAGTTTTAAGATTTGGTGGAAAAAGAATGATTGCTATAAAAACATTCAGTTACGGAATGTTGTTGACTGAGGAATGTACAGCAAGTGGTGCCATAATCCTCTTTATATGGACCATGGGGGAAAAGGAAAAACAAGGTATTTTGGTTGTTATGTTGGAAACACCTTAATATTATGGATTGGACAGGCTGGACTTACACAGCATCAATAAACAGACAGTGGTGATGATTCGGAAATGAGTGGGCAGTACTAGATGGTGAAAATCCCAAGTTTCTTCCACTGTGTACTCTGGCATTAGAATGTGTTGTCAACATTGTGGTCCCTCGATTATCTGGTTCTACACATTCCCAATTATCCACGGATATTTTCTTTGCAAGAGTTGAAGAAACTGCAGGAGAAAGTATTTCAAATTTTTAAACATTGACAAGCTAATCCCCTATTTGTCCTGTTGAGGATTGAGGCAAATGGACATTGAATTGTTTAGCTGGTCAAGTTGGGGGGGGGGAGAGGGGGGAATATGGGTTGCAAAATATGGTGTTTAGCGAAAGTTGCAATCTTGTTGAACACACTTCAAGCTGGGACAGACAGGCTTTCAGTGTCTCAGGAAATTGGGGGGGATTCGGGGAATGGGCAGGAAAGTGGAGTTGAAGCCCAAGATCAGCCATGATTGTATTAAATAACACACCAAGCTCGATGGTCTAGTCCTGCTCCTATTTCTTGTGTTGTTCTTCTCCCAATCTTATGACGTCCTTAAGCATCATCCATCCTCTATAAACTGGTAAGCTGTAATTTCTCACACCCTGTTGTTTCATATCAAATTTAAATTTATTCATGCCATGTGGGCGTCGCTGGCTAGGCCAGCATTTGTTGTCCATGCCAGAGGGCAGTTAAGAGTCACCCACGTTGTTGTGGGTCTGGAGTCGCATGTGAGCCACACCTAAAGGATGTTAGTGAACCGGCTGGGCTTTTCCTTGGCAATGGATTCATGGTCATCATTAGACTCTTAATCCCAGATTTTTACAGAATTCAAATTACACCATGGAGGGATTCGAGTTCAGGTCTCAAGAGGTCTCTGGTATAACAGTCTAGTGATAAAACCATTTGGCCATCACCTCCCCTCTCAGCTTCTTAGCTGCATGGGGCTGCAATACAACAACCAAGCTCTCAAGAACACTACTTCTATACTTCTCAGATTGCCGTAGACATTACTATTAATCAATAAACTCCAAAGCATTCAATAATAACAATTTTGAAATGGGCACTGAATTACACCTGCGCAAGTGGCCCAATTAATCTTGCTACTGCTCCTCACTGGAAACCTACACTTGGATCCTTGTTAACAAAGGTTTTGAAGGTTAGCTGGTCATATTGTAATTCTTCATGCACTTCCTAGAAGTTTGTTTCTTAACAATAGTTTGAATTTATTAACGAAATAAAATGTAGAAGAATACTTTGCAAAAGTGACTGTTAACCAAGGTATCACAGCAACGGCTTAAGGGGGCATTTGAACAGATGGTCGAAAGCTTGGTTAAAGTGAAAGGTTTTAAGGAGCGGAGAAGGCTGCTGCCCGCAAAATGTGACTGGTCATGTTTTACTCAGCATATTTTGTTGTTACTTCTACTGTGAAAACTCACGATCTCCTGACACCCCTCCAAGAGTTCTCATTGTATATGCCCACGGTTTAGATTAGATTAGATTAGATTAGATTACTTACAGTATGGAAACAGGCCCTTCGGCCCAACAAGTCCACACCGCCCCACCGAAGTGCAACCCATCCATACCCCTACATATATGCACCGTTTGTGAAACACCCTGCCCGTTTACAAAAAAGAAAGGGCAGCGACCAATTCAATACAATAGATATCAGTGAAGAGGATAGAATGACCTCATTGCACTGCTGTGTCAGCAGATACTGCTAGAAGAGTGTAAACTCTCCAACTCCCTGTGAGTGGTGCTGTTGATCAATATGCCCGTGGAATTCACTATCATACAAAGCCGTCAAGGCCAAAACGTTTCTATGATTTCGAGATGGCGTTGGATATAACTCTTGGAGTTAGAGATCGAAGGATGGGGAGGGAGAAGGGAGGCTGTGGGGGTAGAGTGGAAGGTGGGATCAGGGTATTGAAAGGTGGAGCAGACTCAAAGGGCTGAATGGCCTACTTGTCCTGTTTTCTATAGGGATGGTAATTTGACCGTTCAGTTGCTTGGAAAAATGATAAAGGACTGATTTTATTTTGGATATGATTTTTCCAACCAGAATAAGATTTATCTGAAAATATCGATGCCGTATAGGCCTTTGTTTGACCTATTTGTTCTTGTCCCTCCTTCCTCAGGTGTTGGTGGCAACTTGGTGGCAGTGCAAGCCAGCAGAATTTCTACCTTCCTCCACCTCTCCAGTCTGCCTGGCGTGGCACCAGAAAACATGCACAAAACCTGCCCAAGTCCTTGTCGCACTTTCTGTAGTTCAGGTGAGAGCCCTTAGTCAGCAGCCAGTGAGCAACTTTACATCTTTAACGATCCAATTGAATAAGACATGAGATACTGCAGGTTGACGAGATGATGTTCGGCTTGACTCTGTTAGACCGTTGATGAAGCAGAGAGGGTAAATTGCCATAGTTTTGAGGAGGAATGTAAAAAACAGGATTGCAGCACAATGATGATGAAAACAAATCCCTTCACCAATAAGCAGGTGGACATTAAAATGTGAAGATGCTCATTATGTTTCTACTAAGCAACAATACCATAAGCCTAAGTAAATTGCTCAAATAATTTCTTAGAGTTTTTTTTTAAGCTGAGTATAGGATATCAGCTTCCTTTTACTCATCTCTCCTTATCTATACAGTCAGCAAATCAGGATATGGTGAACTAAGAGTATAAATCAAACATCCTGTCAATCAATGGAGCATAATTTCTATAGTATGTAATCTCAGTTCTGGTCAGAAACAAAAATATAAAATGTGCTTTACCAATAAAGTATTAAATGTTTAAGGAGTGACTAATTTGAGAGCTTGATTGTTTTTAGAAAGTGGTATCCTCTGGTAGCTGGTGCCCTCAAAGCTAACCTGTCTATTTTAAACATGTTTTAAACAGCTGGTTCCTGAATTGTGGGGATAACCTGATACTGTGTCATACATTATTTAATTTATGCCAGTAGGGGGCACCAGTCCATTCCCCACATCGCAGTACAGAACAACCTCGGTTATCCGAACAAGATCTTACAGTCCCATAAAAACTCTATCCATTATCTGAACAAAATACTCGCCGCCTGTCTCATTCGGATAATTGGGGTGGTTCTGGACACAAAAAATTTGCAGATGCTGGAAATCAGAAACGAAAACAGAAATTGCTGGAAAAACTCAGCAGTTCTGACGGCATCTGTGGAGAGAAAGCAGAGTTAAAGTTCCATGTCCAGTGACCCCCGCGTCAGAACTTAAATATCACTAAACCTGGAACATTAACTCTGCTTTTGCTCCATAGATTCGCCAGACCTGGTGAGTTTCTCCAGCATTTCTGCTTTTGTACCGTCGCCTTATTGATTTCTGCACAACGTCAGACTAAAGTCTTTCTTTGAAGTTCTGATGGGCATCTTTGTGTAGAATTTTGGCAGCAATGTGAAACGGGCTATATTTTGATGAATGATAATATCAAAACAATCTTGTATCGGTCTAAGTTTTATGTAACAAGTAAATTATGAATAATCTGACTGTTTGTGGCATTACATAGAAACGCAAGATCAAATGATGACGCGATTGTGGAAGAACTAATTCAGGGCAGTCACTCCAGCCATAACTTGTATTCACGGATTAGTGGCGCTGGAAGAGCACAGCAGTTCAGGCAGCATCCAAGTAGATTCGAAATCGACGTTTCGGGCAAAAGCCCTTCATCAGGAATAAAGGCAGTGAGCCTGAAGCGTGGAGAGATAAGCTAGAGGAGGGTGGGGGTGGGGAGAAAGTAGCATAGAGTACAATGGGTGAGTGGGGGAGGGGATGAAGATGATAGGTCAAGGATGAGAGGGTGGAGTGGATAGGTGGAAAAGAAGATAGGCAGGTCGGACAAGTCCGGACAAATTATGGGAACAGTTACTGAGCTGGAAGTTTAGAACTAGGGTGAGGTGGGGGAAGAGGAAATGAGGAAACTGATGAAGTCCACATTGATGCCCTGGGGTTGAATTGTTCCGAGGCGGAAGATGAGGCGTTCTTCCTCCAGGCGTCTGGTGAGGGAGTGGCGGTGAAGGAGGCCCAGCATCTCCATGTCCTCGGCAGAGTGGGAATGTTGGGCCACGGGGCGGTGTGGTTGATTGGTGCGGGTGTCCCGGAGATGTTCCCCAAAGCGCTCTGCTAGGAGGCGCCCAGTCTCCCCAATGTAGAGGAGACCGCATCGGGAGCAACGGATACAATAAATGATATTAGTGGATGTGCAAGTAAAACTTTGATGGATGTGGAAGGCTCCTTTAGGGCCTTGGATAGAGGTGAGGGAGGAGGTGTGTGCGCAGGTTTTACAGTTATGACTCCACCCCCATTCCCCCCACCATCACACCCACTCCAGTTACAGGTTCCGCCCCCATTCCCAGCTCCACACCCACACCAGATCCCAGCTCCCAGCCCTGCCGAGTTTTCACCATCCCCCCAGACCTCCCCCTCACTGATGACGAACGATCAGTCCTCAGCAAAGGACTCACCTTCATCCCCCTCCGTCCACGCATCAATGAATTTAACACACGCCGTGATGTCGAACAATTCTTCCATCGCCTCCGCCTCCGAGCTTACTTTCACAATCAGGACTCCCGCCCACTTTCCGAGGACCCCTTCGCCCACCTCCAACACACTGCATCCACCTGGACACCCCGCGCTGGCCTATTACCTGCCCTTGACCTCTTCATTTCCAACTGCCGCCGGGACATTAACCGCCTCAACCTGTCGTCCCCCCTCCCCCAGTCCAACCTCTCACACTCACAACGCGCAGCCCTCCAATCCCTCTGCTCCAATCCCAACCTCACCATCAAGCCAGCGGATAAAGGGGGCGCAGTGGTAGTCTGGCACATTGACCTCTACACCGCTGAAGCCAAACGTCAACTCGAGGACACCTCTTCCTACTGCCCCCTCGACCATGACCCCACCCCCCATCACCAAACCATCATCTCCCAGACCATACAGAACCTCATCACCTCAGGAGATCTCCCACCCACAGCTTCCAACCTCATAGTCCGGGAACCCTACACTGCCCGGTTCTACCTCCCTCCCAAGATCCATAAGCCTGACCACCCTGGCCGACCCATTGTCTCAGCATGCTCCTGCCCCGCTGAACTCATCTCTCTCTACCTCGACACTGTCCTATCCCCCCACATACGTTTGAGACACCACCCACGCCCTCCACCTCCTCCAAAACTTCAGTTTCCCTGGCCCCCAACGCCTCATCTTCACCATGGCTATCCAATCCCTCTACACCTCCATCCGCCATGACCAGGGCCTCCAAGCCCTCCATTTTTTTCCTTTCCAGACGTCCCCAACAGTACCCTTCCACCGACACTCTCATTCGTTTGGCCGAACTGGTCCTCACCCTTAACAATTTCTCCTTTGAATCCTCCCACTTCCTCCAGACCAAAGGGGTAGCCATGGGCACACGTATGGGCCCCAGCTATGCCTGTCTCTTTGTTGGCTACGTAGAGCAGTTGATCTCCGTAATTACACCGGCACCACTCCCCACCTCTTCCTCCGCTACATTGATGACTGCATTGGCGCCACCTCGTGCTCCCGCGAGGAGGTTGAGCAATTCATCAACTTCACCAACACATTCCACCCTGACCTTCAATTTACCTGGACCATCTCTGACACCTCCCTCCCCTTTCTGGACCTCTCCATCTCCATTAATGATGACCGACTTGACACTGACATTTTTTACAAACCCACCGACTCCCACAGCTACCTGGATTACACCTCTTCCCACCCTACCTCTTGCAAAAATGCCATCCCGTATTCCCAATTCCTCCTCCTCCGCCGTATCTGCTCCCAGGAGGACCAGTTCCACTACAGAACACACCAGATGGCCTCCTTCTTTAGAGACCGCAATTTCCCTTCCCACGTGGTTAAAGATGCCCTCCAACGCATCTCGTCTACATCCCGCACCTCCGCCCTCAGATCCCACCCCTCTAACCGTAACAAGGACAGAATGCCCCTGGTGCTCACCTTCCACCCTACCAACCTTCGCATCAACCAAATCATCCGCTGACATTTCCGCCACCTCCAAACAGACCCCACTACCAGGGATATATTTCCCTCCCCACCCCTTTCCGCCTTCCGCAAAGACCGTTCCCTCCGCGACTACCTGGTCAGGTCCACACCCCCCTACGACCCACCCTCCAATCCTGGCACCTTCCCCTGCCACCGCAGGAACTGTAAAACCTGCGCCCACACCTCCTCCCTCACCTCTATCCAAGGCCCTAAAGGAGCCTTCCACATCCATCAAAGTTTTACTTGCATATCCACTAATATCATTTATTGTATCCGTTGCTCCCAATGCAGTCTCCTCTACATTGGGGAGACTGGGCGCCTCCTAACAGAGCGCTTTAGGGAACATCTCCGAGACACCCGCACCAATCAACCATGCCACCCCATGGCCCAACATTTCAACTCTCCCTCCCACTCTGCCGAGGACATGGAGGTCCTGGGCCTCCTTCACCGCCGTCCCTCACCACCAGACGCCTGGAGGAAGAACGCCTCATCTTCCGCCTCGGAACACTTCAACCCCAGGACATCAATGTGGACTTCAACAGTTTCCTCATTTCCCCTTCCCCCACCTCACCCTAGTTCTAAACTTCCAGCTCAGTAACTGTTCCCAAAACTTGTCCGGACTTGTCCTACCTGCCTATCTTCTTTTCCACCTATCCACTCCACCCTCTCTTCCTTGACCTATCACCTTCACCCCCTCCCCCACTCACCCATTGTACTCTATGCCACTTTCTCCCCACCCCCACCCTCCTCTAGCTTATCTCTCCACGCTTCAGGCTCACTGCCTTTATTCCTGATGAAGGGCTTTTGCCCGAAACGTCGATTTCGAAGCTATTTGGATGCTGCCTGAACTGCTGTGCTCTTCCAGCACCACTAATCCAGAATCTGGTTTCCAGCATCTGCAGTGATTGTTTTAACCTTTATAACTTGTATTCAGTCTAATAGAGGTTAGATTTGATTTGCTACTATTATAATTCCATGAAAATCAATAAACCAGAACTGAATTTACTGACTAACTGGCTCCAACAAGAAAACCAATTGACAAGATTTCATTTTTCCTAACAAACTCAGAAATTGCAGGAAAATCTCAGCAAGTCTGGCAGCATCTGTGGAGAGTTAGCATTTCGGGTCCAGTGAGCCTTATCTTGAGTTCTGAAGAAGGGTCATTGGATATGAAATGTTAACTTTGCTTTCTCTCCACAGATGCTGCCAGGTCTGCTGAGTATTTCCAGCAGTTTCTGATTTTTATGTCTGATTTCCAGCATATGCAGTTCTTTGGATTTTCTTTTCACTCTTCGTAATGTTTACCTTAAAAATCAAAACAAAAGTCAACATAACATAAACTAAATGAGGAATTAATGACAAAACATGGGCATTATAAGCTGTGAGCAGATATAACAAAATTGGGTCTGGAAGCTTTATCAGGTACTGGAAAAGCACAGCAGGTCAGGCAGCATCTGAGGAGCAGGAGAGTTGATGTTTCAGGTATAAGCCTCTTCTGATGAAGGGGTTATGCCCAAAACGTTGACTCTCCTGCTCCTCGGTTGCTGCCTGATTCGCTGTACTTTTCCAGCACCACACTTTTTGACTCTGACTCTCCAGCATCTACAGTCCTCACTTTCTCCTAACTTTATCAGGTAGTTTATTCAGTATAGAAGAAGAAACTTGATTATCCGAAGGACACAGGCGGGCAGTATTTTGTTTGTTAATCGAATGCCAGATAACATAGTTTATCCGAGCATCGGGACCTTGCAATCTTGCCAGATAACCCGATGTTCAGATAATCGAATGCTGGATAATCAAGATTCCTCCGTATAGCACCGGTCATGGCATCCTTCAAAACCTGTTTGCCTCAGCTAGAGTTTTCAGTTTCCTCTCTTGCACACCGGATTAAGCCATGGATCCTCCTTCAGTATTGACCTCCTGACCAACCTGAGTGAGCAGGAAGGGTTGTCACCGAAACAATGCACTTGTGTGAAGTTCCCTCAGTTCTGCTCTCTGTGATTATGATGGTGTGATATCACAGTCATGTAGGCATACACAGTGTGGCCAGCTCTCGTTGAACAGTTACTTTAAAATAATAACAACAATTTTACTTTTCCTGTACCTGTTTTTGGATCCAGCCTTCAGGATTTCTTCTTCAAACTACCTCGTCCACATCTCACCATAGCTTGTCTCCACTGAACTGTATTTTGTGGCGTTTTATTTTGTTTGGTTTGAACTTGTTCTCTAGTTGGAATGATTATTTATAATGCCTAAGTGGACCCAAACACAGACAGGGCCAGTTCTGTCATTTGACTGTGACCTGGTGTCTGTGTTCATGTGTGAACATTACTCCACTTGGTGGTATTCACAATAAGGTAAAAACAATGACTGCAGATGCTGGAAAGCAAATCCTGGATTTGTGGTGCTGGAAGAGCACAGCAGTTCAGGCACTGTTCGTTGGATGCTGCCTGAACTGCTGTGCTCTTCCAGCACCACAAATCCGGTATTCACAATAAACTCTATCCTCCCCAGCAAGCTGAGATGGCAGCCAATTCCCTTAAAATCATAGCCCCTCTCTTAATTAGGGCTTTTTTTTCAAAAAAAAATAAAAGCAAGTTATAATCTCCTCAAGCCACCAGCCTGGAACTTTAAAATATATATCTCACTTAAGGTGGACAGATAAGAAGTTCAATTCAGTCCATGACCCTGAAGGGAAATGAGTAAATGGCAGAAAATTGAATAAACTGGTCAGGTGCTTTCTCTACAAAGCCCCTTTACACTTGGCAGTAATGTCCAGGAAGCCAACTAAGTAGTGCAAATAATTTCCTCAGAGCTTTTGTCTGCCAATTTTCCTTTTCTGATGTGAATATGTACCATTGGAAACATCATTAACCACATAGAAAAGTTACTCAATGCTAAAAAAAATTGCTCAACTAGCCCATAAAATTGTTAATTTATATAAAATGTTTCCTTCTGAAAGCACTGTTTCGAAGTTGATTTGGAAATTGTCTTTTTATTTTTGCTGTTGGAAGCTCCCAGTGTGTTTGCAGAATGCAATGTGTGCGCTTCTCTGTTTGTACCTATCTGTGAATCACAGAATTTATATTCACCCATTATGCAGCGTGTTCTGCATTAAGCAGACATGATTAAATTTAGCAGATGTTAAATCTGTCGAAATTAAAATTGGATACATGCTGAATGGGTGGCTGGGTGATTGAGTCAGATTTTATACCCAGGTTGAACATCACAATCAAATGTTTTGTACCTGTATGAATAATTTAGTGGGGTAGGGAATATTTTGAATGGAGAAGAATGAACAAATCCATTGAAGTACTATTTAAGAATTACTAATTGTCTGCTTGGTGGGCCTGTATGTATATATTATGTAAATGTATTTAGGTGAGGGAAGAACATAATTACCTGCATCTTGAGCAACTTTTAAATTGTGATAGGTGTTTTGTGTTATGGATATATCTAAATCTTCTATGTTCCAAAATCGGCACAATATATATGCTTGTACTTTACACTTGGATCGTAGCAGATCTATGGTAAAATTCAGTCTTGCATGGAAATGTAATAGCTGTCATGAACAGTGACATAAGAGATGCACTAAACCTCTCTCAAAGTAACCAACGCTCTAACTTCCAAAGAGTGCAATCTCACTTTGTGATTTAAATCATGTGAAATATATTTTTCTTCCAGTTTATGTGTAGACAAGTTATTCTTTCAATCACCATTATTTTGTATACTAGCATAGGAACTCAAATGCAAATAATATTGAAACACCAAGTTCTCTGAATATTACCGTATTCACAGGTTCCTGGCTGACCATATAAATGGATAGGGAAAAAAACATATTTCATCACAATCTTCTAATGTGAAAGTTATACTTTACTCCAATACAAAATAATCTAGGAACAAATTAAGAATTTAGTACTGTATATAAAAATTATGTTTTTGGAAATAATTTTCAAAAGAACAAAATTGGAATCTTGCAGATTTAATCTCTTAAGTACCTAAAATCACATACTTTGTCGTCTTTTTTAAATAAAAGTTACTGGTCCCTAGCCAGGTCATGACATGAAGTTGGCAGTCTGGTGCAGCATTGCAAAAAATATTTTGTAACCCATTTAAGTCTATTTTAAATCAAGACCTCCCAAAATGAAAATAATACTGATCAGAGGAAACCTCTCTCTGAACTGTGTTTCCTGCTGTGCCAGTGACCTTTCTCATCGGCCATCCCTGAGTATTAGGCTAGCAATTGGGACTGAACAGCGGCCACTCTGTGCTGAGGACACAAGCTTAACTGGAATTATTCAAGCTTCTTACACATCTCCGGTCACAAGAAGCTTATCACTCAATTTCATTGAAGATCTCAAAACTTAAAGATAACATTCTTTCTGTGTCACATAGTCCTTTTGAAATCCAATTAGCATCCAATTTAGTTCAATAGGGCTTTGGTGGGTTCCTTTTCAACTTTATGTGCGTTATATAAATTTTGTTGAAAAGGCTTAAAGCATTTTAAATGCTTTTGTCCATTTGGGGCAGAGTCAAATTGATCTATTAAGATGGACAGCCCATGTTACTCCAGTTCAGTGGGAAGTATCTCTCTCCAGCCTCTTCAGGCAACCTCAATTAGGATTTCATATCCAGGTTATCAAGTTGTTATATACCACATTGTTGCTACTTCAGTGGACTTAAGATTTGATGTGTCTATAGGAATGAGTGAGGGCCGTTTTCACGTATTACATGAACTACCACCTGCAAAGCAAGCTGACAATAACTTGTATTTTTCAACCTTTAGATGAACAGCATTTCTTAGGATGAATAGCACTCTAATTAAAATAAGAAGAGCTTATTTTCAAGCACAGTTTCAAGTGAAAAGTTCAGAACTTGGTGGACCAAGGGACTTGTATGTTTACTAGTTAGGATTGATGCCATGTAGCATTCCTTAAGTGATAATGGCTAATAATGGGGCAAATTGTTCCTTAAAACCTCTAGAAAGTGAATAAAATTCTGAGTTATTTAAGAGACTGTATGTGATGTGGAGGTGGGCTTTTTGACACGATTGTGTTCTCTTGCTTCAAATAATGTGAATATTTTGGACTTTGTATTTTACGCCTGGTCAAAAAACACCGTATGCTGAAATTTTCCCTTTACTCTACTCTAAGACAAGAATATCCAAGAATTAATGATAGCTGTTAATGATAGAACGTTTCATCACTTGTTTAAGACCAGATGAAATCAAGGGCTCCCTAACTGGAAATGATGCCAGTCAGAAAAAGAGTGAAGCTCCCTATATACTACAAATCCTGCTGTATGGCCAGCCTTATCTCTGTGCATTTCTTTGTGATATTTATGATTTGTTTTGAGTCCAGAATTAAAACTGTAGTATTTAATCATTTCTGATGGCTGTAAAAACAACTTTCTATTTGTTTATTCTTTTACAGATTTGAATTCCAGATCCGCTCGGGTCTTGTTCCTTCTAGTTGTCCCTGGACACCTTGTCTTTCTATACACTATTAACTCAATGCAGGGGGGACACACAACACTAACGCCAATATTTATAGCGTTCTACATGATGGCTGCTTTATTGCAAGTATGTATCTCATTTCAATGTTTCAAACTATGCTTTAGGGTTTTAGTGATTACAGACTTTTGAAAAATACTGCTTAATTATTCTGATCAGCACCAGAAACTATTAAAAACTGAACCCAATCATGATCCAGCTGAGACGTAACAAATATCAGAATGTGAATTCTTGCATTTGATAGATTTGAGTTCTCAGTTTTACAGGTGCATATACAGGTTGCAAGTAAAGATAAAGGTCATTGTCCAGGGGAGAAGTTCACTTGAGGCAATGTTTTAGCCTCCAATTCTACTCGTTTATTTTTTAGAGCATGGTATTCCAAATGCTTAAGGAAAGGAGACAACTCAGACTGCACACCACATGTGACTGGTTAGGGGGGACAAAACAAAATCAAGGATGTTACTAGGCTTCAATAAGAAAATTCAGTACTTGAGAAGAGAATATTAGACGTTACGATAAAATGTGCATCAAAGTAGATGAGCTCAATGTTCTACAATTTAGTGTTTTGATCATTATCTAATTTGTGTAGACAGTCCTCAGCTATCATTGTTTATGGGAACACTGAAGAAAATTCTTGCTGATGAGTTATCCTCGACACTCCAGGAAAATTGACTAAATATTTGTCCCTCCCTCCAACATGCTTGATATGTAGCTCAGGTAAATATTAATCCAAACGTTCAATCTCCCCTCAAAAATGAAACAATCACTACCTTTTTTGACTGGCTTCTAAAAAATATATATCATTTGTTGTCAAATGTTGTGTAAACACAATGCATCTGGAATAGGGATATGATAGTATACTCATTCTGTTCCAAGAGTAGTAATCCAGAGACCTGAATGAATGATCTGGGGATGAGTTCAAACCCAACTGTAGTACCCTGGGAATTTAAACTAAATTAGTTAATTAAAATCTGGAATAAAAAGCTAGCATCAGTAATAATATTAAAAACCCATCTTGTTCATTGATGCCCTGAAAAGAAATCTTCCCTCTGTGTCCAGTTTGGTGAACATGTGACAGCATAATTAAAGACATTTGACTGACTCTTCACTGCCCTTTGGCTGAGCAACCCACCCAAATTATACTCAAGGAGGCAGTTCAACACAACCATTTTTGAGGGCATCTAGGAACAGGTGATGAATACTGGCCTTGCCAGCAATGGCTGCTTCCAATAAATGAATAAAATTGAGATGTTTAAGTGTTTTTTGAAGGAATTCTGAGCAATAATGGTCTGATGGTACAGGATTTGTGATTTTGTACTGTATTACAGGTGCTAATTCTGCTCTATGTTGCTGATTGGATGATTCATTGGATGTGGGGACGAGGAATGGATCCAGACAACTTCTCAATTCCTTACTTGACGGCTTTGGGTGACCTGTTGGGAACAGGGTTCCTGGCACTCAGCTTCCACATTCTCTGGCTGATCGGTGATCGAGATGCAGATGTTGGTGACTAGAATGAAGGTTCCTTATAAGACAGGGAGTAAAATCATCAAGTGCAATTCAATGAAGGAGACTTTAGTGAGATTTTATGCAATGGAGACTGTATCATGTACAGCCCATGTGCAGCAACCAATGGAAATACCTGTATAGACTATAAATACTACTTAATTAGGAGATATCAAGTTGGAATCCCACCTGTGTGTTAACTGGATTCTGCAGCAGAGCAACATATGGTAAACTGGATACTAACTTCAGAACTGAAAGCTGCTAATTCGAAATGAAGGTGGTTAATTTGTTTTTGTACTCTGAGATGCAAACTGTTAATTAGACACTGAGAAGTATATCCTTAAATGCAAAGAACAATCTTCCTGAGACATCCTGTTTTCTCAGTTGGTCATCCATGAAGGGGTTTTCTGGAATAACAGGGTGGGATGTATATTTTACACTTTTTTAAAAAGGACTAATTATGAATTCATTGAGCATGATCAATGTCACAGGTGCATTGTGCAACTGTACTTCATCTACATTGCTGGATGTGGAAGAAGTCTCTAATGTATCTAGCTTATTTATTTATATATAATATATATAATATAATATAAAATATATAACATGTGTTATATACAATATAGTATATTATATATAAGCTATATATAATGTTATGTATATATAATGTGCATGTATATATACATTTTCCTTGTCTGTTTGTTAGAAACTGCCAGGTCTGAAGCAGGCAACACTTCGAATCAATTTGGTGCTCCTGATAAATTATTTCCCTCAAATCCACATCTGACCAGTTGCCCAGTGTGGACCTAGTGTTAGGGTGGATGGGGAACTCCCCAAATGATTATAATCACTTTTGTTCTGGCTTTACGTGGTTCAGCATAAAGTTTGTGTCTTTTTAAAGGCACCCAACCCATTGATGCAAAAGCAGAAAATAACCAGCTGCAGCTGGCTGGTTAACCCAGGCCCAGGATTTTGGGGAGAGAAAACACAGTTGACTGAAATGAGTTAAGCTGTAATGTACAGTTGCAAAATGTTTTGACTTCCTTTATCATCAAAATAACAATACACACCCCATCACCCAATGTGTTGAATTGTAGGTTCTGATATAAAACATTGAATTTTACGATGTTACATTTTTTTTTATTGTAAAATTATTTTGACGATTGATAAATTAAACCAATAAGTGCCAGCATAATGTTAACATGCCTATTTCTCTGACTCTGAAGGCAGAGTTTTCACTGGTAATTCTGAAGAGAATTGTGCTGTTATCACAGTAGCTGCTTTTAATGACAGTCATGTCATACAGCATTTCTATTGATTGAATTATTTAATTTCTATTGTGCTCATGAGTTCACAATTGATCTCAGAGGCCTTTCATTTTAAATAAAATGATAGGCCACTTTACTGACTCAATAATTAATCTTACCTGCCTTGGGCCTAATCAAGGACCCATTGTCACACACTCTTTCTGTAACATTTTTGAAAAAAGAAAACACAAAGCAGTCATTCAGTGGATCAGGACCGAGTTTGTTGCAATTAGGGAGGTCCTCAACTTACGAATACTTATACTTGTGAAGGAAATACCATACAGAGGTGTAATTTTAAAGATCTGATACACATATGTTTCTGCATGCTTACAGATGGCTATTTTATATTGGCCTGCATTCTGTTCTGACTTGAGTACAAATCAACTTGCAAACAGCCTCAAAAATGGAACAGTTCACAACCCAAAGACTCTTTGTAGGTATGTTGGTCACACAGCCAAAATGCACGCGCCCCACCCAATTCCCACAATGTTGCTTTTAATAGTTCAAAATCTCAGCTATATCAGTCTTAACTCCATGTACGTATTGGGTCCATTGTTAACTCAGCTGGTAGTCCAGCTGAGCCAAAAAAAATGTTTTGATAAAGACATAAAAGTCTGAAAAGCTTGTGCATCTCAGTGTCTGCTATACCATTGTTGCTTAATGGAACTGTCAGAGAGGATCTCTAATGCATCCCTTTCTTTTTAAACATTGCACTTTTTCCTTCCACATCATTAGGTTTTTATAAAGGATATTAATAATTTTGTGGACTAGCCCCTGGAGTCTGAAATATAGTCTTAAGTTCCATAACTTTTCTCCCCTCTTCCTTGTCCTTGCTTTTTGACAGTGCTGTTTATAGATCTTTTGTTTGATTATTTTGATCAAGATAGTAGAATGGTTTAGTACTGATCTCGTCAGTGACCCCAGCAATTTTTTTGTCCTCTGTTGATGTGCACTTGAATGCGCAGGGTGTGATTTCCCCCACCCCCCTGCCCGCTATCTCCTTTAGCCACTTCCACTGCTAGAGTTTCCCTTCCTGGTGGGTCTGAAACCAAAACCTAGACTGCTTCCAAGATATTGTGCTTAAGCTTTTAAAATGTTTAAAGATTTGTAAATCTTTACCCAAAATCACACCACAGTTTCCATGTAATTACGTTAAAGTCACCCCCAATTAAAATTGATCCAAGTTAATCCAATTTAATGTTAAAATACTTTATATAATGTCATTAAAATCCTTACTGTGAATAGCCTTATTGATGTGTGAATGCATATATATGCATAAGCCAAAGATGCCTGTGCTGAATGTTGGTGTAAATAGACTCGTGGAGCTGTGTGTGCCTCAGATCTAGTTGACTGAGAATTATTCCAACCTACCTGAAAACCACAATGCATGAATTGTTTGGAGATCAATCTCGTTGCAGTCCATCTTTTTGAGGAAAATATCAGATGACTCTTAATTATTGCTACACACAAAGTCATGGAACTTAGAATCTAGAATGTCCATTCGATGAAGTTGTTTTATATTATCCACAGTTCCTGAGTAATCTGGACCCTATTGCTTTTTAGAAAGAATACATTAAATCATGATGGTTATCTTCCCATTTTCTCAAAGAAATTACGTGTTTTCTGGTAAACTCAAATGCTTTTCTTTGGTACAAAACGTCTCAAGAAGTATGTCCCTGGGCTTCGGTTTCCCCAATAAGCAATTATACTGAGGAATGCTAACAGTATATAAGTATATTAACAATTGTTAAATCTTTTTGAAAGAATTGCATCTATACAATGAATGATTGTGCATGCTGTATGAAATGGACAAATGGAGGATTTAGTTGTATTTTTGCAAGACCAGGATACATTTTAAAATTCTTAGGCTTTCCTATTTTTTTAAACGGCTGTGTTTAAACAAGAGAAAATCGCCAACTTAATTCTGTGATTCTTCTGTTCGATGGTGACAGCTGATTAATCCAGGATGAAGAAAATCAGGACAATTGCGCTGAATCTGCTGGTTTGCCACTGCTGTTCCGGTCAATTAGACCGACAAAAAAAGTGTATTCAGTGCAATCATTGAGTCAGTCTTAAAACTAACCCCCCACAGGGAAACAAGTTACGTTTTGTTATCAGAGTTTGTTACGTGTTCTGTTTTATTGTCTGTGCTCTTGTCACTCTTCTTCTGTGGGATGTAATCTGTAAAAGTGTGACCGAATCAGAATATTTGTACTGAGAGCAAACTGCATTTGTTTTGTCCTAATTTTATTCTTGTACTGTGAATGGAATTTCTTCCAGATCCAGCCCTGTTGTGCTCAGTGTTCTGAGCCAGTTTCCTGCACAGTATATCCAAAATTAATATTTATATTCTAAATTGCCAAGATGTTGTGAATGTTTTGGGAGTCTGTATTTGATAAAATAAAATGTCATACAATGATGAACTGCTTTTATTTTAATCTTTGCCTTTTATTTTCCTCTGCTACTTTTGAGTGTGCTACCTAGACACTTAACAATTACTCCAGTAACTTCTGGAGTGTCTGGCATCAGAAATCACAATGTGTAAATCACTCCAGTGTATTTTGTGTCATCCCTTGGCAGTCCAAGCATAACTTGTTTTAGGTTTCCAAGATTTTTGTGGAGATGTATGTTGGAATTCATGACGTTTCTTTTACCTTGCAATTTCCCGCATCTCTTTTTAAAATGATGTGTATTAGAAAGTATTCTATTGCTGTCCAACAATATGCATCTTCCAGCAAGACTCAATGGAGGGTAATCATGTACTGAAACCTGGCTGAAATCTTTTTGCAGCATCCTTCTTGCTAGCAGGATTGAGTTAGCATAGATCAGATATTGAATATAGGCATTCTGGTTTTTAAAGGTTAATGCTGCACTAGGCAACAAGTATCCAACTTATGCCAGTGGGGAAATTGCTTATGTTGTTTTGGAAAACTCATCAGTATTACTGGTGGGGTGGGGTGGGATGGAAACACAAAACAAAAAGCAGACACTGGTAGGAATACGATTTCAACAGTGGGAGAAAGCCGCTAGGTTTGCTAATCATAAACTACAATTTCAAGGAGGTTGAAATACAACATGTGAATAAAACTGATTGCACAGATTTGTTTTGGAGATCAGCTCTACATATTGGAGTTACTCTTTTCAGTCTGTCTCACTAAACAGATGGGCACGGTAAATAATTTACAAAAAGCACAAGTTCATTAATGAGTCCTGATTGCTATGTAGCAATAAGAACCATTCCAATCAGAAGATCTTCATAGTGGTTTTGAGGAGTCCCAATGTGCTGTGGAACAATGCATCATAATGTCTAATTTTGTCCAGATGATCTTTGTTGGTTTTTTAATGTAAATATCACATCCTGGAATTCTCTCCCTAATAGCATTGTGGGTCTACCTACAGCATATGGACTGCAGTGATTCAAGAAGGAAGCTTGTCACCATCTTCTCAAGGCAACGAGGGATGAGCAATAAATACTGGATCAGCAAGATGCTCAGATCCTGTGGGAACAAAAATAATGTCTTGAAAATAAATGACATATGAAATCTAAAGTTAACACTTGGTTGAGCTTTTTTTAAAAATCTGAAATGGGACAGGAGGAAACAGAATTTCTAAACATTAACATCGTTCTATTAAAAACTGCCAGTATACATTTACAATGGGTCCTCACCATTCAAGGATGCAAGTTTCAGAAAAGTCTGGTAAATAGCAAAAGAATTAAAAAAGTGATTTATTTCCTACTGAATGGATTTTTGGAAACATGCAAAATACTGTCAGAATAATTCAGCTAAATGAATGGTGAAAATTGTTCCGTAGTAAAATAGGGGAACATGCAAAATAAAGAATTTTGGGCCAACAAATAGAGCTAACCCCCAGCAAACCCTTTAACATTACATGGTGTATGATAATTCATAGGGTCATTACACATTCGACACTGAGCTACATCAGGTTGGATGATCAAACCTTTGGTCAGAAGTACACTTGAGTTTCATAAAGCTAGAGAAATGGAGAGTTGGGTGTTCAAGAGGTGAGAATGACAGAGCTTTGTACGTCATAGAACCGTAGGCCAGGAAATTACAGGAGAAGAGAAAGGGTGAGGCCATTGGCTGATTTCAAGAGAAGGTTGAAAAACTTAGAGGTTAACAATCACACAACATCAGGTTTTAGTCCAACAGGTTTATGTGGAAGCACTAGCTTTTTGAGCGCTGCTCTTTCATCAAGTGGTTGTGGAGAATAAAATTGTAAGACAGAGAATTTATAGCAAAAGTTTACTGATGTAACTGAAATTATATCTTGAAAAAGACATGGATCGTTTGTTAAGTCTCTCATCTTTTAGAATGACCATGTTTCATTCAGTTCTTTCATATCCAAATTCCAGAGCTTTTTATAAAGTTATAGTTTTAAGTGAACTTTAACAATAGGTGCCATGTCAGCTCAGATAATGCATTGAAGGTGTGAGGTGCTCTGTGTGAGGCTGTCTGCCCCAACATTCGGACTGATTCTATTTCTAAAAAAGGGATTTTACAGAATCTTATATGAATTCATTCAGTTTTTGAGCAAAATAAAATGCAATTCTGCAAGTACAAGTTCACCCCACAAACTTATGCGTGTGTATGTGTGGGGGGGTGGGGGGAAGAGGAGTGGTGAAGGTGTGTGAGTGTAAAGGGGTAAAGATCTGTGAGAGGTTGCGTGTGTATGGAAGTCTGAGAGCATTTTGAGAGGGGTCTGTAGGAGTTTGTGTGTGTGTGTCAGAGAGAGAGAGTGTGTGTAGTGCAGTGGAGTCACCTGCAGTGTGACATGAACTCAAAGTCCCGGTTGAGGCCATGGGTACCAAACTTCGCTATCAGCCTCTGACCCTCCAACTCAGCACCATCCTATTGAACAGTTCTACCTGTCCATCATCCTTCCCACCCATCCATTCCACCCTCTGCTCTGACTTGTCACCGTCATAGAGTCATAGAGATGTACAGCATGGAAACAGACCCTTCGGTCCAACCCGTCCATGCCGACCAGATATCCCAACTCAATCTAGTCCCACCTGCCAGCCCTTCAAACCTCCAAACCCTTCCTATTCATATACCTATCCAAATGCATCTTAAATGTTGCAATTGTACTAGCCTCCATCACATCCTCTGGCAGCTCATTCCATACACATACCACCCTCTGCGTGAAAAAGTTGCCCCTTAGGTCTCTTTTATACTTTTCCCCTCTCACCCTAAATCTATGCCCTCTAGTTCTGAGCTCCCCCACCCCAGGGAAAAGACTTTGTCTACTTATCCTATCCATGCCCCTTATAATTTTGTAAACCTCTATAAGGTCACCCCTCCGCCTCTGACGCTCCAGGGAAAATAGCCCCATCCTGTTCAGCCTCTCCCCGTAGCTCAGATCCTCCAACCCTGGCAACATCCTTGTAAATCTTTTCTGAACCCTTTCAAATTTCACAACATCTTTCCAATAGGAAGGAGACCAGAATTGTACGCAATATTCCAACAGTGGCCTAACCAATGTCCTGTACAGCCGCAACATGACCTCCCAACTCCTGTACTCAATACTCTGACCAATAAAGGAAAGCATACCAAACGCCTTCTTTACTATCCTATCTACCTGTGACTCCACTTTCAAGGAGCTATGAACCTGCACTCCAAGGTCTCTTTGTTCAGCAACATTCCCTACGACCTTACCATTAAGTGTATAAGTCCTGCTAAGATTGCTTTCCCAAAATGCAGCACCTCGCATTTATCCGAATTAAACTCCATCTGCCACTTCTCAGCCCATTGGCCCAGCTGGTCCAGATCCTGTTGTAATCTGAGGTAACCCACTTTGCCACTACACCTCCAATTTTGGTGTCATCTGCAAACTTACTAACTGTACCTATTATGCTCGCAAACAAATCATTTATGTAAATGACAAAATGTAGAGGGCCCAGCACCGATCCTTGTGGCACTCCACTGGTCAAAGGCCTCACCGGTCTATAGTTCCCTGGCTTGTCTTTACTGCCCTTCTTAAACAGTGGTACCACATTTGCCAACCTCCAGTCTTTTGGCGCCTCACCTGTGACTATCGATGATACAAATATCTCAGCAAGAGGCCCAGCAATCACTTCTCTAGCTTCCCACAGAGCTCTTGGGTACATTTGATCAAGTCCTGGGGATTTATCCACTTTTAACCGTTTCAAGGCATCCAGCACTTCCTCCTCTGTAATCTGGATATCACCATCTATTTCCCTACAGTCTATATCTTCCATATCCTTTTCCACAGTAAATACTGATGCAAAATATTAATTTAGTATCTCCCCCATTTTCTGTGGCTCCACACATAGGCTGCCTTGCTGATCTTTGAAGGGCCCTATTCTCTTCCTAGTTACCCTTTTGTCCTTAATATATTTATAAAAACCCTTTGGATTCTCCTTAATTGTAGTTGCCAACGCTATCTCATGTCCCCGTCTTGCCCTCCTGATTTCCCTCTTAAGTATACTCCTACTGCCTTTATTCTCAGGATTCACCCTATCTATCCTGTCTATGCCTGACATATGCTTCCTCCTTTTTCTGAAGCAAACCCTCAATTTCTTTAGTCATCCAGCATTCCATATACCTATCAGCCTTCCCATTCACCCTGACAGGAATATACTTTCTCTGGATTCTTGTTATCTCATTTCTGAAGGCTTCCCATTTTCCAGCCGTCCCTTTACCTGCGAACATCTGCCTCCAATCAGTTTTCGAAGGTTCTTGCCTAATCCCGTCAAAATTGGCCTTTCTCCAATTTAGAACTTCAACTTTTAGATCTGGTCTATCCTTTTCCATCACTATTTTAAAATGAATAGAATTATGGTCACTGGCCCCAAAGTGCTCCCCCACTGACACCTCAGTCGCCTGCCCTGCCTTATTTCCCAAGAGTAGGTCAAGTTTTGCACCTTCTCTAGTAGGTACATCCACATACTGAATCAGAAAATTGTCTTGTACACATCTCCCACCTGGATCTACCTATCGCCTTCCAAGCTACCTTCCCCCAGCCCCATCCCCTCCTATTTATTTCTCAGCCCACTTCCATCACCACTCCCCAACCCCAAAACATTGATTCTGTGCTCCTCAGATGCTGCCTGACCAGCTGTGCTTCTCCAGCACCAGACGTTTTGACTTTGATCTCCAGCACCTGCAGTCCTCACTTTTTCTTTTCCAGATTCTGTGTCTTTCTGTGATAATTGATTCTTGACGCTTGGCAACTGCTGTGTTTTTCTTTTCTGACCATTTTTCGTAATATACTACTTTTCACCTCAAGCTCCACTCCAGGGCTATATACTCTCATTAAAAATGCCTACATCAACAAATTTCAGACACCCTAGTGCCATTCCAACCAAATCAAAATTGAAACTGAAGCCATGACTCCTTATAACACACAATATAGAAATATAAATTAAACTTGAAGTTATAAATGATTGATTTGGAAATGCCGGTGTCGGACTGGGTTGGACAAAGTTAAAAATCACACAACACCAAGTTATCGTCCAACAGGTTTATTTGGAAGCACTAGCTTTCGAAGCGCTGCTCCTTCGTATTTTAGATGACTTAAACTAAAAGAATACACCTATCAGAAAAGCTGATTAGATTGGAATTTTCTTTTCTACAGGAAAGAAGGCTAAGAGGTGACCAGATGGACATCTTTTAGAATGAGAGGGTTTAATAGGGTTAAAAAAAAGTAATTTATGTATTACCTTTAAAATTAAAAAACGATCCAAAGTGCTTTATAATAGTGTTATCAAAAATATATCACAAGTTTTTAAAAAATATTTTATTGAAAAATTATAAATTTACAAAAATATGAAAATATAACATTATAACAACAAAAACAATAAAAAACAATAAACCTACTACTCTACAAAAGAACTCACAACTACACACATTACACACCAATAAATGAATAAGCAAATAAATAACACCGCTCAGCGTAACAAGACTTCAGGTCTCACCTTCAAAAGCAACAATTATTAAGCTCACATTTGCTTCAAATTCTTCCTCTCAGGGCATTAGGTTTATTAAACCAAACTATCATGGCTAATAAAATGGCGGACAGATCTGCTTCCAAATAACTCAAAAAGGGTTGCCATGTCTTATAAAAATTGTCTGTTTTCTGGTGCACCGTATTTGTAAGAAAGTCCAAAGGAATGTGTTCCAAGGCTAACTTATGCCATCCCGACAGACCCGGGGGGGTGCTCAGACACCCAGCACATCAGAATGTTCTCCCTCACAAAAAGTGAGGATGCTAAAATGTTTTATCCCATGTACATCTAAGGGAGGTAAATTCGGCAAACCTTGGAGAAGAGAAAGCAGGTCTACCCTGACTTTGGTCCCCAAAACCCTCTCCACTCTTCCTGCCACAGCGCTCCAGTATGTACAGAGCCTATGGCAGGACCATAAACAATGAGTGACTGTATCTGTATTTATTTTACATTTGGGGCACATTGAAGATGCACCCTGCTTAAATTTTGCAAGATGATCTGGGGCCAGATGTGCCCTATGAGGAATCTTTAACTGCATTGCTTGGGTCCTATTACAGATCGAAATCTTCCTCGCACTCTCACAGATGTCCTCCAAAGTTTCTGGAGTGATCTCTACCCCTGACTCTCTCTCCCAGACCTCCCATAATCCGCTCGACGTCACCCGAGGAACCTCCCCGTAACAAATGATAGAGTACTCACTGAAAGTGTGCTCTTAGCCTGCAGCACCCTCTTTTCTGCAACAGATCTATAACACTCAGTCAGAAGCGTAGTCTCTTTTCGGATAAAATCTCTGATCTGAAAAAAACAGAAGAGGTCCCTGCTCAATAATCCATACTTACAAGTTATTTGATCAAATGACATTAATGTTTCATCTTCAAACAGATCACCCAAACAAGACACTCCCCTATCCGCCCAGGACTTCATCCCAGGATCCATTGTCCCTGGCATACCAACTGTGGGAATATGGAAAGATGTTTTAGACATATTACCCTCCACCTGTCTCATTGCCCTCCACGCTTTGACAGTGTTAATAACTATTGGATTGTGGCAAGGTTCTGCAACTATCCTCATTTTGTCCAGAAACAACAGGTTAATAAGAGGACACTTCGCTTGGGAAGCCTCAATGTCCAACCATATCGCGCCAAGTCCTCACAGGCCCAATCACTCACAAAAGATAAAATGGAGCTCAATTGATATCTTCTGACATCCAGGAGATTCACTCCTCCCAAACCTTGGGGCATTTGCAATTTCGTAAGCTTGATAAGAGGCCACTTACGGCACCAAATAAAAGAACTAAACCAACCATTTAATTTCTGAAACATTTGTCTAGGAAAAAGAGAGGGAAGCATCTGCAGAGGGTATAATAAGCAAAGAAGAACATTCATTTTAATAAGAGCAACTCGACCTAGTCCTGATATTGCCAGGACCACCCCCGCCCCCATCTTTGAAGGTCTTGTTTAATCTTGTCAAACAAATGAACAAAAATAGCCTTGAATAACTGATCAAAACTAAGGGTAACAGAGAGCCCCAAATAAAAAAAGCCTCCCTGTGCCCACTTAAAGGGGAAGCCACCTTCACCATCTAGTATTCTCCTAAGACTCCCCATAGGCATAGCCTCAAATTTTGAAAAGTTGATCTTGTAACCTGAGAAAAAGCCAAATGAATTAACACATTGTATCAAATAAGGCACCGAAACTGCCGGGTTCGAAAGAAAAATTAAAACATCATTCTCATTTAATGTGATCTCATGCAACTTCGACGCTACTTTTGGGGCAGCTATATTAGGGTCCCCACGAATGACCTCTACCAGTGTCTCAATCGCCAATGTGAAGAGCAAAGATGAGGGGGGACAGCCTTGCTGTCTGCCCTGACCGATGTTAAAACTATCAGACCTTATACCATTAGTGAGAACTACCGCTTGAGGATCACTATAAAGGACCCTTACCCATTTAGTAAACACTTCACCCAGGCCAAACCACTCCAGGATATAAAAAAGATATGGCCACTCGGTCAAATGCCTTCTCTGGATCCAAAGATACCACCAACCTGTTGCTAGCACACTTCAATCATGTTAAGCAGTCTCCTAACATTTTTAGAAGATCTGTGACCCTTTATAAAGCCTGTCTGAACCTCCTTAACAATAGAGGGCAACACCCTTTTCAACCTCAAAGCCAGAGTCTTCGATAAAATTTTAAAATCAGATTTTAAAAGCGAGATGTGTCTGTAAGAAGCACAGTCTTCCAGGGTCTTCCCTTTCTTGAGGCTAAGAGAGATATTAGCCTCTCTCAAAGATGGCAGGAGGCAATCCCGACGATATGCATAGCTGTACATGTCTAGCATCGGCCCTAACAGTATGTTTATAAATTCTTTATAAAACTCACTGGGCAAGCCATTGGGGTCAGGCATCTTTCCACTCTGAAGTTGCCAAAAAATATTTTACAAATTTAACGTAGGAGCAGATGCATTACTGTTAAGGCTGAATTCCAGAGGTGAGAGTGACAGGGCCATAGATTCAAAGAGATGTACAGCATGGAAACAGACCCTTTGACCCAACCCGTCCATGCCGATCAGATATTCCAACCCAATTTTGTCCCACCTGCCAGCACTTGGCCCATATCCCTCCAAACCCTTCCTATTCATATACCCATCCAATTGCCTTTTAAATGTTGCAATTGTACCAGTCTCCACCACATCCTCTGGAAGCTCATTCCATACACGTACCACCCTCTGCGTGAAAAAGTTGCCCCTTAGGTCTCTTTATTAACTTTCTCCTCTCACCCTAAACCTATGTCCTCTCGTTCTGAACTCTCCGACTCCAGGGAAAAGACTTTGCCTATTTACCCTATCCATGCTCTTCATAATTTTGTAAACCTCTATAAGGTCACCCCTCAACCTCCTACGCTCTAGGGAAAACAGCCCCAGCCTGTTCAGCCTCTCCTTATAGCTCAAATCCTCCAACCCAGACAACATCCTTGTAAATCTTTTCTGAACCCTTTCAAGCTTCACAACATCTTTTCGATAGGTAGGAGACCAGAAGTGCATGCAATATTCCAACAGTGGCCTAACCAATGACCTGTACAGCCGCAACATGACATCCCAACTCCTGTATTCAATACTCTGACCAATAAAAGAAAGCATACCAAACGCCACCTTCACTATCCTATCTACCTGCGACTCCACTTTCAAGAAGCTATGAAGCTGCACTCCAAGGTCTCTTTGTTCAGCAACACTTCCTAGGACCTTACCATTAAGTGTAAAAGTCTTGCTAAGGGTTGCTTTCCCAAAATTCAGCACCTCGCATTTATCTGAATTAAACTCCATCAGCCACTTCTCAGCCCATTGGCCCATCTGGTCAAGATCCTGTTGTAATCTGAAGTAACCCTCTTCGCTCTCCACTACACCTCCAATTTTGGTTCACCTGCAAACTTACTAACCATATCTCTTATGCTCGCATCCAAATCATTTACATAAACGTCAAAAAGTCGAGGACACAGCACATATCCTTGTGGCACAGGCCTCCATTCTGAAAAACAACCCTCCACCACCACCCTCTGTCTTCCACCTTTGAGCCCGTACTGTATCTACATGGCTAGTTCTTCCTGTATTCTGTGAGATCTAATGTTGGTAACCAGTCTCCCATGGGAGCCTTGTCGAACGCCTTACTGAAGTACATATAGATCACATCTGCCACTCTGCCCTCATCAGTCCGCTTTGTTACTTCTTCAAAAAACTCAATCAAGTTTGTGAGACATGATTTCCCACACACAAAGCCATGTTGACTATCTCTAATCAGTCCTGGCCTTTCCAAATACATGTACATCCTGTCCTTCATGGGTCCCTCCAACAACTTGCCCACTATTGATGTCAGGCTCACTGGTCTATAGTTCCCTGGCTTATCCTTACTACCCTTCTTAAACAGTGGCACCATGATAGCCAACCTCCAGTCTTCTGGCACCTCACCTGTGACTATCGATGATACAAATATCTCAGCAAGAGGCTCCGCAATCACTTCTCTAGCTTCCCACAGAGTTCTAGGGTACACCTGATCAGGTCCTGGGGATTTATCCACTTTTATGCTTTCAAGTCATCCAGCACGTCCTCCTCTGTAATATGGACATTTTGCAAAATGTCACCATCTATTTCCCTACAGTCTATATCTTCCATATCCTTTTCCACAGTAAATACTGATGCAAAATACTCATGTAGTATCTTCCCCCATTCTTCTGCGGCTCCACACAAAGGCCGCCTTGCTGATCTTTCAGGGGCCCTATTCTCTCCCTAGTTACTCATTTGTCCTCAATGTATTTGTAAAAACCCTTTGGATTCTTCTTAATTGTATTTGCTAACGCTATCTCATGTCCCCGTCTTGCCCTCCTGATTTCCCTCTTAAGTATACTCCTACTGCCTTTATACTCTTCTCAGGATTCACTCGATCTATCTTGTCTATCCCTGATGTATGCTTCCTTCTTTTTCTGAACCAAACTCTCAATTTCTTTAGTCATCCAGCATTCCCTATACCTATCAGCTTTTCCTTTCGCCCTGACAGGAATATACTTTTTCTGGATTCTCATTATCTCATTTCTGAAGCTTCCCATTTTCCAGCCATCCCTTTACCTGCAAACATCTGCCTCCAATCAGCTTTCAAAGGTTCTTGTCTAATCCTGTCAAAATTGGCCTTTCTCCAATTTAGAACTTCAACTTTTAGATCTGGTCTATCCTTTTCCATCATTATTTTAAATCTAATAGAACTATGGTCGCTGGCCCCAAAGTGCTCCCCCACTGACACCTCAGTCACCTGCCCTGCCTTATTTCCCAAGAGTAGGTCAAGTTTTGCATCTTCTCTCATAGGTACATCCACATACCGAATCTGAAAATTTTCTTGTACACACTAAACATATTCCTCTCCATCTAAACCCTTAACACTTTGGCAGTCCCAGTCTATGTGTGGAAAGTTAGAATCCCCCACCATAACCACCATATTATTCTTACAGATAGCTGAGATCTCCTCACAAGTTTGTTTCTCAATTTCCCTCTGATTATTAGGGGGTCTATAATTCAATCCCAATAAGGTGATCATCCCTTTCTTATTTCTCAGTTCCACCCAAATAACTTCCCTGGATGTATTTCTGGGAATATCCTCCCTTAGCACAGTTGCAATGCTATCCCTTATCAAAAACGCCACTCCCCCTCCTCTCCTTTCTATCCTTCCTGTAGCATTTGTATCCTGGAACATTAAGCTGCCAGTCCTGCCCATCCCTGACCCATATTTCTGTAATTGCTATGATATCCCAGTCCCATGTTCCTAACCATGCCCTGAGTTCATCTGCTTTCCCTGTTAGGCCCCTTGCATTGAAATAAATGCAGTTTAATTTATTAGTTCCTACCTTGCCCCTGCCTGCCTGACTGTTTAACTCACTTCTGTTCTCAACTGTACCAATCTCAGATTGATCTCTTTCCTCATCATCTCCCTGGGACCCCCCAGCTTACTGGTTAAAATCCTTCCGAGCATCTCTGTCCCTGCCAGTATATTTGTCCAATTTAGGTGCAATCCGTCCTTCTTGTACAGGTCACTTCTACCCAAAAGAGATTCCAATGATCCAAAAACGTGAATCCTTCCCCCATACGTCAGCTCCTCAGTCATGCATTCATCTGCTCTATCCCCCTATTCCTGCCCTCACTAGCTCGTAACACCAGGAGTAATCCAGATATTACTACTCTCGAGGACCTCCTTTTTAAATTCTGACCTAACTCTCTGTAATCTTCCTTCAGAATCTCAACCTTTTCCCTTCCTATGTCGTTGGTTCCAATGTGGACAATGACCTCTTTCTGGCCCCTCACCCCCTTGAGAACATTCTGCACTCTCTCGGAGACATCCTTGATCCTGGCACCAGGAAAGCAACACATCATTGTGATTTTTCACAGCTGGCCACTTCGGACTAGAGAGTCCCCTAACATTATTGATCTCTTGGAACTTGATGAATCCATCGTTGCATTAGAGCCAGTCTCAATACCAGAAACTCCTTCATAAGGTTAGAAGTGGGGATGTACACTGATGATTGCTCAATATTCCGCACTATTCATGAGACCTCAGACACTGAAGCAGTCTATGTTCATATGCAATCCAGACAATCTCCTGACTTGAGCTGAAAAGTGGTAAGTAACATTCTTGCCTCACAAATACCAGACAATGACCACCTCCAATAAGAGACCATCTAAACAGTACCCCTTAACATTCAATGACACTACCATCACTGAATTTCCACTAACAACAGTCTGTGTTGCGATTGACCAGCAACTCAACTGGACTAGCCATATAAGAGTTGCAGAGTTGTACAGCACGATAACAGACCCTTCAGTCCAACCCATCCATGCCAACCAGATATCCTAAATTAATCTAGTCCCACTTGCCAGCATTTGGCCCATATCCGTCTAAACACTTCCTTTTCACGTACCCATACAAATGCTTTTTAAATTGTTGTAATTGTATAAATACAATGACAATAAGATCAAGTCAGAGGCAAGGAATACTGCAGCAAGTAACTCACCTCCTGACTCCCCAAAGACTCTGCACCATCTACTAGTCAGGAGTGTGATGAAATACTCCCCATTTGCCTGGATGGGTGCAGCTCTAACAATACTCAAGAAGCTTGACACCATCCAGGACATCATATCTACAAACATCTGCCACTGATGTTCAGCAACAAGTTACACTGCAGAAGTTCACCAAGAATCTTTGGACAGCATTTTCCAAATCTATGCCCACTTTCATCTAGCAGGACGGGGGCAGGAGATACATCGGAAGACCACCAGTTGCAAGTGCCCCTCCAAGCCACTCACGATCCTGACTTGAAAACATATCATCCTTCCTTCATTGTTGCTGGGTCAAACCCTGGAATTCCTTCCAGAATAACATTGTGGCTCTATCTACAGCATGTGGACTATAGTGATTCAAGATAACAGCTTACCACCACCTTTTTAAAGGTAATCAGGGATGGGCAATAAATACTGGCCAGCCAGTGGTAGCCATGATCCACAAGAGAATGAATCGTAAAAACAAAGACGTTTTTATAAAGCAGAATAGTGAGGTGGGGAGGTTAAGGAAGATAATGCCAGAACATGAGGCTTCATAAATGAAGGCACCGTGCCAACGATAAAGTGTTTTAATTCAGGGATGCCAGAATTGAAGTGCAGAGCTTTCAGATTATTGTAAGGTTTAAGAAGGTTGTGGAGGTAATGAGTTAAACCGCATGGAGGGATTTGAAAACACGTTTGGAAACTAGATGCATGAAGCAAATTCGGAAAGGATAAAAGGAAACAAAATTATTGCCACAAGTTCACTGACGCATAAGGATTGCATGCTGACATTCCTTTGGCTTAATGAATCGAGGTATCAAGGATGTACTTTCCGGACTCATAATTGCGAAGACAGGAAACACAGCTATTATGTGTTTCTCTGATCATATTCACTGAAATCATATGGTTATGCACAGACAAATATAATATTTAAATAGAAAGCAACTTAACGCTTCATGGATGTACCTGTAGGAGGCTGGAAGAACACAGCAAGCCAGACAGGTGGAGAAGTTGGTGTTAGGGTGTAACTCTTCTTGATTGCTGTCTTCTTCCGGCCTCCTGCCTGTCTACTTTGGAATCCAGCATCCGCAGGTTTTCTTTGCCTCATAGGTGCACCTGTCTATTGCAGGATGAGATTACAAGGGGATTTCTATTCTTCCCACTACTGATTAGGAATTTGATTTTTGATTAGCTCATGTGCCTGATGTAACTTTTCCCCCCAGTGGCATTCAGTCACAATATGTTTATGCAATCACTTCAAACAGGGGATAACAAAGAGAAGCTGGTGCAAAAAAAAACCTGGAACTAACAAATGCAACCAACAGCTCGCTTTGCACGATCTGATCTGCACCATCTGCACGCCTGACTTTCTCCTACGCCATTCATTCAGGCAGAGTGCAATACCCGCGACAGCCAGCGGCGGGGCTCATTCCCCGCCGCTCCCTCCTGCCAACCCAGCGGGCGCGGTGACTGTTGGGAGCTGTAGTTTCCCCGGTCAGTGGCTGTGGCAGCTCTACGTCTCGCCTGTCCGGGTGGCGGACTACGATTCCCAGGGTGCAACGGCAACACGTGACCGCCCTCCAAGGTGCGAGCGGAAAATTTACAACGCGTCCCGTCATAAACAGAGAGAAAAAAAAGGAAAAAGGTTCCGAGGGAGTCGCGACACCGTTCGTTTTGAGTTATTATTTCTCCCCCCCTCCGGGTGGAGGGAGGTGAAGTTTGAGTGGTGGATTGGTTCCAGTCGCTGGTGTAAAAAGGCGGGGGCAGGGAGGAGCAGGAGATGATGTCTCCAGGGCCTCAGGGAGGATGTTCATGACGAGCGTCTGTTGCTCCATCTTCCTTTAGTCAGTGTCCCCTCTGCACCATGGCGAACGATTACCTGTTCAAGGTGCTGGTTATTGGGGACTGCACGGTGGGCAAAACCTCCCTGGTGCAGCGATACGCCAACGACAGCTTCAGTAAGAACTACAAATCCACTGTGGGAGGTAAGTGTGTGTGTCAGAGAGAGACTTGTTTGGATTTTTTTGTTGTTGTTCCTGCAGTGAGTTCTTAATTTCCAAACAACTTTTTGTGCACTTGGAAGCTGCGCCAGCCAGAGTTGACGGTGTTTGAGGGGGAAGTTTTTTAAAATCTCTCTCTCTCTCTCGGAAGGTTTTATTGTAAATCTCTGTCTCACAATTTGGTCTTCTCTCCAATTACACTCGAGTACTGCGGTTGCTTCAAGTCTGAAAATCAAAACACTACCTGGGAGAAAGTCATCGGGACTGACTGAGCAACGCCTAACATTTCGAGTCCAATGTGACCTCTGGACAGGGTCCCCTACACCTTTTTTTATTTTACAGATGTCGCCAGGCCTGCTGAGTTTCTCCCAGTAGGTCTTTGTTTCATGACAATACCTTACTTAATTATCTTTTTTGTAAATTGGTAACGTGTAAAGCTCTTCGGTCCTGGGTTTTCTTTTGACTTCTCTCTGTCTCTGGGCACCGTCTCTCTCTTACGAGGTCCACTCTTTCCACTACCTACCAACTACCACACCTCTACCAAAATCAAAAGCGGAATAAATTCCTTTTCCTAGCTGCTTTTAGTTCTGACAAGGGGGTCACTGGATTCGAAGCGTTAACCTGAGTACACGTGACAATAAATCTCTATCGTATGCGAGATGCTGTCAGCCTTTGAGTTTCTCAAGTACTTTCAGTTTTTTTGTTTCATTCCTGGTTTAATTTCTTTTTTTCTAACTGTCTTAGTTTTTTTAACACTTTGAAGGAGGGTAACACTTTATTTCTGAAGCTTAGTAACTTTCAGTACCAGTCTGATTCTATTAGGTAATATAGAACAAAACCACTATTCCTAATGTGTGAGCTTATTGGGCTGTCAAGTTAGACAGCACTGTTCTTCCCCTTTTTTTTATTGGCATATTTTCAATTCTCACTTTAAATGTTACTGTTCAAATCTAATCCCACTATCCATTTTAAGCAGTTATTCCAGGTATTATAACAAAAGAAACAACTTTTAAATTTTCAAGTTGGCCTTTCTGCTAGTGAGAATAATTTTAATTATGCTAAAAAATTCTCATGTTTTGAACCTTTAGTTAATGACTTTTTAAAATATAAAACTTACCGTCACTTTTGTAAACTTGCACTGTCTTTAAATTAAGTGCATAGAAGCTTAAGTGCAGATGGAACCATATCATCTTCAAAGATTCACTTTAATTCACATTAGCAAAGATTCACATTAGCCAAAAAAAATTTCACTTGTATCAATGAAACTAAGTTTTAGACAATTCCCTGCTAATTGTCTTTTCTCATGACTTGGGATTTGATTTTATTCCCTTTCTGCCCAGACCTGTCTCTTACTCTTGTCCTCAATTGAGGTAAGGTATTTGGAACAAAATTATTATCTTGCAAATCTTGTACTTTATCATTGTTTAATCAATCTTATGAAGTGACAACTTGAGTTGCACTCAAATGTTTTAGACTCTGGAAGTGAAAGTCTGCAAATATAATAAAAGAACAGGTCAGATAAGTTGGGGTTGTGTGTGGTGCTGGAAAAAGCACAGCAGGTCAGGCAGTATCCAAGGAGCAGGAGAATCGATGTTTCAGGCATAAGCCCTTCATCGGGTTTCTGAAAAGTTGCATGCTAATCTCTGCTTTGAAAACTGAGCTATTTTCCTTGGGCTTTGTTTTTCCTTGTAGAAAAGTTAAAATGCCAAGTTGGTTCTTGTTAACCTGCACTCATTTTTGACAAATAAAATGGAGCATGGCTTTGTGATTAATATACTGATTGCTGTAGTGTATTTAATAACTTGTGAATTCTGTACTAATTAACTCCTACTCCACCATTGAAGAATTTTAACCATAAGCATTCCAGATTGATAACCAATGAGTAAGCAGTTGTGCACTGTACCAAGTATGGAATGGAGTTAGAAATTACTTGTCTGTCATGATTAACTGTAGGATTTTAAGAATGTGAGTGATGTTTCAGCTGTTTGTGTGCTGAATTAAGTTGCTAATGACTGGAATTATGCTTTTACACAATGTGGGCAGTGACATTTGAGGAAATGGTTTTGAAGATTCAGTTAGGTTTTGACACTTTATTTCTTTTTGAGTAGGGAGAAATGGGTGAAAGAGAAGCTTAATTGAACACAGTTGAGCAAAATAAGAACCTGTAAGGTTTTTTATTATTCAGTTCATAAGGGCCATGTTTCTGCAACAGGTATCTCTTTAAAATCTACTTGAGGTAGTTGGGGATGGGGAGTGAAGTTAGGCCAAATTATTAACTTGCATTTGAGGATGTGGTTGAGTTTCACAAAGATCACATCTGATAACTAAAATGATGAGATTTGCAGTTTGGAGAAGCAGTTGAATTGATTGGGAAAATGTGGGTTAATTTGAAAGCATGTGTACTGCACTACCAAATCTAAGATGACCATTTCATAATGGAGTCACCCTATTTTGTAGGAAGCTCTAGATTTTGTCTTAACAAACAGTTTTGTAATTTGTTTATGGTTGACATGTTTTTCTGTTGCCTGTAGTTCTCACTTTATCCTCCAAGATGTGGAGGTGCCAATGTTGGACTGGGGTGGACAAAGTTTTTAAAAATCATTACACCAGGTTATAGTCAAAGTTTATTTGAAGTACAAGCTTGGAGTGCTGCTCCTTCCTCACCTGGTGTGGTGATTTTTAACTTTTTTTACTTTCAAGGAATTCCACTTGTCTTGGCATCTTTGTAATTAAGTTCATTTTACATTCCCAGAAATGGAAGTAGTTCTGATTGTATCAAAGCACAGTAGTTCTCCAAGTCATTTTCACAAGAGAATTTAAAACTGAATAAACAGCTATTCTAACCTCAATGTGTTGTAGCTTAATGAACTTTGATCTTTTTGTACTTTTGAGTGCTGCAACAACTGCTACTGCTGGTTTTGTTTCTGAAAAACCTACTTCAGATGGGCTGTATTTTAAAATCTACCTGCCTCTCAACAGTTTTGAGCCAATAAGGCACTTGACAAGGTCACATGGATACTTCTGCCAATTTTTTCATGTCCATCAAAGACAGACTTTCTTCACTTCTCAAGTAAGGCATAGGGTTTGAACTGAATGAAATTTAGATGGAAACTCCTTTAATGGTAAGAAGGGAAAAAAGCAAACTGCAAACAAATGCATAATCTGCCTTTGTCCTGTTTATTTCTGTGCTGAAAGCTGTAGCTTTTCTGTCCAGGTGCTGAAGATTAAAGTTGAGTCACAAATATTATTTCTCTCATGGAAATGTACTTGACTTTTTAATCAAGTGCAGCTGATGTCAGAAGTACAATAGGAGGATGTTCAGTTGTCAGTATTTCAACAATTACCTTGGTTAACTGCCTCCCTGGACTTAGCCAGATTTTGAGGGTCTAAATTGAGCAAATCGAGAATGATACTTCAAACCAGCATGGAAGAAAATTTGCTGCAGGAACTGCAGTTTTTACACATTAGGCCAGACTTTGGTTTAAGCAATCATCTTGGATAAAACTCTTCTTACAGCAGAAAATGTTTTTTGTCACAGTTTATGGGTCTTTGCCTATGCAAATGTAATTCATTAATTATAAACTGCTTTGAACTATGGATAGAAAGCAGTTGTGGAAGCATTCATTCATTCTTCTTATATTAAATGCTGTACAATTTAAATATACTGAGGTAATAAAATCATGAGGGACATGGATAGGGTGAATGGCCAAGGTCTCTTTTTTTTCCCCTAGGGTGGGGTATTTTATTTCTGTCTTCCACAATATTTAATCAATTTTGCTCCATACATTAGAGGATTCTGACCAGCAGCCACTCAAGAGAAACCACTGTATTGCATTACTTTTTAATTTTTAAACTTTTTATACTCAGTGAAGTAGATCTTGGTGTGTACACAAGGGTGCATGTCTAAGATGAGGGGATCTTGAACCTAGAGCCTCTAGACCAGAGGGAGGTATGTTACCCACCATGCTCTGGCAACTTTAGTGCAGCATTTTTAAAAAGTTACCCTTGAAGGGAAAAAAAAAGTTTATCTTATTTCCATCAAGAATACCAGGATAAGAGTGGAAGTTTTTATCAATTCCCTAATGAAATGTTCTGGTCAGGGGATTTCAACAGTGTATTCAAACATAGAATCTCTAACAGTCAAACCTGGATTTCTGCACCACTCTGCATGTGTTCAAGTTGCTGTCAGTTTTAAAGTAGTAGCTATGGAAAATGCAGACTGTTTTTGCCATAACAATCAACATCAGTGTATCTTTGACAGTAAATAGATTTTTGCTAAATTGTTAAACATTTTACAATTGTTTTAGCATCTTTATTTCATTACTTTCAGTGGACTTTGCTTTGAAGATTATACAGTGGTCTGACTCGGAGACTGTTCGACTCCAGCTTTGGGATATTGCTGGTAAAAGCTTAGTTTTTTGCATTCAAGCAGAAACTGTTGAAACTTACTGTTGAGACTGGCTTTAAAGAATACTTATCTATATTTGTCTTGGTTGAAGTATTTGTACAAGCAAACATAATGAGCTGATTTGGAAAAAATAGTACAATTGTTCAAAATAGTTCATTTTTTTATATATAAATGACCTGGACATAGGGACTGGGAGCATTTTGGCAAAGTTAGATATAGTACTGAGGTGGGGAGGTTACAGAAAGATTTAGATATTTTAGGGGAGTGGTCTGAGCAATGGCTAAAATTGAATGAGTCCTTGCACTTTGGCAGGGGGAAAGAACACAGGCATGGACTATTTCTAAACAGTAGGAAAACTCATAAAGCCAAAGTACAAAGGGATCTGGGAGTATTAGTCCAGGAATTTCTAAAGATTGACTTGCAGGTTGAGTCTATGCTTAAGAAAGCAAATGTTGTCATTTATCTAGAGGACAGGACTATAAAAGCAGTGACCTGCTTCAGAGACTTTTTAGAAAGTTCTGGTTAGGCCCCATTTAGAATAATGTCCAGTTTTGGGCCCAACACCTCAGGAAGGACATACTGGCACTGGAGCATGTCCAGCAGAAATTCACATGGATGATCCCTGGAATGGTAGGCCCAACATATGAACAGCTGAGGATCCTGGGATTATATTCATTAGTTTAGAAGATTGAGAGGAGATCTGATAGAAACTTACAAGAGAATTCATGGCTTAGAAAAGGTGGACTCTGGGAAACTGTTTCAGGCAGGGATACTAGGACCTATGGGCACAACCTTAGAATTAGAGGGGGTCAATTTAGAATGGAAATGAGGAGACATTTCTTCTGCCAGAGTGGGCCTGTGGAATTCATTGCCATGCAGTGCATTGAAGGCTGGGATGTTAAATCTCTTTAAGGCAGAGATTGATAAATTATTGATCTCTCAAGGAATTAAGATATATGGGAAGGTTATGGGTAAGTGGCATTGAAATGCTCATCCTCCATGATTGGTGGAGTGAACTCAATGGGCCGAATGGCCTTATTCCATTCCTATTTCTTATGGTCTTATAACACCAAGCATTGTTGACTACTACCTGGACTGCTAAGTACAGACTTGTAGTACTGCTTTAAATCATGGTAATAGTTCCCCAAGTGAAATGCTTGAGTTACTCTAGAATTTCTTAAAACCATTCTGGGAACAGGATTACTTCTTTACTTGCACTGATTCTATTCTCAGCATGAAACTGACATGGTAAGACAATCATAGAAAACAATTACCCCTCTTCAGTTATTTAATTTCTCCCCAAATAGAATGAGGCTACGTATATTAACTTTTTTTTTCTGGAGTTAATAGAAATAGGCCATCAAGCCCACTGCCTTCAATATGATTATAGTTGATTAGAAAACATCATTGCCTTTTTTCCACACAAGTCCTATAACCTTTGACACCATTGATCAAAATTTATCAACCTGTACTTAAACTATATTCAGTCAGAGCTTCCATAAACTTATGGAGTAGAGATTTTTGACAAATATGGCAGTGATAAATTTTATATTGTGAACTTTGACCTAGTCAAAAATAACACTTTTCCTGAATGAAAAGACTTGAGTGCAGTAGCTTTTGACAGAACATTCCATATATCCTTACATATGTAGCATGTGTTCCCAGTAGCATGTTCAAAGACATGTCTAAGTGAGTTTATTTATTGATGTCTTTTTTAAATAAGAGTGACATACTCCTCTGAACAAATCTATTTGTAGCTTTTTAGGTTGACAGGTTTTACTATATTTTTTTTCAAAAGAACGAGATTGCTAACATTCTACAGGAGGTGTAAGGACTATAATTCAGCACCCTCCTTTGTGAATAGTTTGTTTATTTTCCTTTTATTTGAAGGTCAGGAACGCTTCACCTCCATGACCAGACTATATTACAGAGATGCAGGAGCGTGCATTGTTATGTTTGATGTGACAAATACAGCAACCTTCCGGAATTGCCTCAAATGGAAGCATGATTTGGATAGCAAAGTTGCTTTGGTGGATGGAAGCCCTGTGCCATGTATTCTTTTGGCAAACAAGGTGAGCTGAAAAAAGATTTTTATGCAGTAATTATGCTACAAGATTTTTTCTTTTTGAAAGACATCTAAACTCTTTGGATTGTGATTTGTCTTGAAGCAAACAGATTGTTCTAATTTGTATAATGCCTGGATACTAGAAGTATGGCCAGAACCTGTGATTTGGGCATCATTTTCTCCTTAATATCTCCCAATTCACTTTTTTTACTATTTAAAACGAATGAGCAAGAGCAGAAGATTTAAAGAAATAAAATGATTCTGAAACTCTTTTCTCCATGTTATTTTCTCAACTCCTTTGCAGAATTCAACCATGATAGTCATAATCTGTAAAGTGAATCTGTTTGCCATAGTTTATTTTTTTGACATTACTATTTTTTAATCCTGTTTGAAGCTTTTGTCTACACTAAGGTTTAATATTAGCATTTTTAAACAGTGGAAAGAACCTTGGGTACTTAACAACTGAAACTTGTTGGTTTATCAACTTATTTGCATTTAATATTATGGAGAACAACATTGGGTGCACAATCTCATTATTTCTGTTGCATGATCTTTTGAACTCTGAAGAAAATTTGTCTTCAAATATCTTTTTTTAAACTAATGTTTTGAGTATTTTAATTTTTTTGGAATACAAAGTTCTGACTATTCAGTTCTCCAGTATTCAAGATTTGTTTGGATCCCTTTAGATCTTTTGTAGCTTTCATTGGCAAGTCCCAAAAGTGTTCAAATCTTTTCTTCAATCTCTGACAAACAGTTGTCTTATTTCTGAGGTGCCTGACAAAGCACCACGTTAAATTACATCTCCCATTCCTGAACCCAGCAGTTTAACTTATTCATAAGTATTTTGTGGTCAATCTGCTTATACAGGTGCTTGCAGCACTTTTTTTTTGTGTGGGCTGCTTCAAAGTAGAGTTAAGTAATGTGAATAGAGAGCAGGAACTGTTACAAATCTCCACTAATGTGTAAACATGACTAGCTGCTATTATTTTTTTGAAGTAAACATTATCAAAACTAAACAGTTGGACAACATTTTTGCCTGTTTTAGCTCAAAATTCAGCTTCAGGTTTTTACATGAATGGATGGTTTTATTCAGTCAGGTTTTTTATTTTTGTCTTGCTGTGTTTTTGTATACACACTTAGTTTCTTTGGCTTTGTGTACATTCATTTGCTGTATAATAGCCCAATATTTGTTGAGAATGGCATAAAGTTCCCATATGCCCATCTTTTGGGCAATACAATAAACCCTGAACTTTCAGTCCAGGTTTATTGTATTGCCCAAAGATGGGTATATGGGAACTTTATGCCATTCTCAACAAATGCTATCAAATCAGAAAAGGGAACTGCTCTTCCTTTGCACTGTGATTTGAGCAATGTGGTGGTAGATCTTCGTCCCCTTTGCCGAGCAGGTATGCGATCCAAGGAGGCTTGAATTTCAGGAAGACTTAGTATGAAGTTCACCTCAATTCAATACCAATAAGGAACCACCAGGTGGTGCTACCCTTTTGTGAAACTCCTCATGAGACAGTATTTTAAACACCATGAACTGCAAGAAAAGTTAGCAGCATGATTTAAATGATATTTGCATTAATTAATATTTTCCAACACCATTTGGGAGGAAAGGGATGAAATTAATTTTAATGACCTGGTTCTGAGAACTTCATTTTTTAAACTCCATTTTTTTCTTCCCCCAGCAAAGAAATATTTTCTGCCACTAATAGAAATTCAAGCTTTCATATTTCACCCTCCAATTTCTAAGCTTTATTTAAATCCTAGTGTTTTTAAAAAATGATACTACTTGCTTTGCTAGCACCTATAAAATGAAGCTTCATTGGGATAATGCTTGTACTTTTGAAAGTGGATTTTGTTTTCATGCAGCAATTTTTTTTTTCTTCCTTGTGGCCCCCCCCCCCCCATCATAGTGTGACCTGTCAGAATGGGCAATCAGCAGAAGTGAGATTGATCTGTTCAGTAAAGAAAACCATTTTGTTGGTTGGATTGAAACGTCAGTGAAAGAAAACAAGAATGTTGCTCAAGCCATGAGGTATGTTGTGGAATAATTCCAAAGAATTCCATTTAAGTTTTTAAATTTAATAAACTTGCAGGAAATGGCAAATGTTACATTTTGCTGCTTTGAACATCTACAAGGACAGAAGTAGGCAATTCAGTACAACAAACCTGCCCTACTATACACTATTTTGGTTTATCAAACCCTTCAGTACAACTACTCTAACCTCCTAACCCTGAATGCCATTGGCAATCAAATTCATCAATCTCTACCTTCAAACATACTCAAAGATTGAACTTCCACAGCCTTGTGGGGGATTTCCAAAAGTTCACCACCTTCTGAGGGAAACACATTCTGTCTTTGAATATGTAGGGAAACAAGTTTATGTAATTTATTTAAAATTCACTTTTTAGAATTCTGGACACAATTTAAAAATTAATGTGAAATTTCACTTGCTTTGTTTTTCAGAGTATTAGTGGAGCATTTGATGTCAAAGCCTAATTTGGGACCTCCCAATCAAAACCAAGGGGATTACATTCAACTAAAAGATACTTCAAAAAGTGAACGTCATTGGAATTCAGCATGCTGTTGAAAAATAATGCACTACAGTGGACTTTGTATGATCTGTCTTCAAATGCATTTAAGTTAACTAGATTTTACCAGACAAATTCTGGAGGAGTCATTGCACTATTGTGGTTCTCATTCATGTAAGTTTAATACCTACATTTTTTGAATATTAAATGAACAGATTTTGATCAGAAGCTTTTTAAATTGGTTAGTGCCCTAATTCTACGCTAAATTAGTTCTTCCTTCCTTTATGTAGGAATAAAAATACAACTGGTTAGTTCACTTCCAATAGAAATTGTTAAATGTATTGACTATCACAAACTTGTCTTAAATAGTGTACATTTGATATTAATGTGCAAACTCATCTTTATGATCAAAGGTCACTAAGAGGGAAAAGTGTAAACTGTAAGATTTGTGTTTTGGTGATGAACTGTTTGTGTCACAAATGTTTACTTCTGCCAATGCTTCTGTTCCCTTTTTTGGTTTGTTCAGTATTACATTCTGCACAATTCCTTTTGCTGTTGTATGGGGTATCCTGTAATGACACGCTTTGCATTAAAAGTAATATATCAATTGTATTGCAAACATTTCTCAACAGACATTTGGCAAATCCTAGGGAATCTAGAAACCATTTGATTTTGTGTTAATGGTTTTATTAACATGGCAATATATAATTTCTGTTCACTACTTCTGGAAAGTGTCAAATTAGTAATTGTCTAGGCAACAATGACATAAGGCTTACAGGAGTTTTCATTTTCTATGACTATTTGTTTGCAGATTTCCTGAAATTCACTTTTGTGAACATAAATATTCAATCCAGAAATACTCCTTTAGACCAATAGTGTATTAAAAATTGTTATTGGCCTTTATCCCCTAAAATGCAACTCTTGAGAATGAATTACCAATCACATGCTGACAATGTCACTCTTTTTGTACCACTGTATAAACCAGTTATTTTGCATGCTGTAGTTCCTAGGCTTGATACCAGTTTAGGAATTTGGCAAAACTTGAATTGGGTTTTTCTTTATTGAAAAGAGAAATCTGAATTCTCAGGTAAATTAAGTAAGTTTTTATTGCCTTTTATTTTGTAACTTTTGAGCAATGTCTATTTGTATTTTGAAATCCTTTAATTTTGTGTTGTAATTACGATCTTAGTGAATTGTTTCCAATGTTTAAATTTCCTCCATCCTTGCACTGTCAGTGAGCATAGGATTGCCTTTCAGGTCTTTTACGAAATGACATTCTGTAATTTTGAGGCTGGTTGCAAGCAAATTCTCCAGTAACAATATTTATGCTTTGTGTCCAGAAATCTCCAGACTATAATTTGTGTGGAAATAGTGACAGTGGGGAAATATTGCATAATGCACAGTTTGATCAGCTGTAAAACTTTCTGCAATTTGCTAGTTAATAACAGTGTTCTGAATAATTAAACATTTTTATGGTAGCTTTAAAGTTGATTTTGGAAATGGAAATTCATATTCCAAATTATGAATCCAATTGGTTTTGAATGAGACTATGTACCAAATGTTAATTGACAAACTAGAATAACAGGAAGAAGTGATCATATCACTATTTTATAAACTCACTTACAATGGTACTTAATGCATGGATTACACAATACCTGTACTTTCCTCACAGCATGCAATTTTAATTGTTGTTGGCACACTAAAAGGAAACATCATGCATGTAATGATTGCAAAGCTCCTTTTTTTGAATAGTAAGTTCCCAACACTTGTTTATGTCACCTGAGTGCATTGACCATAAATAGAAAGCCCCTTTCTCTGGTTCTGGCAAACTAGATACAATTTAAATTGAGCTGCTTGCTCTCTCAACTCTATGCTATACCTATGTATGTCTTGTGAAAGAATTGTGACCTGTGATTCTAATATAGGACTATAACTCTGACTTCAGTGAAGTGTTTCAACCTTGCAATGTGTGCTGTCATCTTTAACCTCAAACTGCATGCTTGTATTGGTGACTAAGAATGCAATCCTATGACTACCTCATTCTGGTGCCATAAAAAAACTTACCAAGTGAATTTCAGGTAGTCATGCACTTGTGGTTCTTGAATTTTTTTATGTGAAATGTAATATATGCAATAAAAACAATTTTATTAAGTGTTCTGACTTTGTGGGGTAAAGGTTGAATGCTTTAGACTTTGCTGTGGTTCAAAATCTAATCTAATTCCAAAGCCTCATGATTTGAGAAAATCAAACAACAAACTGGGACAATGCAAGATGCTTCTATGCTGTAGTACCCTAAGGATGGTGGGGAAATGAGAATTCAGCTGTTTTGTATACCGCCCTTATCTGAGTATTTGTTGGGAAAATGAGCTATTTTACTAGCTCCTGGGCATTTCTGAATCTAGAAATGAAGCTTGGTTGTGAAATTTTTTTAGGATGCCTTGAAGATTATAAAATCATTTCCTGATTCCATGGTAATTGAGGGGGAATTTCCAACTTTTTCTGCTTTTGAAATGGATAAACAAAAATGAAATTCCATATTTTAAGTCACCTTTTTTTAAGGTTACATGCTGCTAGCTGAAATGCATGGGAATTGTGGCAGCTATGCATGGAGAATTTTGGTTGTTAGTCAATCTTTACATGTTTTGATTTATTGTCATGTTTACCAAAGTGTGGTGAAAAGGCTTTGTTTACAAGCAGTACAGGAAGATTATAATCAGTAAGAACATGCAGATCACAGTGAAAAAGAACTCTAAGAGTGATAAGCAAGCAGAAGGCTGGAAGGACCTAGCAAGTTAAGCAGCATCAGGAGTGGAAAGTCAACAGTTTGGGTGTGACCCTTCTCTGGGATTTAACACAAGATGTGCACAAAGCAAGATCAACATTTTGTTTGAGGCTGGCGAGTTCATTCATCAGTCCAACGGCAGGGAAGAAGCTACTCTTGAACCTGCTGGTGTTCAAGCTTCTGTATCTCCTCCTGTCTGTAGGAGAACACTTCAGGGGTGGGGTGAGTCTTTGATTTGGCAGCCTTGCTGCAGCAATAATGGACAAATGGAGTCCATGGCTGGAAGGTTGGCTACTGTGATATTCTGGGCTGTGCACTCTATCTTCTGTAGTTTCTTAGTCCTGGGCAAAGCAGTTGCCAAACCAGGCTGTTAAGCACCTGGCTAGTATGTTTCATGGTGCATCTTTATTTAAAAATTGAGGTTTTTGTGTTGAACTTCCCAAGTCATCTGAGGAAGAGGCATTATTGTGCCCTCCTGACTGTCACATTTGAATTCCAGAACAGCTTATTGCCATTCCTAGAACTTGGTACTACCAACCCCCCACAACCTTCATTCTGTTGGTTTTTTTTGGTAGATGCATTCTCCTCTTCCTGAAGTCAAATATCAGTTTTTGATGACATTGAGACAGGTTGTTAACATTGCACCACAACACCAAGCACACTTTTTTTTTCTCCTTTCTCATTCTGACTGCTCATTGCTGATGACACCTAGGACTGAAACTTGTAGATAGTTTGGTTGGAATTTTGCTACTTAGTTACAGGTATTCAGGAAGTACAGTAGGTGGCTGAGAATGCAAGGGGGCCTTCAGTGATGAGGGTTACTGTGGAGGAGGTACAGTTGTCAATCTTCGCTGCTGCCTCAGCACCAGGAAGCTGAGAATACAGTTGTGCAGGGCAGAGCCAAGACCTAGATCTCAATTTTGAGATCAGTCTGGACAGGACCGTGAAGAAGTCATAAATTTTAGTGGTGCTGGAAAAGCAGCATCGGAAGAGCAGGAAAATTGACATTTCGGGCAAAAGTCCTCCATCAGGAATGAAGGCTGTGAGTCTCTGGAGTGGAGAGATTGAGGTGGGGCTGGGGAGAAGGTAGCCCCAGACCACAATAGGTGGGGATGAAGGTGATAGGACAGCAAGTCTGTTTCAGGACATAGTTGAAGAGCTTCAGGCCTGAGATGACCTGGGGGTTGCAGTGAGAGACTCAGATTCTTGTAGAGAGAGGAGGAGTACTTCAAAGTAGGCTTCCTTGCAAGAGGATTCAGTTAGGTTAAAATCAACTGGGAGAAGTGAGGACTGCAGATGCTGGAATCCATCTAGATTAGTGGTGCTGGAAAAGCACAGCAGGTAAAGCTGTAGTCAATGAGCAGGAGTCTGACATGGGTATCCTTGCCCTGATGATCCAGGGATGAGTGGAGGGTTAGGGAAATGGCATCTGCTATAGATCTGTTTTACATTAGTAGTCAATTGTAAGGATTGAATTAATACTTTTTTTACAGTACTTTAACATTACAAGTTAGTTTGCAGAATTAGTCTTGTTACATTCACAAGAACATTAACTATTTTTCTTTCACCAGGTGAAGGCAGTGCTGGTAATTAAGTGTCAAACATTTTAGCTGTGGGTCTGGAGTGTCTCATAGGCCAGTCAGGTAAGGACAGCAGATTTCCTTCCCTGATAGACATCAATCTGGTTCTCAAATGTCTCCAACAATCAACAATGGATTCATCTTTAGACTCTTAATTCCAGTTTTTTTTTAAACTGAATCCAAGTTCTATCATCTGCAGTTCCTCAGTCTCGGTCTCTGCACTAACAGTCCAGTGATTTGATATCTCTAAGCCTTTGCCTTTCCCCCTTCTACTACTTTTGTTTGCTTCTCTGCCACTTTAATGGAAACTTCTGAAGTTTGTGGATCATTGAATATAGCCTGGAAACTGAAGGTAGATGTGCACTTGCAAGCCCAATAAATACTTGCAAACCTAGTGTATCCCTCTACTAGTAGTATTGCATTATGAATTCAAAACAACATTGACTTTGCTTTGTTGATTCAACTAAAACTTAGATCTGAGAACAACAGATGTTTGGATCAGAAAGTCCAGTACAGCAGTGAGTCTCGTGTCAACTGCATTCATGTACTTTGGAATTTTGGTTAGGTGTCGTTCTTGTGATTTTTTGAAGAGTTTTGGGCTTGGAGCAGTTAATTTTTTAAAAATTATCCCAACTTAATGAAGGTGGTACTTTTTATATTAAGTCTGACATGGTATCATGCAGGCAAAAGGGAGGACCACAGATGCTGGAAACTAGTTTTTCGATCAGTGCTGGAAAAGCACAGCAGGTCAGGCAGCATCCTGCGCCTATGGTATCATACCAAGTGCTGAATGTCAATGGGGAATGCAATGTGAAGCATCAGCTTGTTAATGTTCAAACTAATTGGTTTGGATACTGGGAGCTGAAAATGTGTTGCTGGAAAAGCACAGCAGGTCAGGCAGCAGTCAAGGAACAGGAGAATTGACATTTCAGGCATAAGCCCTCCCTTTTGTGTTTTTGGGGATCGGGGAAGCAAAAATCATAGAGGGAGTGGGTGGTGTCCCGAATGTAGGTGGGGAGTTCTTGGACTAAGGGGGACAGGACCGTGTCAGGGTATGCAGAGATGAGTTCGGTGTTTCAGCCTGCTCCTGCCCCAATGGATCGGCTGGGGCAGTCCGGTTTGTGGATTTTGGGCAGGAGGTAGAAACAGGTGGTGCAGGGTTGTGAGACTGAGGTTGGAGGCAGTGGATGGGAGATCCCCTGAAGTGATGAGGTTATGGATGGTCTGGGAGGTGGGTTCATGGTCAAGGGGGCAGGAGGTGGTGTCCGTGAGCTGGGGTTTAGCCTCAGTGGTGTAAAGGTTGGTGCGCCAAACTATTGCGTCTCCCTTGTCTGCTGGTTTGATAGGGAGGTTGGGGTTGGAACAGGGAGTGGAGGGCTGCACGTTCCGAGGGTGAGAGGTTGGAGTGGGTGAAGTTGAGGCGGTTAATGTCGCGGCGGCAGTTGGCTATGAAGAGATCAAGGGCGGGTAAGAGGCCAGCACGGGGTGTCCAGGTGGATGGGGTGTGTTGGAGGTGGGAGAAGGGGTTGTCCCTTCTCTTCCCCCCCCCGATAAGAAAATTGATTCTTGTATAAGCATTAGTAACATGGAAAAATTTCTCTTTCCTGGTTTGGTTTCTAGTGGTTTTGCAGCAGTAGGGTTTCACTTTATTGAAAATGTAAATTTTGTTCCTGTACTTTTTTTTCAGTATGAATTTGAATGCCTGAGTTGATGCTTTTGAGTTTGTAGGCCTGTATCCTGCACCGGAGGTTTCTAATTCAGTCATTGCGGTGTTCTATATGGAAGCAGGCCATTCAGCCTCATGGAGTCCATACTGGGCATCCCACCCCCTCCGTATCCACTCTCTATCCCTGAAACCCTACATTTCAGCTGGCTAATCCACATCCTTTGGATTGAGAGGAAACTGGAGCATCCTGAGACAACTCTAGCAGATGCTGGGAGAATGTCTGTGTGGAGTTTGCATAGTCACTCAAGGATGCATGGAATCAAACCTGGAGCTGAGAGGTGGCAGTGCTAACCACTGTACCTCCCCATTTGTTTAATTATTTCCATTCTTAATTAGTTGCAATATAAATGCACTGGGTGGAAATGCTTTGTGCAGGCTTTTGGCTTCCATGCCTTCTGGATGGCTATTAATTGTTCAGGTTTCAAATGGAATATGGGAGGAAATTGAAGTTTTCATGTACTTTCAATCCATGTACACTAAGTGGGATTAAAAAAAACCTGGCTTAATAAATCGGATTTTAAAATCTGTTCTACATTTTGAATAGATAGCATGAAATATTATTCAAATATAACTGCTCTTCTATTTTTATTCCTCTTTATGCTGCAGAGCCTTTATCTCCTATTCAGAGATGTGGTTTGTGCACACAAGAAATAAAGGGATATGAAGTGTAGTACCCCCAAGATCAACAATGATCATACTAAACAGTGGAGCAAGCTCAACAGGCCATATGATCTACTTGAATTATCCTGTGAGCTGTTCTCTTTTTTTTTTTAAAAAAAACAAATCATGCTTGCAAATATGTGGAAGATTTCAGTAACTAATTCTTGTCCTATGCTGAGACTTTGCACTATATACACATCTGTATAAAACTGCTGGATGAGGAGGTTTGCTATATTTTTGTATGCCATATCAGATGCATTTGGTTTAAACACCTGTCATGGAAAAGTGAACTTATTATGGACTTCATTTAGTGTCAGTGTCAAGTAATCCTAAAATGGAGAATGTGATTGTAGAAAGCACTTATCGTGAATTAGCTGTTCAGTTTGTGATCTAAGTCCAGTTTCATAGTATTTTTTTTAAACTTTTGTTGGTTTGGAAATGATGCCTTTCAACATTAACTTTCGCAGTTTGTGCCAAATACGAGAAGTATGTTGGAAGGACACAAATGGAGTTTGTGATCAGTTTGTAAAGTTTCATTGGTAAAGAATTTATAGGAAACAATTCATATCTTAAAGGGATAATGAAGTTCTCTTGATATTTCACTTGGGCCAAAACTCTACTAAAAACTTACTTGCGCTACAAGCCCTAGACTTTGACATAAACTGAAGGGACAAGTAAAATGTATAAGACCACCTCAATCTTGCAACACCATTTCTAGCATGCAACTATACTGACCCTTAGTGTTTTATTAAACACTACACCTCTGATAACCAAGATGTGGTGATGCTTCTAGCAACAAGAACAGATTTGAGCTGCTGAAATCCAAATGGTGTAATGTCCTTTAAGCTTTGTTTTGAAGCACAAAATGGGACAAGTATAATATGGTTGCTTGTCTTCAATAGAAGGGTGGTAATAGGTGGTAATATATATTTTTTAAGCAGATTTGCTACTATCTTAAATTAAACATTCAAATTTTTCTTGACAATGAATTAAGTGACTTCAAAGTTTAGAATTACTTTGAAAGGTTGATGTTTCTAAACTACTCAGTTCCATAGTGCACTCCTAGGTGCAAAGGATTTATATCAATAACAATGGCATGTCTACTCTAATTTTCAACTTTTTTTTGTCATTCCTTTTACAGGTGAAGGTTTCAACTTTTTTTTTTGTAATCTCAAATGTTGAAATACTGCCTTGGCAAGCCTCCTGCTTTACCACCCTTCATGAACTTAAGGTCATCAGGAACTCACTGTCTAACTTTGAATTTGCACCATCTCATTTGTGTATAATATTGTACTCTGGCTTTGCATTTCCAATTTCTGAATGCTTCTATTTTAATGTTATCCTCACATGCAGTTCCCCTAAGTGGCCTTACTCTTTGCCATCTATGTAACTTTTCCAATCTTAGAACTCTCCATGCCTTTTGGTCCTACTTTGACTCTGACTCTAATTACAATCCAATGAAGCAGCAGTGTTGGTTGTTCTACCATTTTTTTTTTAAAGAGTTTCACAGCATGAAATCAGGGATGCTTTGGTCCAAATGGTCCATACTGACCATATTCCTAAACTGAACTAGTCCCACCTGCCTACACCTGGTCCATAACCCTCAAATTTTTCCTACTCGTGAACTTATCCAAATGTCTCAACATTGTAACTCTCTACCTATATCCACCATTTTCTCTGGCATCTACTCCACACCATTTGTTTTTAAAATAAAAACAAAGTCCCTCCTGTAGTTAAATTTTTTTCTCTCCCCTTTTAATATGACTCCTAATTTTGAACAACTCCACCCTGGGAAAAGACCCTTGTTGTTCATCTTATGATGCCCCTCATAATTTTTGAAACTTGTTTCCTCCAGTCATAAGTCCTAGTCTTTCTAGTGTTTTTTTTCTTTGGTTGTTGTAACTCAAACCCTCTATTCCTGGCAACATCTTGGTAAACTTTTCTGAATCCTCTCCAGTTTAATAATATCCTTTCCTATAACAGGCCAACCAGAACTGCACACAGAACTTCAAAGTTCCAGACAACATGATGTTCAAATTCCTAAATCGAAGGTCTGTGTAAAGAGGGCAAGTGTGCTAAATAGTCTTATGCACTACAAGTAGATGGGGTGGTTATTTCAAAGAATTAGATACCTGAACCCCTAGATATGTTCTACAACACTACCCAGGGCCCTACGTTAACTGTACAAACCCTGAACTTGTTTGTATTACCAAATTGAATACCGTTTATCCAAAATGAATTTCATCTGCCAGTCAGCCTAAAGATCCAATTGATCAAGATCTCCTTGTAATCATAGCCATCACTGTTCACTATACTACCAATTTTGGTGTCATATGCAAACTTATTGACCATGTATTGTAAATTATTTGGATGAGAATATACATAAATGACAAGTCAACCTAGTGCCAATCCCTATGGAACACCACTAGTCACCAGCCTCCAGTCCGAAAAACAACCCTCCACAGTTACCCTACTGTTCCAGCATTCTTACTTTGGATCTATTACCTAGCATTTTACTTTTTGTTAGAATATCAGCCCTGTAATTTAAACTAGCAGTAATTTTGGAAACATTGGCAAAAATTTGAAAATAGAATAGTTCCTATATGTGGGGTAAAAATTTTCAGCTGCCCTACCCTAATCTCAACTATACCCTGTGACAACCGATCATTGGTTTCATGTAGTCCAGTAAGGCAGAAAGCGCTATTTTGTGGCCAAAGCCTAGTTCCCTAGCTGATTCAATAATTTTTTAACAAATATTTATTAGCAAATTTTTTAACTTTACAAACATATAAAATTATTGAAAAATACAATCAACAAGTCTGTATAATAAAGGAAAAAATACAAATTACAGTAGTACTGTCTACTAACCTACCCTATAATACACAACAAACCCTACCACTGCAAAGCAACAACAATAAATAAGGAAATAACTAATAGATTTTTTTAAAAAAGCAAAAGAGAAAACAAATACAAAACAGCTATGCTTAGCACAAAGCTCCTAAACAAAAGAACGGGAGCATTGTGTATGTACCCGTATTAACTCAGGAGTCCCACCTCCAGGACCCAGGGCTCGACAAACCTAACCAACCTGGTTAAACAAACGCCCTAGTTAAGATAGCTGACAACTCTACATCCAAATAACTCAAGTAGGGCTGCTATGTCTTATAAAAATGGTCTGTTGTGTGGTGCACTGTTTGTCAAAAATAAATCCAAGGGAATATGCTCCATAATTTCTACCACCCCAGCAAGCCTGGCGCGTTCTCAGAGACATAATTCATCAGAATATTCTTCCATGCGCAGTATGCAAGCATATTAGATGGTAAATTCAGTGACCCACTAATTTTTAATAAGATGAGCAGATGCCCCATGGAATAAGGGAATCGAGGATTAATGGGATAATGCAGGGAAGTGGATTTGAGCATTATCAGATCAGCCATGATCTCATTGAATTGTTGAGCAGACTTTATAGGTCAGCTGCCTTCTGTTTTGACTACTTACAGTAGGTTCACTGCATTTTTGAGTAAGTTACAGAAAGGATTCTGGGTAGTCCAAGATGGAGGACAGGAAAGTTTTCTGGCTGTAACAGCTGCTCCTTATTTTAGGTGTCGGAGGTGATTTCCTCTAATTCCAGGAGCAGCAATTACTGTTTGATATGCTGTAGCATTGTTTTGGAACTTTTGGAGAAAAAAAAGTCAAAACAACAGCAGTTTTAAAAGGGAGAAGAACAGACAAAGGAAGCACATGGCAAGGTCAGTGCAGGAGAGAGAAAGAAACTGACACCACAATGAACCAATACAGTTACTGCCTTTGCTATTTCAATTCATGTATCGCTGGACATAGGAGTGCGCCTGGGAAAATTAACAGTGAAATTCACATCTGACCTTGGAGGAACTGTTTGGGCAAAGTAACAGCACAGAAACAGATAAGTGAATTGTTTTAAGTGTGGCCTACAGAAAGTCTGCAGTAGTGAGTAGAGCGGGTTCATTCTTGATTATATGTTTTTTTGAGATATATATCTCTTGATTAAACTTAAAATATAAGCTGTAACTATTAATTTAACCTGGGGCAGTGTTTTATAGAGGAATAAGATTGTTATTTTCTGGTTCTGCAGATTGTGAAGGAGCAAAAATGGCCTTTACAGGAGTGATATGCGCTTTGTGCCACATGTGGGAGTTTAAAGAGAGTTTAAGGGTTACTGTGGATTAAATCTGCAATAAATACTGTTGGTTGCAAATCCTATCAGATTGAATGGATCGGTTGGAGAGAGAGTTAGAGGCAGTGAGGAATTTGCAACAGCAACTGTATGTGATGGATGGCAGTCATAGGAAGGGGAGAAAGTCTCAGATACAGTCACATAGATGGGTTAACTCCAGGAAAGGTAAGAGAGGTAGGCAAGTAGTGCAGCAGTCTTCTGTGGCTAACCCCATTTCAAACAAGTATGCTGTTTTGGAAATGTAGGGGGTGATTGATTCACGGGAACATAGCACGAACAGCCAGGTTTCTGGTATTGAGACTGGCTCTAATGCAACGAGGGGTACGTTGGGTTCCAAGAGATTAATTGTGTAAGGGACTCTCTAGTCTGAAGTACAGACAGACGTTTCTGTGGCCAGCAGTGAAAAATCAGAATGGTGTATTGCTTCCCTGGTGTCAGGATCAAGAGAGGGTGCAGAATGTTCTCACATGGGAGAGGAGCCAGCAAGAGGTCATTGTCCACATTGGAACCAACAACATATGAAGGGAAAAGGTTGAGATTCTGAAGGGTGGTTACAGAAAGTTGGGCACGAATTTAAAAAGGAGATCCTCAATAGTGGTAATATCTGGATTATTCCCGGTGCTACGAGCTAGTGAGGGTAGGAATTGGAGGATAGAGCAGGTGAATGTATGGCTGAGGAGCTGGTGTATGGGAGAAAGATTCACATTTTTGGATCATTGGAATCTCTTTTGGGGTAGAAGTGACCTGCTCTTAGGAAACAAGGCAGGGCAGGTGACTGAGGTGTCAGTGGGGGAAGCACTTTGGGGCCAACGACCATAATTCTATTAGATTTAAAATAGTGATGGAATAGGATAGACCAGATCTAAAAATTGAAGTTCTAAATTGCAGAAGGGCCAATTTTGACGGTATTAGGCAAGAACATTCAAAAGGTAATTGGGGGCAGGTAAAGGGACAGCTGGGAAATGGGAGACCTTCAGAAATGAGAATCCAGAGAAAGAATATTCCTGTTAGGATGAAAGCAAATGCTGGTATGTATAGGGAATGCTGATGACTGAAGAAATTGAGGTGAAAATGTGTTGCTAGAAAAGCGCAGCAGGTCAGGCAGCATCCAAAGAGCAGGAGAATCAACGTTTCGGGCATAAGCCCTTCTGGAATGAGGAAAGTGAAGAAATTGAGGGTTTGGTTAAGAAAAAGGAAGCATATGTCAGGTATAGACAGGATAGATCGAGTGAATCCTTAGAGTATAAAGGCAGTAGGAGTTTACTTAAGAGGGAAAACAGGAGGGCAAAAAGTGGACATGAGATAGCTTTGGCAAATAGAATTAAGGAAGTACTGGATGTCTTGAAATGGGTAAAGGTGGATAAATCCCCAGGACCGGAGCAGATGTACTCTAGAGCTCTGTGGGAAGCTAGAGAAGTGATTGCTGGGCCTCTTGCTGAGATATTTGTATCATCGATAGTCACAGGTGAGGTGCCAGAAGACTGAAGGTTAGCTAACGTGGTGCCACTGTTTAAGAAGAGTGGTAAGGACAAGCCAGGGAACTATAGACCAGTGAGCCTGATGTCGGTGGTAGGCAAATTGTTGGAGGGAATCCTGAGGGACAGGATGTACATGTATTTGGAAAGGCAAGGACTGATTAGGGATAGTCAGCATGGCTTTGTGCGTAGAAAATCATGTCTCACAAACTTGATTGAGTTTTTTGAAGAAGTCACGAAGAGGATTGATGAGGGCAGAGTGGTAGATGTGATATATGTGGACTTCAGTAAGGCGTTCGACAAGGTTCCTCATGGGAGACTGGTGAGCAAGGTTAGATCTCACGGAATACAGGGAGAACTAGCCATTTGGATACAGAACTGGTTCAAAGGTAGAAGACAGGTTTGTGGTGGAGAGTTGTCTTTCAGACTGGAGGCCTGTGACCAGTGGAGTGCCACAAGGATCTGTGCTGGGTCCACTACTTTTTGTAATTTACATAAATGATTTGGATGTGAGCATAAGAGGTACAGTTAATAAGTTTGCAGATGACACCAAAATTGAAGGTGTAGTGGACACCGAAGAGGGTTACCTCAGATTACAACAGAATCTTGACCAGATGGGCCAATGGGCTGAGAAGTGGCAGATGAAGTTTAATTCAGATAAATGCGAGGTGCTGCATTTTGGGAAAGCAAATCTTAGCAGGACCTATGTACTTAATGGTAAGGTCCTAGGGAGTGATGCTGAACAAAGAGACCTTGGAGTGCAGGTTCATAGCTCCTTGAAAGTGGAGTCGTAGGTAGATAAGATAGTGAAGAAGGCATTTGGTATGCTTTCTTTTATTGGTCAGAGTATTGAGTACAGGAGTTGGGAGGTCATGTTGCGGCTTTACAGGACATTGCTTAGGCCACTGTTGGAATATTGTGTGCAATTCTGGTCTCCTTCCTATCGGAAAGATGTTGTGAAACTTGAAAAGGTTCAGAAAAGATTTACAAGAATGTTGCCAGGGTTGGTGTATTTGAGCTATAGGGAGAGGCTGAACAGGCTGGGGTTGTTTTCCCTGGAGCGTCGGAGGTTGAGGGGTGACCTTATAGAGGTTTACAAAATTATGAGGGGCATGGATAGGATAAATAGACAAAGTCTTTTCCCTGGGATCGGGGAGTCCAGAACTATCGGGCATAGGTTTAGGGTGAGAGGGAAAAGATATAAAAGGGACCTAAAGGGGCAACTTTTTCACACAGAGGGTGGTACATATATGGAATAAGCTGCCAGAGGAAGTGGTGAAGGCTGGTATAATTGCAACATTTAAAAGGCATTTGGATGGGTATATGAATAGGATGGGTTTGGAGGGATATGAGCCGGGTGCTGGCAGGTGGGACTAGATTGGGTTGAGATATCTGGTTGGCATTGATGGGTTGGACCGAAGGGTCTATTTCCATGCTGTACATCTCTATGACAATTAACTTTATCCCGTGTACCACTTCTGTTTCCTCCTGATAGCCTTTGAACTGTTGTATTCTCTTTCTCATTGCACTTAGGAAAAGGATTTTGCCAGTATCCTAAACCAAATCTCTATCCCAATGACCAGTCTTTTTAAAAGAAAAGCCTTGCGTATAATAGTGCTTTCCACTGTCAGTCAATGCAATACTTCATTAGCTGATAGCCACTGTTATAATTTAGGGTACGTGACACTTAATATGCACACAATGGCAAAGTGACTGGAATTACCTTGTGATGTTGATTTTGAAGGATAAATATTGGATGGGGTCTGTTGGAAATATCCCTGCTGTACTTACCATTATTTCAAAGGGGTTTTTATTTCCACAACAAATACAATACTACTGTTGCTGGAAAACTGAAACAAAAACAGAAAATGCTGGAGAAGCGCAGGTAGAAGCATCTGTGGAGAAAGAATTAGCGGTTTTGAAACTGGTGTGATTCTTACTGCACCACAAGGGGGCCTGGTCTTGACTTAATACAGGCAAGAGGACAGTATCTTTTGATATTCCCTCAGTATTGCATTTCTTTTCCTGCCCTTTTTTTTTGTACTAGTTTCCTGAAGTGGGATTTCAATCTACAGCCTTCCACTGGAAAAGGTGAGTGCTTGCCCTTTTAAGCCACAGCAAAACATTATTTCCCACAACATCACAACCATAAATATATAGTGCAGAAAGAAGCCATTCAGCTCATTTTTCTGCACTGGCCCCTCAAGCAAACAACATTATTACCTGGGAAATATGATGCAGGTTGTTGATCTGGCTTGCTTGAACTTTCCTATACAGTAACAGTTCAATACAGTAACACAAACAGACTTGAAAGTTATAGGTCATGAAAGAAGAGTCAGGAGCAAAGTGGATCCAAAATCAGCTGAGTGATAGGACAGTAATGGTTACTGTATTTTTTTTCCCAAGTGAATGAGGTTGTATTGGAGTTTCTTAGGGACTGGTATTGGGATCCTGACTTTTCCTGATTGTTTATAATCTAAAATGTTTGGTGTTCTTGGAAGAATTTCAAAGTTTGCAGATGACACAATTTGGAATAATCCTCAAACTGAGGATAGTGCAGAACTCCAGAAGATGATAGACGAGTTAGTGGAGTAGGTAAGGAGGTGACAGATGAAGTGTGAGATGCTGTACAGGCAGATGAACGTGGATCTATATGCGCAGAGTCATAGAGCTGTACAGTATGGGAACGGACCCTCAGATGCCTTTTAAATGTTGTAATTGTACCAGCGTCTATCACTTCATCTGGCAATTCTTTCCATACACGCACCACCCTCTGTATGAAAAAGTTGCCCCTTAAGTACCCCCCCCCCCCCCCCAGGGAAAAGACCTTGGTTATTCACCCTATCCATGCCCTTCATGATTTTATAAACTTCCTTTAAAGTCAGCCAACAACCCCTGATGCTCCAGAGAAAATAACCCCAGCCCATTCAGTCTCTCCCTGTGGCTCAAACCCTCCAACCCGAGAAACATTCTTGTAAATCTTTTCTGAACCCTTTCAAGTTTCACAACATTCATCCTATAGCAGGGAGATCAGAATTGCACGCAGTATTCCAAAAGTGACCTTACCAATGTCCAGTTCAGCTGTAAATTGACCTCCCAACTCCTATACTGAATACACTAACAGCTAATGGCAAGCATACCAAATGCTGCTTTCACTATCCTATTTACCTGCACTCCAAGGTCTTTGTTCAGCAACGCTCCCCAGTACCTTACTATTAAGGTGTAAGTCCTCCTTGATTTGCTTTTCCAAATTGCAGCATTTAAATCAAACTCCGTTCATTTGGCACTCCTTGGCCCATTGGCCCACCTGACCAAGATCCTGCAGTACTCTGTCCACTGCACCCCCAATTTAGTGTCATCTGCAAACTTATTAACCATACCTCCTATGTTCACAAACAAATAATTTATAATGACAAAAAGCAATGGGCCCAGCACTGATCCTTGTGGCACACCACTGGTCACAGGCCTCTAATCTGCTAACTACTGAGCCTCTGTGCGTGCCTAGTTCTTCAAAAAACTCAATCAAGTTACTGAGACATGATTTCCCACACACAAAGCCATATTGACTATCCCCACTCAGTCCCCGCCTTTCCAAATACATGTAAATCCTGTCTCTCAGGATTCTTTCCAATAACTTGCCCACCACCGATATCAGGCTCACTGGTTTATAGTTCTGTGGCTTTTCCTAACTACCTTATCATTAAAAGTGGCAGGATAATTAGTGGTATTTCAAGCAGTAAGTAAAGCTTGGCTTTATTCTTGTGTTCTATGCCCCTCTTAAGAAGGTGACGCACTTGTTAGACCTTGGCCAGTGTTGTGTATGGTTCTGAACACCACATTATAGGAAGGATATGAACTTATTGGAAAGGTTTACAAGAATTATTCTAGGGATGAGAACTTCAACTGAAGTTAGATTGAAACAGTTAAGACTGTTCTCTGTGCAGCGAAGAACACGAAAAGGAGATCTGATGAAGGTTTAAAGAAAAATTAGCTGGCTGCATACAGAGCGAGGAAACTGCTCCTTCTTGTTAAATGAACAGATTTGAAGTGATATGCAAAAGCAGCAAAGACGATGGGGAAAATAAAGTATTTACCTAACAAGTAGTTAGGGTACGGAATGCACTGTCCGAACATATGGTACAAGTGGGTTAGGTTGACCAAGTTAAAAATTACACAAACCAGGTTATAGTCCAACAGGTTTATTTGGAAATACTAGCTTTTGGAGCACTGCTCCTTCATAAGGTAGCTCTGAAGCAGGTTCCTAAGACATAGAATATATCGGAAAAGTTCATAGTTGCATGCAACTGAAATGATATATTGAACAAACACAGTTTGCTGTTAAGTCTTTTATCTTTTAGAAAAGCTTTCAGTTCATTAATGTGTAAGTTCAGAACTTCATAAAAGAAGTAACTTAAAAGTTCTGAGATTTTTTATATAAAAGTCACTTTTTCATATTGTAGCAGGAGGTAAAGGGGCAGGACTATGCCTGGTAGGGGGCGCACTGTGGGCAAGTCAATTTCTACACTATAGGTAATCTAATCCAATTGGATTGTGCACTGTGGCCTCATTGTGCCAGGGACAGTGGTTCGATTCCAACCTGGGCTGACTGTGTGGAGTTTGCACATTCTCCCCATGCCCGTGTGGGTTTTCTCCAGGTGCTTTGGTTTCTTCCCACAGTTCAAAGATGTGCACGTTGCGCGAACTGACCATGCTAAATTACTTAAGGTGTTCAGCGATGTGTAGTCTAGGCGCATTAGTCAGGGGTAAATGTAGGGGAATGGATTTGGGTGGGATACTCTTTGGAGGGTCGGTGTGGACTTCCACCTTGTAGGGGTTCGATGATGTTGGCTTTGAAGGGCTGCTGTGGGCACGATGGGCAGAATGGCCTTATCCTGCGCAGTTAGACTTCTGCGATTCTGCATCAAGATGGCGGTGGCAGGTTTTGCCGCCAAATTTCGGCGGGGCTGCCGCGAAATGTGGGGGGAAAAAATCACAAACGTTATTATAAAATGTGCCTCTGCGTGGAGAGACGGTATCTTTGTGAAGCTCAATCCGACAATTTGCAAAACTATATATTTTTATCATTACGAAGCGGCATAATTCGGGAGGAGGGGGGGGGGGCATGGCGAATCTGTCGCCGCGAAATCGCAGGCTCGCCCAATTTGAATAAATCACCGTATTACTTCCCCAAGAAAAACAAGGCCCGCGTCACTGGCACAATCCCCCCCGCCTGCAGTTTTTTTTTTAAAAAAACCTTGCCAGGTCGCTCCTCCCGGTTTTCGTGGGCTCCTTTGGCACGTTTCCCCTTCGAATCTACCGAAGCGAAACGTCGCCGTTCGCTGGCGCGGAGGAGCTGCAACCGAACATGTTTGCTCGCCCCGCCCCTACCACCAACGACCGCTGATGGGCAGGCGTCCCGGGCAATCGGGGAGCGGGTTGATTTTCAAACGGGCCAACGGCGGCGCGGTTGGTGGCGCACCGGCAAATGGGCATGAGGTAAAGGGGCGGGACTATGCCTGGTAGGGGGCGCACAGCGAGTTAGGTTGCCCTGGAAGTATTTTGCTCTTTTATCTCCTAGTTGTCCATTTACTGAGGGAATTCAGTCACATTTACTCCCTGTCTTTAAATACAGATCTATTTCAAACAACAGTTAATAACAACAACCGGTTCAGGCGCTGGGCTCTTTTTTTTACAAAAATCGGAATTTTATTTCCACTCATTCTCGTTTTCTTTAAATTGAAAAAAAATAAATATATAAATACATTAAAAGAAAAGGGGGGGAGGGGGTTTGTAATTGGTCGCCCGCCCGTGTGCGCTGAAGCCTGAGGCCTGCTGATTTTTTTCTTTTTTTAAAAAGAAAGTATTATTTTTACGACTGAAGAGAAAACGGGAGAGAAATATATTCTCTGGTTTTATTCTTCGAAAACCCTCTGGTTCCCGCCGAAGAGATGTCGAGACCTGTCAGGTTCGTATGTGCAGCATTTAAATTCATGGGGGAATTCAGTGCGAATTTGTCTCTTTTTTTTCCAAAGAAATCGCCCAGGAATTCATTTCTTAAAGTGGGTCCACGCTTCAAGGGCGACCCTCTACTCGTTTATTTGCTCTCGACTCCTTTCCCTCTTTCTACCCCCCCCCCCCCTTTATTTTTATCCGTGTTTTGTAATAGTCTCCGTTTAAAAATGTGCACGCTTGTCTTTCCCTTGACCTTTTTTAGATATATTTTTATAGCGTTCATTTTAATCCCTGGATTAAAACCATAAAGTGGCCTCCTTTCCCGTCTCTTCTGGCACCCCGCCCCCCTATCTTATTATAATATACTATACCGTTTGTGCTCTGTGTAGCACAACAGCTGAATCTTGAAATCCGATATAAATCATTGCTTTTTTATCTATCGTGTGAATTGAGTCGTTCAGTTTAATTTGAGGGGCTCCATGTTTTGCTCTAATGTGGTGTAGACCTTGGTGTATGCAAAATGTATTTACATATGCGTTACGGTGTGTGCTTCTTAAGGCACGTGTGCGATTCCTGTTTTTAAACTCTTGTTTTATCCCATGTAAGGTTTAGCAAAGTCAGCATCTGGGTCTCCATTTTGAATTGTGTCCTGTAAAAGACATGTGGTTTCTGGGAAGTTGGAGGAACAAGTGGGCTCATGCTGTGACTGCATTCCAAATGACTGTTGTTCTGAATTCCTTGTGAAGTAAATAGGAAACTTATGTCTTTCAAATAATCACATTATCCATTGCTCTTAACAAGGTACCTGAGGAGCTATCATGGCAGACCTTTGTTTTAAGACAATTAAATGTGTATCTCTAGTAATCTGACCCTTTCAGCTTGAGTTCTGTGACTGGAAGTGAGCAGAGGATGTATTTGAGCAGAAAGGATAGGATGTGCAGCCATAGTCCTAGATCCATTCAGTTTCAAACCTGTTTAGAATGCAAATGTAAAATATTGTTTTCCCCCTCAACATGAGTATTCATTAAATTCTGATAGTATCATTTTAATCTTTTTGCTCAAAATCATTTTGGGTATTTAACTGTAGAAAATACTAGAACTAGGCCATAGATCGGGCAACGTCTGTGGTGAGTTAACATTCGAAAGTGATCACCTGGCTGTCTTTCAGGTTTGTCATAGAGATGTATAGCACAGAAACAGACTCTTCGGTCCAACTTGTTCCTGGCAACTAGATATCCCAACTCAATCTAGTCCCACTTGCCAGCACCTGGCCCATAATCCCTCCAAACCCCGCCTATTCATATACCCATCCAGATGCCTTTTAAATGTTGCAATTGTACTAGCCTCCACCACTTCCTCTGGCAACTCATTCCATATATGTAACACCCTCTGGGTAAAAAAGTTGCTCCTTTGGTCTCTTTTATATCTTTCCTCTCTCACCCTAAGCCTATGCTCTCTAGTTCTGGACTCCCCCACCCCAGGGAAGAGACTTTGTCTATTTATCTTAATTATGCTCCTCATTATTTTGTGAACCTCTATAAGGTCACCCCTCATCCTCTCCATAGCCTATTCAACCTCTTCCTACAGCTCAAATCCTCCAACCCTGGCAACATCCTTGTAAATCTTTTCTAAACCCTTTGAAGTTTCATAACATTTTTCCGATAGGAAGGAGACCAGAATTGCCGTCTAGTATTTTCCAGGGTTTTCTTTTGCACTTGTTATAGATCCTATTTTTGGACAATGCTAACAACAAGACCTTTTAGAATTCAGTGGGTGACTAGAGAAACTTCAAAAGGATTTGAGACTTAATCTGGACTTGGTTTACTCTTGCTCTTCATCCTGATACTAATTCCTCCCACCACCACTCCTCCCCAATCCTCGGAGGGGACACATTGTTCTCATGCAGGAGAAAGTGAGAGGGCACTAGATTTTTGTAAATATCGTATCATTATTGTTGGATTTCATTGAAATGGTGCCACTTAGGCAGCAATCAGTCTTTCAAAATTTTAACTTTAAACTTTACTTCATCACAACTTTAGTGTTTTGATTTAAAAACAAAATGTTGTGGATGCTGGAATTCTGAAGCAAACACAGTGCTGGAGAATCTCTACAAGCTTGGCAACATCTGTGGAGAGAGCAACAGCAAATGTTTTGAGCCCATTATGTCTTTTCAGAGAAGTGTTTCCCTCTCCACTGATGCTGCCCCACCCACTCAGTTTCTTCAGAATTCTGGTGTGTGATTGTGCATGAATCTTTTGGTGTGGGTCCGTATATTAACTATTAAAATATGTTTGTTTCTAGACTCTTAAAGTAATAAGACATCTCGTGGGGCTTCACAAGAACACTTATAAAGCAAAATTAACTATTTTCTGTTTTTCTCAGGAATAGGAAGGTCATTGACTACTCCCAGTTTGAAGACTCTGATGGTATGTACTATACATGACATCAGGTAATTTTAAGTAGCTTGTCTTGTGACTTATATAAAAAAAAAGCCATCCCTAACTTTTTGAGATCACAATTTATATTGTATGTTTTCATGCAACCATAGCATCGACTCTTCAAACAATTACTTCTATTTATTTATCATCTTTTTTAAAAATTTGCTAATATCAAAGAGCTTCACAGAAGCGTTATCAAACAAATTTTGACATTAAGAAATATTGACCAAAAGTCTGGAGAGTCTGGGTGAAGGACAGAGCGAGACAGAGACTGAGAGGTTTGGGTAGGTAATTGGGTCTTTCACTGAAGCTATGGTCACTTGTAATGCCACAAATAAAACAGAAATACATAAGACTGAATTAGACCTTAGAATTCTTTGGGAAAAATGAAAGGATGCAGCCACAGATGGATTTTGAAGTAATGGTAACATTTTCAGATAACACATCATCAGTCTGTTGATGATGAACAGGGTTTGGTGCCAGTCTTGTGAATTTTTTTTCTTAAATCCTGATTCCTTGATGTGGCTAACTTATATTGTACGTTTTTGATGTTCTGTAAATGGGCAGAGGCTTTTTAAATGGACTTGAGTTTAAGGATGGTGAAAAAAGGAAGGGTGGATAAAATAGCGTTAGTATAGACAAGTCTTGCAGTTATAAAGGTATGGATGTGAGTAGAAGAGCATGTGCAGAAGCTGAGTTTGTTGAAGTAGGCAGTCTGTATGAAGCAACTGTGTGGTTAGATGCTCACCTCTTGGTTAAATATGACATCAGGGTTGCGTGTGACCTGATTTGTCTTCAGGATCAAATGGCCAAAGCCTGGAATTGGTGGTAATAAAATGTGGTTTGAAGTGGGACCAAAGATCGTGGCTTTGGTTTCTCTGATGTTGAGTTGGTATATTTCTGCTAATCCAGTTCTTGAAATAAAATAAAAGGGGTGGTAGATCAGACAATAGAGAAAGGTGGTGATGAGTGTTTTCACCTTATGTGTGGAACCTGATATTCTGTTTTAAATTATGCTGTCAAGGGTCAGCATGCATGTGAAAAGTGGCATGGGCCAAGAATAGATTCTTGGAAGATCCCAGAGGCATAGTATAGGCGTGAGAAGATAAGCCATTGTAGATTGTTCTCTGACTACAATTGAAGGGATAACAATGGAATTGGGTGAGGACAGCCCTTTTCATCTGGATGAGGAAGGGGCATCAAGTGGTCATTAGTTAGCTGCAGAAAAGTTGAGAAGTTTGGAGGAATTGTCTACTGTAGTCATACATAAAATATCTTTTGTAACTTTAAGATCAAATTAGCAGAGTTTGAAATCTGATTTGAGGGATTCTGATGTAGCATTTCAGGAAACATGAATTTGGGAATGAATAACGCCTTCAAAAACTTTCGTGCGTTTTTAAAGATGGAATGGAAGCTTGCAATTATTACCAAAAGTGGGGTTTATGAGGAGAATGGTGATGAATGGTAGATTTGAACGTGAATGGGACAGCAATTTAGAGAAAATAGCTGACTATCCTGTAACAGGGCTTGGAGGGAAAGTTGAGTGGATAGCAGTTTAGGAGGAATAGGTCTCATGGACAAGATAAGCCTGTTTTGAACTGTATGTCTATTTATGTATTTTCCAGGGCAGATTTTTTCTTTCACTTTTTTTTCTACTTTGCCTCCCTGGCCAATAACAGGCAAATGTTTGGTGTTCTTCCTAGTATCATGGAACTCCTACAGCGTGAAAGCAAGCCATCTACCCAGACCCATCTTATTCTTGAAACCCTGCATTTCCCATGGCTAATCCATCAAGCCTACAAATCCCTGGACATGACAGGGCAATTTAACATGACCAATCCACTAAACCAGTGCATCTTTGAACTGTGGGAGGAAACCGGAGCACCCAGAGAAAACCCTTGCTGACACTGGAAGAACATGCACACTCCATGTAGGCAGTTGCCCATAGCTGGAATTGAGCCTAGATCTCTGGCGCTGTAAGACAGTTGTGCTAACCACTGAGGCACCTGTGCTGCTCTCCTTCCATTAAATTAAGCACAAATACACTGTCAAATCTGACACTATCTGGTTTGTATTTTCATAACATTTATGCTGGACAGTCAGTGTCAAAAATGGCCCACTTTGGGATCTTTGCAGATATTTTTGAAAAGAAGAATTTAAAATTACATTTTGCAAGTTGAAGGTTTAAGCATGTAAATTTGTGCAATGATAGGTTGATTTTGTAGTAATTGAGCAAAGCATACATAATTTTCGTGGTGAGGCAAGAAGTTTCTGTTCATTTTTACCACAAACTTGACAATTTCTGGAAGAGTAGGTTAAAATTCTGCATTGTGCAATTCCCATGTAATCTAATGTAAGCATCAGTTTATTTGGACATTTATATAAGCCTGTTGTATCCTCTGGAAGGTCTGAAGAAGTGGGCATTACCACTGTTGCAATTTACAACAAACCTCTAAAAGATAAATGCTCTGAGTGTTCATTTAGCATTCGATGCTGGTCATGCTATGCAAAGAACTCTTCTGCTGTTCCCTGAAGGGTAGTATGAGCTTTGATTTCCTCGGCAGCCTTTTGAGATTAAAGATTGTTTTCCGGTCTTGTTATGGATCCTGAGGTAACAAACATTAAAAGCTGGAAATGTACACCTAGTCATAGGTGGAGCAACTGTTGTTTGAAAAGATGAGTGGATGGGGTGCTTAGATTTTTGCACACTCCTATTTGTGTTTGCCTCCACCTATGCCTATTGGATATGCTCAAGAAAGATGGCAGCTTCATTGAAGGTTTTTCTCTGCCCTCTTGTTAACCGTTTGCTGTGACGAAGCTCAAAGTGCCGAACTGTTTTGGAAGTCTTCTATCAGAAACGTAGAACATGTGGCCTGCCCAGTGCAGTTGTTTGACAATAATGAGTACCTCTGTGCAAGGGGTGTTGACCTGAGAAAGACCACTGATATTGGAGCATTTATCATGCCACTGGATTTGCAGGATTTTATTGAAGGCACTGCTGATGGTATCTCTCAAAGGATTTGCGGTGTCTGCTGTAAATTGTCTACCTCTCTGACACATATGGACAGCATAGTGACTTAGTGGTTGGCACTGTTGCTTCACAGTGCCAGGAACCCCGGTTTGATTCCACCTTTGGGGGACTATTTCATCTTGTCTACACATCTCTGGACGCGATGGGGCAATTTAGCATGGCTCTGTGTGGCGATTGCACATTCTCCCCATGTCTCTGTGGATTTCCTCTGGTGCTCCAGATTCCTCCCACTCGAGATGTTTAGTTTAGGTGGATTGGGCATGCTAAATTGCCCTATAGGGCCCAAGGATGTGCAGGCTAGTTGGATTAGCCATGGGAAATGCAGGGTTACAGGGATAGGGTAGGGGAATGAGTCTGTGTGGGATGCTATTTGGAGGTTCAGTATGGATTTGATGGACTGAATGGCCTGCTTCCACACTGTAGAGAGTCTGTGATTCTGCGTTTCAACCTTATAGACCATGAGTTCGTTGTTGTGTTATGAGGATCATAGCTTGCATGTCATCGTGCAGCAGGTGGAGAGTGGTGATAGATTTAAGGAGATTGTCAACTTGGAGTGATTATGAATAGCGTCTAGAAGAAGGCCATGTGTAGAGGTTACATTTGCTGTTTGCATTGTCTTAATGTGAAAATGTCCATTATGCCTCTTGATGGACAAATCCACATGATTTCAGAAGGAGCTCTTTAGCCATTGGGAGGAGACTTGATGCAGTGACCATAGGGGCATACTTTTTGTAGTTACTGTGATCTGTATTATCAGTTTTTTTTTCTTTCTATATCCAGAAGTGCTCTTATACACAACTGAACATTTTTCTGTTCTCCGATCACCAAACAGCCCATCTATTAACCACCAGTAAAACTGCTACCCTTTTTTTTCCTGCAATCAGTCTAATTCTTGGAAATGAAGCACCTACTTATCTGTCATTGTTTGAACAAAGGATCTCAACAATGTCAGCATCACCCAAGTCAAGACCAAAACTGATGACTATTAGACAAACCTTTGTTTATCTTTTTTAGCTTGACAGTGTCAATAGAGTTGACCCTGCAAAGACCAGAATTATTCAGTACCTGGTAATTAACTTAGTGTTTCTGAATGAAGAGGAACTGCAGAATGTCCTAGTGCCTAATCTGCCCTTTAAAACCATTGCAAACATACCTGTAAGGAGATTGTAGGTTTTTCTATCTGGAAACTTAAGATTGGTGCAATGAGAATGGCCAGCAGATCCAGGAGTTGCTGAATTGCAGGTGCAAAGTGATCTTGAATGCTGTCACTTCCTGACTCCCAAGCCTGTCCATTACATGAAAGGTACAAGTCAGGAGTGTGATGGAATAATTGCTTGGATGAGTGCAGCTCCAAATACACTCAAAGTTTGACACCATCCAGGACAAAGCAGCCCATTTGATTGGCACACATCTACATGCATCCACTCTATCTGAAACTGTGCAACAGAAGTATGTACTATCTCCAAGATGCACTGCAGAAATTCACCTTCCAAGAAGCACTTTCCAAACCCATGACCGCTTCTCCTAGAAGATGAAGGACAGCGTCCCATCTGCAAGTTACCCTCCAAGTCACTCACTATCCTGCCTTGAAAATAATTACCATTCCTTCAGTATCCCTGGCTTAAAATCCTGGAATCCTCAAAGGGCATTGTGAGGTTTCTACAGCACATGGACTGCAGTGGTTTAAGAAGGCAGCTCCTCACCGCCTTCTCAAGGGTAACTAGGGATGGACAATAAATGCTGGCCAGCCAGTGACGTTCACATCCCACAAGTGATTTATTTTAAAATCCACAAAAAGCATTAGGAGAGCTTGAGCGAAAGAAAACAGGCCTACAGACAAACTACGGTTGAGGTTCAACAGAAACTGGGCCTTGTTATTTACTTAACAGCTAGGTGGTTTCTCAAAAAATAGTGTGACAATGTAGAACTCCTTTACTACTGTGCTGAAGCATTAGACTTTAAAACAAAACATTTAGACATCAGACACTAATGCTCTCAAGACTGAACAGCTTTAATATGTAAATATCTAATGGTAATGCAAGTAGTACTATAGATCATTTGTATTCAGTGACTACAATCTTTACAGCGAGTGATAATCCTATGACACTCAACTGATTTTAAGGTCTTTTCAGCCTATTGTGATCATGATTGTTCCAAGCGTGTGTTTGTTGAGCAGTCCCTGCATTATAGTTATCCAAGTTTACTGGATTTCGATAAAGTGCAATCAGGCTAAGTAGAATGAAGATTAATGGTAAATCTGTTTTCAAAATGACATTGGCACAACAGGATTGGTAATGGTCTAAACAAACCCATTTGTTCAATTTATTATTTTACTAGCTGAGTTGCAAGTTATTTATTTATATGAAATGTAGGATTGATCGGCGTGGTTGTTTTGAGTTGTGACTTCTGTTTGAAAATTTCTGTTCAGATAAGATGTCTGTTTATTTTGATCTACTTTGTTATTATCCAGCTTCATTGGTGCAATGCAACCAAATTTCTTGTGGTAAGTTTTTTTTTCATATGATACTAAATGGTGTGCGTCAAGACTGATTCCAAGAGTACCCTTTTTAGGTCTTGGATGGGTTGTCATATCTGAAATAGTTTGTTATCTTGTATTTCATTCCAATTTTTAATTGTAAGCTGCACCAGAGGCTCAGTACAGTGGTACATAAGGGGTCTAGATATTGCAGTCAATGGCACAGAATCATTGTTCGTTACCCTTGCAGCTGCCCACAGTCTTTTTTGTGGCTTTTGAGTGATAACTTAAAATTTTTAGAAATTCTTTCCAGAGCAGTAAACTCTACACAAACTTCTCCTGGCAGAGAGCAAGAACAGGGTAAAAATCTGCACCTGAGATACGCAGAGTCAAAACCAGAAGGTTTTAAGGCTAACCAAAATTTATGTCACCAATATGAAAAATAAATGAGAAACGGGGAGACAGAAAAGTTTATTTAAAATCTTTATATAAAATCTCTCAGTAACTAGATTCTGAAACAAGGAGATTGCCCTCTTGTAAAAACTTCATTTTCATCTTCTGAAGTTGGTTGGTAATTAAGAAATGCAATTACAAAATGCCATTTGTACCTGCCCTAACCTGTTGCAAGCATAGTGGATATGCTCAATATCTTTCCACCCTACGTGTGCTTTAATTCCGCATCTACAAAGCTTGTGAAGGAGCAGAAAAAAATTGGACAGCTTCTGGAGTTTTTACTGTGTGCATGCAAACACAAGAAATTACTATAACACCATCAGAAAGAAAATACAACCAGTGCTGGAAACTGGCAAGCAAAGTAAAATATGTCAAAAATATTCTGGGCAGACCACGTCTATGGAGAGAAATAGTTAGCAGTTAAAGTCAGCACCCCTCATCAGAATTAACTTTGAAGGTTCATCGACCTGAAATGTTAATTCTGTTTTCTGTATGTATGCTGACTGACCTACTGAGTATAATTGGCATTTTCTGTTTACACTTAAAGTTGTTGTTTGACTTGCTCCATAAAGGTGATTGCAATTATGCCCACTGCAAAAATTCAGGTGGGTGCATTACTCATTTGTCAGATTCTCAATTTGAATTTTGCTGAGTTAAGTTGATCTCTACCAAGTTGTGCTGAAAGAGAGAGTTGTTCACTGCTAGTCCATGAATAAGGAGGGTAATATTGCCCTAGATTCTTGATTTTCATTGGTAGCCTATTACCTTTGGTGTGTGTCTGTGTATGTGTGTGGGTCATGTAAGGGCAGGATGTCATCATTTAGATACTTGGTGAGTTTACAAGGGGTTTTACACACTGAAATTATACCCTAGTGGGATTTGGTGTCTATCAAGGAAAGAATTTTTCGAAAGTGATCAAGATATCACTGGCATCCAGACGAACCTAATTATTAATCCTTGCTGTAATTGTAAGTCATTTTATTAAATAGCAACAGATTCATAAAAATTAAACAATCCTTGGAGTGATTTTGGGTTCTTTTCATGGTAATTTGATTTGTTCACATGATGGATTACTATAAACTAATTATGTTTTGATTGAACCCAGTTTTGATTTTTCTAGCAACTTTATTCCATTTACTATCTCACTGACTTCTCTCCTTCTTTAAATTATTTTTGCTTCATATCTTCTTGCTCTTATTCACCTTTTTTATTTATCTGGTAATTCAGGTGTTTTCTTGAATTCCATGTAACCAGCAATTCCTGTAAGACTAACATTGATGTATAACAATTTTTGCCTCCATGCTCCATTAGCTATTTGAAATTTAAAAACCAGGATCTTGTCAATGCAGCAAATAACTATGATAAAGGAAACAAATTATGTGACATGCAGTGTTTTGATAGTTTGTTCTCACAACTTGTGCAAATTCATAAAAGGCTACACTTTTATATATGTGTAATATACAATCCTTACGAGGTCTGTGGCAAGGTCATAAATGTTTTGGACAGCAAATAATTTGATTTGAAGCTCTGTTGGAATGTTCTCTCATATTCTTGACTAATAGGAATTTTGTCTCCAGTTTGGCAAATTGAGTCACCCTGTTTGTCATCATAGATGTAGAGAGTTGAAAAAGTAGAAAATTAATCAAAATCTCTATTTGCAGATGAAGCATATGGAAGAGATTCACCCCCTCCTGCTAAGAGAGCGCGAGCATCTCCCAGAGAAGGCAAAAATAAACGAAAGCCTGCAAAAAATGCACGAGATGAAAGGTAATATTTGTGAGAACTCCTTTAGTGTCTGTGTTTTCATGTAATCTTTTGCACTTTGTTACATTTCTAAGGGATTGATTTGTGTGGGTGCATGGCTTGATATAGAATATTGGCTTCAATTTTGTTTCAGAGGTAGGAAGTACTAAACCATAGTTCGTGATTTCTTGCTATGGGACAGCAGTGCTGTTGGTAAACATGTTGATTCTGCTCTGAGGCACAAGTCTATATTTGTCTCCAGCAGGCCAGATCTTGGCTGAATACATAGCCTCTCCACCCTTGACCTTTTTAATGGCCAAAAATGAAACTGTAAATTGAATATGTGGATGTCATTAACCAGTATAAATTTTATGTGCAGCATGGAACCTTTCATGGGTGTATTAAAGATTTGTTGACACAACAAGTCAATATCAGTTGAAGGCAGAAATTGAAGCTATTCATAATTATCAATGAAATCTCTATACAAATCTCGTAATAAATATTTTATTTATTTGGCAGTGAGGAATCAGACGATAAGCTGTATGAGAAGGACCTGAAGGCTGCCATTGCCCTGTCCAAGAAGGAGGCATCCCATTCACCTGGTGGGTTTACATTAAACTGTATGGTACAGGTTAAAAGTCAGACCGAAGGAAGCAACCTAATGTAAGTGTAGTTGTATGTCTCCTAGCTCTGCGATTCCAGGTTTTGATTATTCCTGGAAGCGAACATGCCTACATATTATTCAAAGTTTGATCAGCTAATGATGCGACTTTGTAGAATAAAGTCTTTGCCTTGTGGAACACTCCTGTTCAAATAACAGAACAACATTTTTTTTTCCCACCATGAAGGTATTCTGTCATCCTTAGCTGTTGACTTATAATATGCTGAAGAAACTTTGAAGAAAAATTAATTTTAAAAAAACAGGGAAGTTGACAATAGCTTAAACAAGGTGTGATGTTTTCGTCTGGCATTAGAAGTTGTTGAAAAAATCCTTCCATTGTCAACCACCTGACATCAAACAAACCAAATTAGAGGATAGTAATTTCCAGTATGTAGAGGTTTAGCAATGGGGAAACACAGATTTGGGTGAAATCTTGAGAACATAACATTTCCAAAATATTTTGTACCAAAATGAAATGGTATGTTTTTATGCTGAGTGTCTCCTTTCTTGCATTTACATGAAGTGTGCATTCATGCTTCTCTTTTTTTTATATAAAATTCGAGCGCAGTAAATCTTAACAACAATTCGCTGCAATCTTTTTACTTTAAGATCCATGACAACTCGTGGAAGTGAATTTAAATTTTAGAGTCAAGAAATGGAACATTTCAGGCCATGTTTCCATGTTAATGGTTTAACTTTTTTTTTCTCATACAATTTCATTGCTTTTCTTTTTACAAGTAAATGGACATCTAAGTTTTTGTCGTTGGGAATGATTGATTATGTTTGTGGATACTTATACGTATATTGTTTTGCGTTTCTCAAACCATTTTCAAACCTTGAGCAAGGTGGTCTTGTAATTTGTACAGTGCCTGAGTAAAATAACCTGATTTTGAACTGACTAGTAGTAGTGGTGTATCTTTCAATCACGTAATGCTCAGTAAATAGAAGCAGGGATCTACTTTCTCTTCTTGATTTGTTCCTGTTGGCAGCACAGGACATAGGTTTGAGAAACGGTCTGTTGAAATGTTGCCATCATTGGGGAGTAGTATTTCACTTTCTAGTCTTCAAAAGAAGATATAATTTCGGTTATCACACAGATGCAGGTCAACTGGCCAGATATGTTCTAATTTAGAATTAGTTTAAGGTAATTAATTTCTGCCACTGCAATTTGACATCAGTAAATTGTTCCAGTCTTATGTATTTGGATCCGTTGCTGCAATTCAGATTGAGTTATCTAAATATTTGCTGTTCCTTGTATCTTCCTGTACTGCACCCGCTTAGGCATTGCCTCAGTTTCTATACAGGCGTTACTTGATGTAGTGTTTTCTGCCAGTCTGGCATAATACATTTGTAGGTACACATTATGAAGTCATTAGCAATCCAGTTTACATTTCATGAGAATGTTGTATAATTTAATTTCAGATGAGGACATGGGTAGTGAGGAAGATTTCGACCATGGTGACAGTGATTATGAAGCTTCAAAGAAAAAGGGTAAAAAAGGAAAAAAGACTAAAGCAGAGAAGAAAGAGAAAAGGATTCCCAAAAAACCTAGGAAAGCAGCTGAAGGTAAGTTGCATCTCATGTTAAAGTTAGGAAGAAAATAGGTAATGATAAAGAGATTGAAGTTGGTAGTGGTGTCTGAGAGCTCCCCTGAAAAGAGCAACTAATGCTACAAACAGAAAGGACTTCTCAAAATATGGGACAAAGGCTACAGGTTGGTTATTGTAGAATGCCATTAGTTGTGATTCTTGTGAAGTGCAGATTGAACTCAGAAACTGTGCACAGAGGTTTGGTGAAAGGACACTTTTCAAGATGTCTGGATTTATAGTTCAAATTTATTTATATTTTACAAACAGCCTATTATATAAAAATACAACTTTGTATTTAAGAGCAAGTTTTCTTGGTGAAAGCTTGACTCAAATTTGTTTGTTATAAATCCTGTCCTTATCTGGTATGACCTTTCTAGTAGGTACTTTCTGTATAGACATCAAGCAGAAGCCCTCCCTGATTTCTTATTTATTCCTGTCTGCAAATTAAGGGATGAGAACTGCATGATCTTAAAGGTTCAATGATGCTGCATGTTTAATTCTGAAATTCGAGATCAGTTTTAAAACTTTTTTGTATCAGAACAGTTTCACTGATTTTAATTTTGTGTTCTTAACTTTTCACATTTTGCCTGTTACCCCTTCTGTATGCGGGAGTGAAAAGCCTGCACTGATCACCATAGCAAAATTTTAACATTACCTTTGTCCTGATCCATATTCATCCAGGTGTCACTGGACAAACATTAGGAACAGGATACGTTAATTTCTGTCTCTGTGCTCCCACATCTGGAACCTCATGATCTCTGACACCACAACATAAATCTGGAGTTTATTGGGTTGTTGTTTGGGATTGGGGGATGGTGGTTTGGAAGTATGGTGAAGAGATCCACAATATAAGTTGTCATAAGGTGATCTGAATTTAAGCTGCCGTAAGGCTTATCAAATAGAAATATTTTCTAAAGAAAAATGTTTACTGCCTCTGATTTGCTATGCTGTCCAATAATTTTTCTCTTGTTTTGGCTATAAACCTGCAACAATTAGAGTGGAGCTCCTACTGTCTTTGTTAGTGCTTCTTTCAACTGGCAGGGTTATTTGAGAACAACTTGTAACTTTTTTTTTTGCTGACTCACAAATGGAATTTTAAGTGCCATTGTTGAGCAGGCGTCCTGTGTGTGTTGTGGAATTGTGCACACAGTTTGTCACTATGGTTAGCTACCTATCTTATAACCAGTAGTTCACAGTAATTGCATTACAGTTAAGACATGCAGAGGAACAGTTAGCTGTAATTGGGTGCATATCCCAGATACTCATTTCAGCTTGCTGTTCATTGACTTGTGCGCAAGCTTTGCAAATTGCATCATTGGTCTTGTTTTACATTCAGGCTATTTTAAAACTTTTGGGTGGGAATATAATCAATTCTCTAAAGGTGTTGATTAGAAGCAGGCCCTGTGGGTGACTTTTAGGATGGGTGCCCAAGAGTAATTGTAATAATATTTTCAAAAGAAATTAGTCAAGTGACAAAAATCATTTATACTCAACCTTTGTGTGTATAATAATTTTTGGCAATGCGGCATTTTTTTCTTCTTTCTGGGTTCCTGGAATTGCTGCTTAAAGGATAACTCCAGTCTCCAAACAACTTCTATTTTAAAGAAGGTAATTATAGTAAGTACTCCCGAATGGTAAGTACTTACCTATAGATGTGTCCCAGGTATGTATCTTCCAATTTTAGTGTTCTCTCTTCCTCCCAATGTTATCCCACTGCCCCTCAATGTTTTATCTTTCTTTGCCCTCCCGCTCTACAGTTGGTGTCTTGTGCTGGGTACAGTCCACTGGTACCAATATGTTAGCTGAGAAATCATTTGCTTAGATAAGTATTTCAGGCTGATCTTTGAGCACACTGGCTGATGACAGCATCAGCCAACAGTCCTTATTACGTGTGTGCAATCTCTAGTAATGGTTAATGATTAGTGACTCAAACAGAGTTTCACTTTGATTTCATTTTATTTCCCCCCTCCCTGCCATCTTCCAAGCCCATGGCACCCAAAACAGGCGCTGCTATTGGTTGAAATTGATTAAGTCACTGTAAATAAAAGATCAAATCTGGAATCTTCCAGAAGTGCATTCATATTCTAGAATACGTTCCATTTGTTAAGGTTAATTTTCACTCTTTTAAGCAGTAATAATAAAATTGGTTTAAAAACTGTGGAAACATATTTTTTGATTGACTCCATGTGAGCATTATCAGTGCAAGGAAGCAGCAGTATTATTTTCTGCTTTCTCCACATATCAGAGGACCTGCTTCATGTGATTTGAGTTTTAATTGTTTCTTCATTTCTATAAAATGATTTGTTTTTAAAATGATACCTGGGACATCATCAGGGTAGTATTTATCATCCAGTAACTAGTTCCTAGTGTTAATTCCATTTTTAAACATCTTTTTGCATATGCTAGTTCTTTTTTTTTCCTAAAAGCTTCAATTTTGAGTATTTTCAATTGGCTAGAAATAGCCATTAATTTGTAGGAATCTACACGTGCAGTTTTGGCGTGACTTACAAGCATGAAATTAAATGTTCTATCAAACATTTGGAAGTTTCTTTTGACACCCGGGCAAAATGAAATCTGGCATCAGGTGCAGAAAGTTCTCTCGTTGCTGTGTTGAATACAGAACCAGTTGTTAAATTTTTTTCAATGATCTTTGTTAGGTTAATTTGAATTGGCTAGTGACTGAATTATTAATTATGCCAATTACTCATTGGCCAACAGTTATTGTGACTGGTCTGAGTGTGACACTTTGATCACTGTTCTCTTGATTCCGAGGTATTTAATGTGACTTTTGTGATAATATTCCAAATCCGACAGACTAGAGTGAACACTGATTGGGAAGTTTCATCACTTGTTGGTCCTGACTTTCTTGGTCTGCAGTATTTTTTTAAGGATTCACAGTGCTACAAATGTGAATTAGCGAATTGTCAAATTTCCTTCATGGTTCAGGCCCTGGTAAAAACAAGGGCTGTAGATGCTGGAAACCAGATTCTAGATTAGAGTGGTGCTGGCAAAGCACAGCAGTTCAGGCAGCATCCGAGGAGCAGGAAAATCAACATTTCAGGCAAAAGCCCTTCTCAGGAATAGAGGCAGAGTGCCTGCAGGGTGGAGAGATAAATGAGAGGAGGGTGGAGTTGGGGAGAAAGTAGCATAGAGTACAATAGGTGAATGGGGGTGGGGGTGGGGATGGAGGTGATAGGTCAGGGAGGAGGGTGGAGTGGATAGGTGGAAAGGAAGATAGGCAGGTAGGACAAGTCATGGGGACAGTGCTGAACTGGAAGTTTGGAGTTGGGGTGAGGTGGGGGGAAGGGGAAATGAGGAAACTGGTGAAGTCCACATTGATGCCCTGGGGCTGAAGTGTTCCGAGACGGAAGATGAGGTGTTCTTCCTCCAGGCGTCGAATGGTAAGGGAGCAGCGGTGAAGGAGGCCCAGGACCTCCATGTCCTCGGCTGAGTGGGAGAGGGAGTTGAAATGTTGGGCCACAGGGTGGTGTAGTTAATTGGTGTGGGTGTCCCAGAGATGTTCCCTAAAGCGCTCTGCTAGGAGGCATCCAGTCTCCCCAATGTAGAGGAGACCGCCTTGGTGTCAGTGTAAGGAAGAACCGTCTGATAGATTATTGGCAAAAGGAAACTGTTATGAGGAAAGAATAGAAAATAATATGAATTTTCAGCTTTCAAAAGAGGAAACAAAATGACTTGTGGGGATTTGCGTGATGGTCTAGTTTGTGGAACAGGTAAAGCTGAAATGTTACTTCACATTAAATTTTTAAGATTGTCGGGTGCACTTTAGCGATTTAGAAATTAGGACTAACATCATTCAATTCCTGATACACTGTAGCCACGGTTACAGTGTGATTTCTGGGTTATATGGAGATAACCATAAGTGGGGGGCAGAGGGGTTGCTACTGCTGTTCTTTGGACAGACGAGCTAGAAAGGACTTGCTCATTTACAAAGTAAGTAATGAAGAAAAATCTTTTTTATTATGGACACAAAGTGAACATTGTTATCTTTAGAAATGGCAGTATTTATTTTATGAAGTGTAGATTATTTACACTTGATATACTTTTATTTCTCTTCCATCTGTTCCCATTTTGCATTCCTTTCCTTTACATCCCTCACCTTCTGAACAGTGTTGACATTCTAACCAGGTTACAACTCTGCTCATTCAAGCCTTTGATCCTGACCTTTGAACAATGTTCAGCTGCATATTTTCAGTGGAGGTTACTAATTGGTGATTGGGTGCAAATCTGATATTTTTGCTCTTCCCAGGCCTTGGTTCCACTTGACAAGCTAATTCAGCACACACTGGGAATTAGACATGAACTTCCTAACTTATTGTTGTGCTTCTTTCCTCCAATTTTGTATTGCTAAATTAATTTCCTCACCGAGATACACTCGACAGATGTCAGTTGTGTACAGGTGATTTTATTCATATATTAGTTAAATTGAATAGTAGCTGAGTACTATCTGTAGATAGAGTTGTAGCCTGAAAGAGGCCACTCAGCCAATCATGTCTGCTGGTCTTGGGGATAATCACACCTTCAGACTATAACACTTCAGGTTATCTTTTTAAAACTAGCTTAGGGCTTTTGCCTCCAACACCAAATCAGGTAGCAAGTTCCAGACACTCGCCACGCTCTGCATAAAAAGGTTCCTCATTGTGTCCCCTCGACGACTCCTACCAGTCCCCTGGTAATTGACACTTCTGCTTTAGGAAGCAAGTCTTTCATAAGTGGGCTGCTTATTATTTTTTATATGTAATAAAATCACTGTCTCTTCTGTGTTAAGGAAAACAACCTTGAACTGTTGTTTTTAGTCATAGTTTACGTGGAGAAAAAAGCTTGGCTACTGACCTTTGTAGTCAACTCTGCCCGAGAAAGAACTGGTGACCCATTCCTGCATTTCTACTGCTGTATAAAACAGGAGCCAAGAGCTGTACAGAAACATCCTCTTGCGATTCCACAGCAGAGCAAAATTTATTTTTAAGAAAATTGCATTTCCTACCAACTGATGAAATAAATCACAGGTCAAGCTTTCACTTTTTAAGATTTTCACTTTAATCAAGCTAAAATAAAAACTCAACAAACATTAACGGAAAACTAATATGCCAAATACAGAAAAGATACTTCCGTATTACCGATGAAGGGCTTATGCCCGAAACATCAATTCTCCTGCTTCTCGAATGCTGCCTGATCTGTTGTGTTTTTCCAGTGCCACGCTTTTTGATTTGGAGCTCCAGCATCTGTAGTCCTCCCTTTCTCATATATTTTTGCATTAGCTAACTAACTCAGAATATGCTGTATGGAATCTTTTACAAATGCCAGATGTAGCAATGGTTGGTCCCAGCTTTCCAGCAGACACACTTTTTTTAATCTCTCTGCCATTCCAGGAAACGTCTTCTGATATCTTTTGAAAATTGTTCTCCTCTACTGTATACCAAACCTGTCGTCCAGCAGAGCCCATCTTAGCAACTAATTTCTTTAAATCTCAAAGTCCCGCAATCCTGTTCTCCTCTTTTTGAATAGACAACTTTTACAAACATTTCTGCTTAGTTGCTAACAACAATTCAACCTGCTATTCTTTCTACCCCAGATTAGGTTTCTCTTCCTGATTAGGTTTCTCTTCCCATGATGGCAAGATTATTTAGGTGTCTCCAAAGCGACTTTATGTATTCCCTGGTTCCATAGCGTGTTGATATTTTATCACCTTGCAAGTAAGGAAGTAGGAGTTATAAAGTACACTTCCAGACATAATGTTGGGGAGGGGTTGTTAAATGCTCGATTTGTTGGGCATATTTATCCATTTGATGATGTGCACCATTATTTTTTAAGTTTAGATTCTTCCTGCTTAGCATCAAGGACCAGAGAGATTCCCTGTACATTATCTTGGGAAGAAGCAATCACTGATGGTACCATACTTTCTGATTGGATGATTTTAGAGGATGGAGACCGGAAATTATTAGCTTATTGGCGAGGAAAGAAAATGAAACAGTACAAATGCCCTCCACGTGGATGTTTTAAATACAGGTACAGTGTCTCAAAGTTGGCTGTCCAAAAAACCGGAGTTGTCCGAAAACTGGGCATTTTGTCCATCAATTTTGATTCAATAAAGTAGTTTAAAGAATAATTTACCTGAACAATACAGCTAGGCACTGCATTGGCGTGGCGTGGCTCCAGACTAGTTATTGGTTTCACGTGCTGCTCTGTCTCATCCTCGTAGTGACCCTTGATCCCACCTGAATTGGTTTGACCTGATCCACTTGACCCAAAATCTCTCAACATTCAGAATCCGAAATGGCCTCTGCTCTGAGGTTGCTGGATTTGAGGTACTGTACCTGTATGGCCTTACTATTAAAAGTGCTTTGCCCATAGATACTTCAGAGTTTTGACAATTTTATTATTTCCAGTTTGCAAATCAGTTGCCTTCCTGTGTCATGTACCTTGCCCTTTAGCCAAATTGTTAATAAAATATGTGCATGCTGTTATACGGATTTGAACCAGTAATGGTGGTGATATTTATTAAGCCTAAATAGTAAAGCATAGTAACATCAAGTATTTGTGGGATCCCATTAATTGAGCAAGCAGTACACAGACAGTTGTCTTCTGACCCCTAAGATGCTACTTGCATGCAAACTTAGTAGCTGAAATGTTTCTAATGTGATTTGGAGTTGGTGATGTGAGAGTTCTCCAGCTTAGAATTAAATTTTCATCATTCTATAGATTCTTTCCTTTCTTGCCCTGTCTGTGAGACCCACCTTCACCACCTCGCATTTGCCTGTATTAAAGGCTTTCTGTCTTTGTGTGTATCAGTTCTTTTTAAATCTCCTGCCATCATCCCTGCCACAAAATATTGAAAATCTTCATCCTTGCAAACCAGCATCTGATTTCTGCCCTCATTATCCTACCCACAGTCCTCAAATATGTTGTCATCTCTGAAATTGATATCCAAATTTCCTAGATATTTTGCTTAATCCCTCAAATGGCTTCTGCATTTGCCAAAGCAATACTGAAATTTTTATTTGGGTTACAGATGACATCCTTTGTGACTTCGTTAAACATTAAACTACCCTTCCTCAACATGCCTGCACCCTTTGATGTAGGAATAGGCCATTAAACCTTTCAAGCCTGCTCTGCTATTTAATATGATCGTGGCTGATCAAATAATTCGATGTCCTTTATCCACACTTATCCCCATAATTCCTTACACCATTGGTAATCAAAAAAGTTTCAATTTCCACTTTTAAATAAACAGAGGAACCTCGATTATCTGAAGGACGTGGACGGTGAATATTTTGCTTGGTTAATTGATTGCCGGATAACACAGTTTAGCCAAGCATCGGGATTTGCCATCTTGCCGGATAATCGGAAATTCAGATAAGTGATTGCTGGATAATCGAGGTTCCTCTATACTCAAGACTGAGCTTTCACAGCTCTCTGGGGTAGAGAATACTAAAACTTCCGTGACCCCTTGAGTTTTTTTTTAAATCTCTATTTTGGTGCAGCACAGTGGCTCAGTGATTAGCCAGGGACCTGGCTTTGATTCCAGCCTTGGGTGTCTTTCTGTGTGGAGTTTGCACATCCTACCCACCGTCTGCATAGGTTTCCTCCACGTGTATTGGATTCCTTTCACAGTCCAAAAGTGTGCAGGCTGACTGGATTGGCCATGCTGAAATTATCCGTAATGTTCAGAGATGTATAGGCGAGATTGATTAGCCATGGTAGATGTGGAGTTATGATGTTATTACCCGCCTATGGCGTAGGCAGGACTTGAACCTGGGCCTCCTGTGCCAGAAGTGCCAGGAGCACTACCACTGCACCACAAGAGCCCTACAGATCCCAACATTTTTAATCAACCTATTCAGAGAGAAAGGTTGACATTTCTGGACGAGATGGGACTTGAACATGGGCTTTCTGACTCAGAAGTCCCACAAAAGCCCTACTAATCCCACAACCTAAATCATTGATATATATTGTGAGCATCTGCGGCCTAAGTGCCGACCCTAGCAATAGCCCACCATTCAGATTGCCAATGTGAGATGAACCTGTTTATTCCTATGATATTTTGCCTGTTAGCCAATTTGATGGTACATTACCTCCTATCCCATGTGCTTTAAGTTATCCTCGGCACCTTATCAAATGCTTTCTGAAACTGAATGTCGATTGCCCTTCATCTATTCTATTCATGACATGCTCAAACGTTTTCCAAAATGTTTGTCACATTCAGTTTCTCATTCAGGCTGACTGTCTGATCAGATCATTATTATCCAGTTCTCAATTTTCACATTTTATAATGGATTCTAATATTTTCCCCACTACTGATCTAAGGCTAAGAAGCCAGTTGTTCCCTTTTCTTTCTCTTGCTCCCTTAAATAGTGGTTGACATTCACACTATATAATCTGCAAGAGCCAATCCAGAATCTAGAGAATTTTGGAAGTCTAGACACAGTTGATTATACCGTCTTCCTGAGTCTCACTGCTGACATCCTGCTGGTTGGACTGCTTTTGACTAGTTACTTTGGCTGCAGTTGGCTCAGGATATTATATACAATAACTTCTCTTCCACTCACTGGTGTTACATAAGGATCTATCCATGGTTCACTCCTGTTTCTTCTTTGCATGCTGTCCATCAGCAATGTCATCCAGAAACCTTAGCACTTGTACTCAATTTCTAGCTATATCTCTCACCTTTCCTTGACTCCTTCACTGTTGCTGTCAGACCCCTTATCCAACTTTAATACTGAATGACCTGGCATTTTCTGCAATTTAAATATTGAGAGGATTGAAGCCCATTGTTTTCAGTTCCCAGTCAAAAGCCCATTCCCTAACTTTGACTCTGTTGGTCCCTCCACCAACATTCTGTTACTATACCAGAGAGTCCACAATCAGTGTTCTTGAAATGAACTTCCAACCACACGTTTATATTGATTGCCCATTTCCATCCATGTAACGTTGACCAATTTCTAACCCTGCTGCTGTGTTTTCTGACCCACATTGGCTCTTGATCAAGTGATATCTTGGATTTTCAAATTCTCACCTTTTGATTTCAAAACCAAAAGCTTCCCACCCACCCCCCACCACATATACACACACATATGTGCGCACGTACGCGCACACACACATACACACCTATGTAAGTTCCTCCAGTTGTTCAACAACAATCACCCCCTTCCACGATATCTGCAAAATTAATTCTGACTCCTTGCATGTCTCCGATTTTAATTGCCCCATCATTGGTGGCAATCCTTCAACATCCTCAGCCTCAGATACTGGAATGTCTTTCATACAGATCTCTGCCTATACGTCACTTCATTCCTTTTAAAACTTTGCTTGTAACTTACCATATAGTTGCCCTTATGTGGCATTTTATTTCATTTATGCTGCTGTGAAGCACCTCTGTTTTAATACGTTGATTGTCCTTTATCCATTCTATTAGTAACATGCTTAAACAACTCCTAACAAGTTTGTCAAACTAAGTTGAAAATGTAAGTTGTCTCATTTATTTTCATGTTTGTGCACTATTTCTGCTCTGTTGCAAAGTGTGAGGTGACTGATAGCTCAAACAAAATATACCGAAGACTTGAAAGATAATTATGGGTTTCGTTTATAGAGTGAAATAGAATCACTTGCTTTTGCACATGCTCTGCTCTGCTCTGTTGCTGTTGAATAGCTAAGCTTGCCTGTATCAGCAGTGTTTTCATTTGGCTTTTTATTTAATTTTCTTCATATATAAGCCATTTTTTATTTAATTATTTCTTTTACTACTTTGAATTGTGCATGATTCTTCTGACAATTTAACAGCACAAAGTTCATCCTTGCATCAGCAATGATGTTTTCCTGAATGCGAGTGTCCTCATCCAATCTCACTGTTGTTTGATCCCAATATGTTTAATAATTTGCCTCATTTAAAAATATTTTTCCTTTTATAGGGAGCTTATGTACTCTGCTTTAGTTCTGATTCAAGGTGAAAGTTTTCCATTCAAATCATCCTGTGTAATAAAAGTTTACTATCTTGCTAACCAACAGAAACCACACCATACTTCTGTGTGCCTTTTTGTAGCCTTCATTTATTTGCTCTCTTTCCTTTTAAATGACCAGCATATATGTGAACTATAATGAATGAAGTAGAATAATTTTGTTTATGCACATGCTATTATTTCTGCTGAACTGCTTCATTCAAAATAAACATACCAGTATGGAGAATATGTTCAGCTGGTTTGGCATTTAAATGTTTTCTTTGCATAAATGGTCTCCTTTTCCATATAATTCTCATTTAAATTCTTGACATTTTAAAATACATATTTAGCTTTCAACGTATAATCTGGAAGTCCTATTGCTGAAGAACACTACTGATCAGAGGGCCTGTGTTTTCATAAGTGTTCACATTTTCTGTTATCCTTTACTTAATGTTGCAGTGGGCGTACCGAATGAAATTTATGACCTGGTTTCCACTTTCTGGGGGGAGGGTGAGATGCAATGAGGAGAGCAGCCCCACTTAAAACAAATTCAGCTTATAACCTGTAATCTACCACATTATCTGCTTATTTAGAACTCTTCTGTGCACTGACGTTAAAGGGACAAGTTAAATTGAAGACCACTCTATTTCAACTAAAGGTGTTCCTGCTCTTTATTTCAACCTACTTACATGAAGTGGCACTTGGATGAATTTGTGGTTGTTTCAATGAGTAAAGAGTTTTTTTTTAAACCTTCACTGGTGATTGACCCTCTTCAGCTTTATGATTCTGCAAGTGATTTTTAAAACCTAGTACATTGCAGAGATTAAGTCACTTGATATCTTACATTCTTGTTTTTACTTAGCTGATTAGAGTGACTTTTACTGAGAGCGTTTTTGTTTAACCTGGTTTCCAGCAAATCAACATTTGCTTTAAGTCAACAGGGCTCATAGATTCCCACTAGTGATTAACACAATGACAGAACATGTATCATTAGAAACATATTTTTGTGGAGTTTTGAACAGGAACTTAGGCAAATGTAGATAGATGAGTGAATGATGCTGAAATCTGGGTACTCTGTTGAGAGCGCTGTAAAGTAAAAGTTTTTAATCAAAGTCCACTTACCTCGAGGGAGATTATTTTCCCTTTCTATAACATTTGTCAAAATCTGCAGTGTGATGCATTTTAATTTTATTCTTCAAAACCACGGTGGAACACATGTACTGAGGATATATTAAGAGATGATCAAGAATGGAGTCTTTCTGTGTCCTCTAAAAACGGAATGTATTGTTTAATTTTAGTGGTTTTTGTTAAGTTGTGTGGAAAAGCTATACAAATGAATGTTCAAGTGGATAGTATGACTTATTTTAAATATTGTTACCTTTGGTATTGGAAAATAACATAATTATTCATTTAATGTCCAACTGATCCTCTGTTTCCAGTGCAATTTTTTAGTTTGACTAAAATAGGATAAAGGATATTAAGGACTGACAATATAATTAATTATAATAATCCTGAAAGTGTTTTCTATTTGTTTTAGCCACAAAGTCATAAAATTATTTCTTATTTGCAGTTGGCCCATGATTGTTAACATATGCATGAGTGTCAGTACAGTGTGATGAATGCACCCTCTTGAGACCCTATCAGAATCATGAATTTGTTTGCACTTTATAATTTCACTGCTGATGACATTTTTATTGTGTTAATGATGCTTAAAATTTATGGGTTCAAATAGTTACCTACCACCAAATGAATTGTAGTGATGAGGCTGTTAAGGATACTAAAAAAGAAACAGAAGCTCGTGATGGTCCTGATAACCCAGAGCATAAACGCCAGCATGAACAATTTTTAGGTTGAATTATCTGTTACTATGCTGTATACTATATGTAAATCGCCACATGGTGCAATAAAAACAGTGCCTCTCGAAGGAAGGTTGTCAAACTTGTGTACACCAGGTGCAGTAGAACATAGCTGCCTGCAGAGACAAGGTCCTTTTACTCTGTTTGACCTGTGTGACTATCCTTTGAATTGATATTTTATTTGCCATGCCCTACATCAAGCTTTACTACAGGGTTTGAATAACATTACAGTCGCAACTCCCACTTCAGAAAGGTGTTAGCACTGTAAACATCACAAGTGTCTAATTTCTGCCGGTATAAACACTATATGGGTTTAAATAATTTAAAAATTAAATCCATTGTCTATTTGCATCATTTAGCAGGAGATGATGAGAGCGAAGATGAAAAAGGCCACAAAGATGGCCGTCAGAAAAGACAAGCTGCATCCAAAGCTGCAAGCAAACAGAGAGAAATCCTGCTGGACGATGGAGGGAGTGAAGAAGAGCCTGACGATGATGAAGAGGCTGTTCAGGAAAGTGAGTGAATTGATCTGTGAGCAAGCCTTCAGTGATAGTTTTGTGCACTGTAATTGTAACCTCTAGTTTAATGAGAAGGTTTTATTACTGACCACTATAATATGAGGATTGGTGCTATGTGACCCAGACTAGGACATCCATGATCTCTATTGTGATAGTTGACTGTGGTAGTTGGGTGCTTGGAGGAAAAATTAGTGTGTGTGTAGATGTAATTTGGAGTAAGATTGAGCTTAGCCATATCTTGTCCATGGGTTTAAAAAAAAATGTTTGTCTTAGACACTTGGTTAGTGATTCCAAAGGAGTACTTACCTATGTGCAGTAGAAGGGAAGATAAGAACATAAGAGACATAACATAGGAGCAGGTCATTCAGCCCCTTAAACCTGCCTGCCATTCAACAAGGTCATTGCTGATATGCCTCAGGTTTCACCTACTGCTTCATGCTAGCTCAGCATAGAGTTTTGGAATATTAGCTCAATATCTCTCTTTTTTTTAAAATACTTTAATCTAGTATGCATAACTCTTCGGGTAAAGGACATTCATTACTCTCTGGGTGAAGAAATTCGTTCATATTTCAGTTTTAAACTCGTGTCCTTTTATTCTGTGACCATATCCCTTACTTTGAGATTTCCCCCACTCGTGAAAACATCTTCTCGATATCTAGAGCAAAAAGCACAAAGAACAGAAAAGCGTAGGTACAGACCCTTCGGCCCACCAAGACAGCGCCAACATAGGTCTTTCTAAACTAAAAACCTTTTGCCTGCTCATGCTCCGTATCCCTGTATTACCTGCCTATTCATATATCTGTCAGGATCCTTTTTACACTTTGCTAGAGTATCTGCTTCTACCACCTCCTCTGGTAATGCATTCCAGGTACTTACCACTCACTGTGCATCTCCTTTTAAACTTGCCCCATTTTTACTTTTTAAAATTTTTTTTTAATAGATATTTTTATTGAAAATTTAACATGTTTTTACAAGTTTACAAAAGAAAACTTTTAAAAAACCCAAGTATAAACATTGATATACGGTTAAATCTTAAATAAATGATAACCAAAATCTATCAAACAAGAAAACAGAATTACCAAGAGAAAAAAAAGACAAAACTCAACTAACTACTCATCTAACTTACACCTAGCCAGAGTGTATCATTAAAATTTTTACATTATTCGAAAGGGGAAAAAAACCAACGGATAACACACAAATTGAGCAGTGTTATACATGCTAGGAATGTGTTAACATCCGATCACAACAAAACCCGTATTTATCCAAAACATCTCCAGTAAAGAGCATATAAAATGCACAAAAATAAAAGCTCTTTAGTACATTCAGATCAATATTAAAAAAAAATTTTCTAAATAGTAAAAAAGAAGTATAAAATATATTTAAGCGGAGATCTTCCTCCTTATTCCCAGGGGGCATCACTTTCTTTCCAAAAAACCCATCGTAACCTCTCCCAACCAGTGCCCAACCCTTGACCCAGGCACCCCACGATAGGATAAAGAAAATTCAAGTATACTACTGAACTAGAAGTAACAGTGAGTACCCTATCCCCCACCTCTTCCTCCTTCCTCCCCCCCCCCCCCCCCCCCCTCCCCCACTCCAACCCCAACACCTAGATATATTTGGTAATGTTAATACCATATATGAACATATATGACTATAAATTTACAGTCTCAGCAAATAATAGTTAAATATATTAATACAAAATAACAGGGGAAAACAACCCTGCTCCCAAGGACAAAGATGAAATAAGATAAGGTAGCCACCTTCTCTCTCTTCCCCACCCCCCCATCTACACTAACGAGACCCCCTGGGCCTATATATAAAAAAGGGAGGGGGGGAAGAAAATCGCTAATTAAAGGATGAATAAATAAACCCTTCTTCCCACCGCCGCCCCCCCCCCCCCCCTCATGGCTGAAGTGTAGTGTAGCTGGCTAGCGCGAGGAGTATTGAATGTTTAAATCCCTTAAACGCTTCTTCGCTTCATCAAATGCCTTCCTCTTTCGGACCAAAGCTGGGGGAAAAGTCCTGAAATAACAATCTTGGATCCTTTATAAGTCATGGCTTAGGGATCTTTCCCAAGATTTCTCGAGGCTTCCAAGAGCATCTGCCTCACCTTATAGCTCTGCAGCCAGAACAGGACTGGGCGGGGGCGCTGATTTGAGCCGGGCCCACGTATTGCAACCCGGTAGGCCCGTTGCACCCTTACCTGGCCTGATCCAGCCTCCAGATTCAGTACCTGCGGAAGTCATTGTTCAAGGAACCTTGTAAGCTAGCCGCCGTCTTCCCGTTCGGGAAAGCCCATCAAACGAATATTTTTTTGACGTCCTTGATTCTCAAGATCGTCAATGTGATTCTCTAAGGTCCAGGCTTGCTGCTCAAGAGTCCGGACCTGATCCACGGCCGATTCTGCATTGGCCTTGGAGGGTGTGGCCTTTAGCTCCGCCCCTCCGACTCTGCATTCAATTTCTTCGATGTCTTGGCCGTGCTTTTGTAATGCAGCTGAGTGTATTCCATCGACTTCGGGATTCTTCAATGAAAGCATCGATCTTCGCATCGAGTTTGGAGATTATTTCCGCGAGGCTCGCCACCGTAGGTAAGTCCCCCAGGGCGGCCACGGACGCCTCTGCTGCAGCTGGGGAGGATGGGGGAGAGGCTCCTACCTGCTGAGAACTGTGGGCTCCTTTTCCCCTCCCCCCCCCCCCCCCCCCCCCCCCCCAATCATTTTTACAGGAGACTGAATTGTTTAAATTTGGTACTAAACCACTAATTACATTAAGTAAAAACTATTTTTAATTGATTTGGTGAGTGTGGTGGAGGAGGGTGGCCCACTTTGCCTAGATCTTGGGAGGAGCACTATAGACTCGGACTTGCTGAGTCGCTGCCATCTTGGATTTCGTCCCCTTTTACTTTAAGCACAATACCTTAAACCATGTCAAGCCCTCTCAGAATTCTGTTTGTTTCAAATATTCTTCTCAATGCTATGAATAAAGACATAACCTGTTTATCTGTTCTTGATAAATCAATTCCTTGAGCCCAGGGATCAGACTGGTGAATCTCTTGAACAGCTTCCAATTGCAATAGATCCTTTTTTAAATTTGGGAACCAAAACTCTACACAGTCCTCTAGGTATAGCCGTACCAATCTCTGTGAAGTTGTGACAATTCCCAGCTTTTAAACTCCAACCCCTAGCAATAAAGGCCAAATTCTATTTGCTGTCGTAATTACTTGATGCAAACATTGTGCTTCATGGGAAGAATGCCTAGACGCCTCTGCACTGAACTTTATTGGAGTCTCTCTCTCTTTATTTAAATAATAGTGCGCCTTTTAATTCTCACTCTCAAAGTGGATCACCTTTCCTACAGTAAAATCGATCTGCAAGCTTTTGTCCACTGTCTCAATCTATCCCTATCCCCTTGCAGGTTCTTTTAATACCTCACTATACAAAAATAGTCAGACGGTGTATGTTGTAGTTAACAAACTTATTTACATCTCACTCTTTTTCTCCCACCTCCAAGTCATTAATTTGGATCGTAAATACAAGTAATTTCTAGGACTAGTTGTGGCATTTCACTAGTCACATTTTTCCAGCCTGAGACCGTCATAGAGATGTACAGCATGGAAACAGACCCTTCGGTCCAACCCGTCCATGCCGACCAGATATCCCAACCCAATCTAGTCCCACCAGCCAGCACCCGTCCCATATCCCTCCAAACCCTTCCTATTCATATACCCATCCAAATGCCTTTTGAATGTTGCAATTGTACCAGCCTCCACTTCCTCTGGCAGCTTATTCCATACACGTACCACCCTCTACGTGAAAAGGTTGCCCCTTGTGTCTCTTTTATATCTTTTCCCCCCTCACTCTAAACCTATGCCCTGTAGTTCTCCCACCCCAGGTGAAAAGATTTTGCCTCTTTATCCTATACATGCACCTCATGATTTTGTAAACCTCTATATGGTCACCCCTCAGCCTCTGACACTCCAGGGCAAACTGCCACAGCCTGTTCAGCCTCTCCCTTTCGCTCAAATCCTCCAACCCTGGCCCTGACTCTATCACGTGCATTAACCACTTCTCAAGCCATTACTCTTATGATGTCATGAGCTCCCATCTTGTGCTGTAACATTGTTATGTGGCACCTTCGTGAATGTCTTCTAAAAATCAAAATGCACTTCATCTAGCACTTACCCTTTATCATTCTGTTTCTTATATTCCCAAAGAACATTCAAAAATTTCCTTTTTGTAAAACCATGCTGACTCTAAGCATTTCTGATTGACCTGCTGTTTCTTCCTTAATGGAACTAGCATTTTCCCAATAACAGATGTTAGGCCATAAGTCCCATAATTTTCTGCTTTCTGTCTCCTTTTATTTGTGAACAGGGGTATCACATTCACGATTTTCCAGTCCATTGAAACCTCCCTAGAATCAAGTGAGTTAATCAATATGTTGACCAATGGCACCTCTATCTCTATAGCCACTTCATTTAAGAAGCTTGGATGCAGGACTTGTCTGCCTTTAGTCCCTTTAGCTTGTCAAATCTTTTTTGTTTTCCCCTCTTGTTAGAGACTGTTACCAGATCTTTCCTCCTATTGGCACCGTGTTTATCTTTTTATTTTCAGTGTTCATTGTGTCCTCGACCATAAACACCAGTGCAAAATATTGACTTAAACTATCTGCCATTTCCCTTTACCCCATTATCAATTCCCTATTTGCATCCTCAATTAGTTTAATAACTTTTTAAAAATATATACATAAGAAGCTGTTGCGGTTTTTTTTTTGCCAATTTACTTTCTTTTCTGAAGAATGTTTTAGTTTTCCACTGTTGGTTCCTAAGCAACAATTCCTAATTCTCTGGCCTCTAGTTTTTGCAGCTTTGAATGCCTTGATTTTTGATTGAATGCTCACCTTAACTGCCTTTTGTTAACCATTCTTAACCAAGGGTGGCTCACCCTTCTCATTGACTCCTTTTTTGACTTGAGTACATTTTTGCTGAGCATTATGAAATATCTGCTTGAATGTCTGCTGCTGCTGCTCATTGACTGACTTTCCCCTTAGTTTGTTTTCCCAGCATATGTTCTCTTTCTTCTTATCTCTGCCATTGCCCTTATTCAAGTTGGGGACATAGGTCTGAAACCCAAGTTGCTCTCCCTCGAACTAAACTTGAAATTCTACTATGCTGTGTTCGCTAACCCCAAAGGATCCTTAACTTCAAGCTCTTGTTAATCCACCTTATTGCTCATTCATTGATCTAAAATAATCTGTGCTAGGGTAGGTTCTGTAGTGTACTGCTATAAGAAGCAACTACTTGAAGCACTCAAGTGCACTGAAGTCTTCCATGTCACCCATGGCCACCTGATTTGTTCAGTCAATATGCAGAATAAAATCACCCATGACAACATTATTCTCTGTTTTATCCTTCCTCCTGCAGCGAGGCAGCTCCTTGGGAGTCTGCAGATGACTTCCACCATGACTTCTTTCCCTTGCTATTCCCGGATAACTTGGATCAATGGGGAAAAGGATAAATTTTGTTACACCATCTGATACTCTGGCTTACTCTGTTTTACTATTGGCATCCTCATTGAAATGAATAGGTTTATCTATCATTGTTTGTTTTTAATTTGAAGCCATTTTATTTTCATACGAAAAGGTTTATATTTCTTTCAAAGTGGGATGATATGATTGTACAGCCCTAATGTAAACCAAATGAAGTGAAATACAACAGTGGATAATTGGACATTTTTGAGCTGGAACCAAAACTCTGAATGAATGATGTAGTTGTAGGCTTAAGTTTGAGTCAGTAAAGTTGTTTAGTTTGCTTGATATGTAGGTGGTGGGGTTCCATTTTACTAGAAATGAAGTCTTGTGGGCTTTGATTGTATGTAACCTTATGTACTGTTTTGCTAATTTCTAAATCATTGTGGAAGCAAGTAATGAGGTGTAGTTGTGTAGCAATAAACATCTGTAAAAGGTTCCCTGACGCATCCACAGTACCCATACCATGGTGGCAGTTCTGCCCATGGAATGGTTTGTGCTATCCGAAGAATGGAAATACCCATACACTTTTTTTTTCTGCTTGCAAAATATTTCTCAATGAATATAGTATCACAAGCCAGAAAAGGAAAGCTGCATGACTAAACTATTCTAGTTGGTGTCTGAGCCTTTGAACAGCACTGCTTGCTTCTGGTGAGGTAAGTGCTGTTGTTGGTTTAATTGAAAGGTATTAAGGCTTGATTTAATAGCTGTCTAAGTTTCACTAATTTTAGTTGCATACTTGTGTGCATGCCATATTGTTAATATCATTTTCAGCATCAGATGTTCATCAAGCTTATTATATCCTTGATTATTATGGTGAGCGACTTGAGAATTTTTTGTTTTAAACTTGATAAACATAATGGAAATTTAATGTAGGGCAATTTCAATCATTTCTGTCCTTGCGTTGGTTTATGGTTAAGAGACAGGAGAGCTTATTATGATTTAATTGTAAGAAGAGTGCAAATTTATTGCTGTAATATGAAAGGCACATTTGAGATCTCGTAACTGCATTGCAGTCGAAATACCTTCATCTGTTAGTAGTTTAAGTAATCCTGATGACACAGCTAGAGGTAGCGAAAATAAATGTAATTTATTCTTCTTTTCAGAATCATACTGGTTAATATTTGAGAATCATGTACATTTGCTAAATATGTCTGACTGGATTCTGTTATTGCTTTTCTCTTCAAAGGCAACAATTTTGGAAATTTCCTGAACATGAAAATGTCCATCATGTTTGCAAGCAATTCTGAGAAATTAACATTTTAGCTTTTCTTTTACTTGAATCACTATAATCCTTAGTTCGCTCACTGGCAACAGAAAATTCCCACTTGAAATTAGTACATGTGGTTGGAAACAAGAGTTCAAAACACTTTTTTTTTAAATCGCCCCTTGACTTAATGGAAGGTGTAAAAATATGGAGCAAAACATTTAACTTTACTAAGGATGTTCAAAACACATTTAACTAGGAAAGCTGTAAAGGTATAGAAGACTTCAGCTCTGATTTTACTGGAATGTGAGCAGAAATTATGAAGTGCCATGTAAGAAAGATGACCATTTTTAATTGGAGCTTCTGATTAAGGAGAGATTCAGATGAGTGAATACCTTTCATTCATAGAGATGCATAGCACAGAAGCAGACGCTTCGGTCCAACTCATCTGTGCCAACCAGATATTCCAACCTAATCTAGTCACTCTGAAAACCAAGTGAGAAATTAATGTTCAAGCAGAGAACTGCTAAATGGGTGGTCAAGTATATTTGGTACTGCTCCTCTTTGCAGTTTAGCACACAGGAACAAGAGTAGGGCATTCCATGGTTTGGCATTAGAAATGAAGTTTGTATTATCTGCACGGACCTTCCATGTGGAGGAGGCATTACAGACCTAACTGTTTTTCAATCTGACAATGAATGTTTTGTCACTTCTGCAGTTATCTCCATCTTCTGAATTATTACTTTGTGGGTTAAATGTAGAAAATAGAAGCAGAAGTAGGCCATTTGGTCCTTCAAGCCTGCTCCACTGTTCAATATCAACATTGCTTATCATCCAACTCAGTGCCAAATTCCTGCTTTGTACCCATGCCCTTTGATATCCTTCTTAAAAACTTCCTCTTAAAAGAAGAGATTTGATTTATACAGAGATATGAAAAATGTTTGTGTACTGTCATGTTGGAAGCTAATGGTATTATTTTCAAATGTTAAGGCTCTTTTGTTCATGGATTTATTGGCAAATGTAGGAAACCTACAGTGACATTTTATATCTGGATGTTGTTAAAGTTTTTATTTAATATCCGTAGTGGTTTCTCAACCCTAGAAAAAAAGAGCCTGGCTTTTAACCCTATACATTCCTCTTTATAAACCTCTGTAAGGTCACCTCTCTGCTTCAAGGAAAAAAGCCCCAGCCTCTGCCTCTTCCTATAATTCAAACCCTCCAATCCCAGCAAAATCCGTATAAACATTTTCTGCACACTCTGAAGTTTAACAACACTCTCCATATAGAAGGGTGACCACAGTTATGCGCAGTACTCTAAAAGTGACTTTACCAATGTTCGTACAGCCACCATGTGATGTCCTGACTCAGATGCTCAATGATCTGACCAAGCTTCCCAAGCGCCACGTTCACTATCCTGTCGACCTGTAACTCCACTTTCAAGGAACAATTCACCTGCACTCCTAAGTCTCTTTGTTCGGCAACGCTCCCTAGGGCCCTGCCTTTAATTGTAGAAGTCCAGCCCTGGTTTCCCTTACCTAGTGCAGCACATTTATCTAAATTAAACTCCATGTGCCACTCACCTGCCCAAGGTCTCTGCAATAATTTTCTTCATTGTCCACTGCGCCGTCTATTTTGGTGTCACCTGCAAACTTACTAATCATACCTCATATATTCACATCCAAATCATTTCCATAAATGATGAAAACTGGTGGACCCAGCACTGATCCTTGTGGCATACTGCTGTCCACAGGCCTCCAGCCCAAAAATCAACTTTCACCAACACCCTCTGTCTCCTACCTCCAAACTACTATGTATCCAATTGGCTCGCTCCCCCTAAAACCAATTGATCTAACCTTGCTAACCAGTGTACTGTGCAGAACCTTGTCAAACACTTTGCTGAATTCTGCATTTAATAGTCACCTTTGTCACCTTTTCCAAAAAAAACTTAGCCAAGTTAGTGAGACACAATTTTCCAAGCACAAAGCCATGTTGACTGTCCTTAATCAGTTCTTGCTTTTACCCCTCCAACAACTTACCCACATTTACTTTATTTGCCAAAGCTGTCTCATGTCCCCTTTTTGTCCTCCTGACTTTCCTCTTAAGTATATTCTTACTGCCCTTATACTCCTCTAGGGATTTGCTCAATCCCAGCTGTCTGGATGTTGGAGGTAAGTTGAATCAGGAGCTGAAATTGGCTTGTCGCAAAGATGTTACTACAGTTGTTATGGGGGATTTTAACATGCAGGTAGACTGGGAGAATCAGGATGGTATCGGGCCTCAAGAAAGAGACTTTGTGGAGTGCCTCAGAGATGGATTTTTAGAGCAGCTGGTGCTGGAGCCGACCAGGGATAAGGCGATTCTGGATCTGGTATTGTGTAACGAACCAGAATTGGTCAGTGACCTCGAAGTGAAGGAGCCATTGGGAAGTAGTGACCATAATACAATAAGCTTCAATCTGCAATTTGAGAGGGAGTGGGTACAATCTGAAGTGACAATATTTCAGTTGAATAAAGGGAAATATGGAGCTATGAGGGAGCAACTGGCCAAAGTTCAATGGTTCAATACCTTAACAGGGAAGACCATGGAGGAACAATGGCGGATATTTCTGTGTATAATGCAGAAGATGCAGGATCAGTTCATTCCTAAAAGGAAGAAAGATCCCAGGAGGAGACATGGGCGGCCGTGGCTGACGAGGGAAGTAAAGAAACATATAAGGTTAAAAGAGAAAAAGTATAACTTAGCGAAGATAAGCGGGAAAACGGAGGACTGGGAAGCTTTTAAAGAACAACAGAGGATTAGTAAGAAGGAAATACGCAGAGAAAAAAATGAGGTACGAAGGTAAACTGGCCAAGAATATAAAGGAGGATAGTAAAAGCTTTTTTAGGTATGTCCAAGGCAAAAAAATGGTTAGGACAAAAATTGGGCCCTTGAAGACAGAAGCAGGGGAATATATTACTGGGAACGAAGAAATGGCAGAGGAATTAAATGGGTACTTCAAATCTGTGTTCACTGGGGAAGACACAAGCAAACTCCCTGAGGTAACAGTGGCTGAAGGACCTGAACTTAAGGGAATTTCTATTTGCCAGGATTTGGTGTTGGAGAGACTGTTAGTTCTGAAGGTTGATAAGTCTCCGGGACCTGATGGCCTGATGGCATCCCAGGGTACTGAAGGAGGTGGCTCGGGAAATCGTGGATGCGCTGGTGATTATTTTCCGGAATTCAATAGAATTGGGGTCGGTTCCTGAGGATTGGAGGGCGGCTAATGTTGTGCCACTTTTTAAGAAGGGTGGGCGGGAGAAAGCAGGAAATTATAGACCAGTTAGTCTGACCTCAGTGGTGGGAAAGATGCTGGAGTCTATTATAAAGGATGAAATTACGGCACATCTGGATAATAGTAACAGGATAGGACAGAGTCAGCATGGATTTATGAAGGGGAAATCATGCTTGACTAATCTTCTTGAATTTTTTGAGGATGTAACTCGGAAGATGGACGAGGGAGATCCAGTGGATGTAGTGTACCTGGACTTTCAGAAAGCTTTTGATAAAGTCCCACACAAGAGGTTAGTGAGTAAAATTAGGGCGCACGGGATTGGGGGCAAAGTACTAGATTGGATAGAGAATTGGTTGGCTAATAGGAAACAAAGGGTAGTGATTAACGGCTCCATTTCGGAATGGCAGGCAGTGACCAGTGGGGTACCGCAGGGATCCGTGCTGGGACCGCAGCTTTTTACAATATATGTAAATGATATAGAAGATGGTATCAGCAATAACATTAGCAAATTTGCTGATGACACAAAGCTAGGTGGTAGGGTGAAATGTGATGAGGATGTTAGGGGATTACAGGGTGACCTGGACAAGTTAGGTGAGTGGGCAGATGCATGGCAGATGCAGTTTAATGTGGATAAATGTCTGGTTATCCACTTTGGTGGCAAGAACAGGAAGGCAGATTACTACCTCAATGGTATCAAATTAGGTAAAGGGGCTGTTCAGAGAGATCTGGGTGTTCTTGTCCACCAGTCAATGAAGGCAAGCATGCAGGTACAGCAGGTCGTGAAGAAGGCTAATAGCATGCTGGCCTTCATAACGAGGGATTGAGTATAGAAGCAAAGAGGTGCTTCTGCAGCTGTACAGGGCCCTGGTGAGACCACACCTGGAGTACTGTGTACAGTTCTGGTCTCCAAATTTGAGGAAAGACATTCTGGCTATTGAGGGAGTGCAGCGTAGGTTCACGAGGTCAATTCCTGGAATGGCAGGATTGCCTTACACGGAAAGACTGAAGCGACTGGGCTTGTATACCCTTGAGTTTAGAAGACTGAGAGGGGATCTGATTGAAACGTATAGGATTATGAAAGGACTGGACACTCTGGCAGGAGGGAACATATTTCCGTTGATGGGGGAGTGCCGAACCAGAGGACACAACTTAAAAATACGGGGTAGACCATTTAGGACAGAGATGTGGCGAAACTACTTCACCCAGAGAGTGGTGGCTGTGTGGAATGCTCTGCCCCAGAGGGCAATGGAGGCCCAGTCTCTGGATTCATTTAAGAAAGAATTGGATAGAGCTCTTAAAGATAGTGGAGTCAAGGGGTATGGAGATAAGGCTGGAACAGGATACTGATTAGGAATGATCAGCCATGATCATATTGAATGGCGGTGCAGGCTCGAAGGGCAGAATGGCCTACTCCTGCATCGATTGTCTATTGTATCTGACACTTGTTGCCTTTTTCTTGACCAGTGCCTAAATTTCTCAAGTTATCCAGCATTCCCTATAGCTACCAACCTTGCCGTTCACACTAACAGGAACATACTGTCTCTGAATTCTTGTTATCTCATTTTAAAAGGCCTCCCTTTTCCTAACCATCCCATTACCTACAAACAGCCTCCCCTTTCAACTTTTGAAAGTCCCTATATAATATAGTTAAAGGTGGTAAGTAGGTGGTAAGACCAGGTAGCAGTGGCAGGTTCCTTTCCTTCCAAGTGTTTTGCAAAGAGTTTCTCTAATAATGGTCAGAAGAAAGCCAGATTTCACATTCTCGATTTGTCATGCCAACCCTTGAATTCACAGTCTGGATTCCCAGTAAATCACTGTAACTACGCCATCATCCAATAACATACTAGCAGCTGTGTGTACTTAATCAGAGGGCAGATCTCATGAAGGCCAAAATATTTTTTAAAACCCTAAACTTAAAAGTTTTTTACTACCATTTCTGAGTAGTATTTATTGGCTTAAGTGAAAAATTGATTAATACTTTTATGGCTGAATTTCACAATTTAATATTATTCTAGAAGGAGATTCTGGAAGTGATGCAGACTTTTACGTGGAAGATGATGACGACAGCGACTATGAGAGCTCTTTGAAGAAAAGCAAAAAGGGACGGAAGACTAAAACAGTACCTGAGAAAAAAGAAAAGAAGACACCCAAACCCAGGCTGAGTGCCACAGGTAAGCTACATGCTTCTGCTAGTGGGAAAATTGCTGTGTGCAGAATTTCAAGATTTCTAAAAGGAAACAATTTCACGCTTTCTCCTCTTGCATTCATCAGGATTAGGATGGAAGAAATAGACTTGAGAAACCAATTTACAGAACAACTTCAGTTATCCAACCGAGACAGGTGGGGAGTATTTTGTTCGGATAACTGATTGTTCAGATAATATTTTTACGGGACCTTGAGATCTTGCTTGAATAATCCAAAATTAGAATACTTGATGTTTGGATAACTGAGGTTGTTCTGTATACAACTGCTGTTGGCAAGGCATTGCAACAGGAACCATTAACTGTGAATCGTTTTTAAATAAAAGCAAGATATAGACCGGTGAGCCTTACTTTAGTTGTTGGTAAAGTGTTGGAAAAGGTTATAAGAGATAGGATTTATAATCATCTAGAAAAGAATAATTTGATTAGGGATAGTTAGCATGGTTTTGTGAAGGGTAGGTCGTGTCTCACAAACCTTACTGAGTTCTTTGAGACGGTGACCAAACAGGTAGATAAGAGTAAACCGGTTGTTGTGGTGTATATGGATTTCAGCAAGGCATTCAATAAGGTTCCCCACAGTAGGCTATTGTACAAAATGCGGAAGAATGGGATTGTGGGAGATATAGCAGTTTGGATCAGTAATTGGCTTGCTGAAAGAAGACAAAGGGTGATGCTTGATGGGAAATGTTCATCCTGGAGTCCAGTTACTACTGGTGTACCACAAGGGTCAGTGTTGTGTCCACTGCTGTTCATCATTTTTACAAACGACCTGGATGAGGGTGTAGAAGGGTGGGTTAGTAAATTTGCAGACACCACTAAGATAGGTGGAGTTGTGGATGGTGACGAAGGATGTTGTAGGTTACAGAGAGACATAGATAAGTTGCAGAGCTGGGCTGAGAGGTGGCCAATGGAGTTTAATGCGGACAAATGGCTCAACGGTAGAAGACAGAGGGCGGTGGTGGTGGGTTGTTTTTCAGACTGGAGGCCTGTGACCAGTGGAGTGCCACAAGGATCAATGCTGGGCTCTCTTCTTTTTGTCATTTACATAAATGATTTGGATGCGAGCATAAGTTTGCAGATGACATCAAAATTGGAGGTGTCGTGGACAGCGAAGAGGGTTACCTCTGATTACAACAGGATCTGGACCAGATGGGCCAATGAGCTGAGAAGTGGCAGATGGAGTGTAATTTAGATAAATGGGAGGTGCTGCATTTTGGGAAAGCAAATCTTAGCAGGGCTTATACACTTAATGGTAAGGACCTAAGGAGTGTTGCTGAACAAAGAGACCTTGGAGTGCAGGTTCATAGCTCCTTGAAGGTAGAATCGCAGGTAGATCGGATAGTGAAGAAGGCGTTTGGTATGCTTTCCTTTATTGGTCAGAGTATGGAGTACAGGAGTTGGGAGGTCATGTTGCGGCTGTACAGGACATTGGTTAGGCCACTGTTGGAATATTGCATGCAATTCTAGTCTCCTTCCTATCGGAAAGATGTTGTGAAACTTGGAAGTGTTCAGCAAAGATTTACATGGATGTTGCCAGGGTTGGAGGATCTGAGCTACAGGGAGAGGCTGAACAGACTGGGACTGTTTTCCCTGGAGCGTCAGAGGCTGAGGGGTGACCTTATTGAGGTTTACAAAATTATGAGGGGCATGGATAGGATAAATAGGCAAAGTCTTTTCCCTGGGGTGGGGGAGTCCAGAACTACAGGGCATAGGTTTAGGGTGAGAGGGGAAAGATATAAAAGAGACCTAAGGGGCAACTTTTTCACACGGAGGGTAGTATGTGTATGGAATGAGCTGCCAGAGGATGTGGTGGAGGCTGTTAATTGCAACATTGAAGAGGCATTTGGATGGGTATATGAATAGGAAGGGTTTGGAGGGATATGGGCCGGGTGCTGGCAGGTGGGGCTAGATTGGGTTGGGATATATGGACGGGTTGGACCGAAGGGCGTGGTTCCATGCTGTACATCTCTGTGACTGTAAGTGTGAGGTGATTCAATTTTGTCAGAGTAACCGGAATGCAAAGTACTGGGCTAATGGTAAGATTCTTGGTAGTGTGTAGATGACCAGAGAGATATCAGTGTCCCAGTACACAGATCCTTGAAAGTTGCCACCCAGGTTGACAGAGTTGTTAAGAAGGCAGACAGTGTTTTAGCTTTTATTAATAGAGGGATCGAATTCTGGAACCATGAGGTTATGCTACATCTGTACAAAACTCTGGTGTGGCCTCACTTGGAGTATTGTGTACAGTTCTGGTCACCGCATTATAAGGAGAATGTGGAAGCTTTGGAAAGAGTTCAGAAGAGATTTACTAGGTTGTTGCCTGGTGTGGAGGGAAGGCCTTACAAGGAAAGGCTGAGGGTCTTGAGGCTGTTTTCGTTAGAGAGAAGAAGGTTGAGAAGTGACTTAATAGAGACATACAAGATAATCAGAGGGTTAGATAGGGTGGACAGGGAGAGCCTTTTTCCAAATATGGTGATGGGGGACATAGCTTTAAATTGAGGGGTGATAAATATAGGACAGATGTCAGAGGTAGCTTCTTTACTCAGGGAGTGGTAAGGGTATGGAATGCTTTGTCTGGAACAGTAGTAGATTTGCCAACTTTAAGTACATTTAACAAGCATTGGACAAGCATATGGACGTACATGGGATAGTGTAGGTTAGATGGGTTTCAGATTGGTATGACAGGTTGGCTCAACATCGGGGGCCAAAGGGCCAGTACTCTGCTGTAATGTCCTATGATACTGCACGTGCTGTAAATATGAAACAAACACAAAATGCTGGAGGAATTCAGCAAGTGTGGCTGAAGTTCTGAGAGTCCTATTGGACTCAAGTATCAACTCTTTCTCTCCCCAGGTTTGCTGAGTTTCTCCAGCATTTTCTGTATTTTTATCAACCTTACTTTTCAAATCGGGCAATCCAACTGATCGGTCAGGGTGATGCCATGGTATGCAGGAGAGATTTTAACAGGGCATACATCACACTCTGAGCCCAACTGATGCTCCTAAATTGGTTTCTGGTGAAATACTCTGCACAGTCTGGATTATTTAATACATTATGTCCAATATCAAAATCACATCTAGTCGTGAATATACTGTTCTGAGGCTGGTCAAACATGTTGATTTGCGTGCTGTCCACTGCAAATTATCAATGTAACGCATTATTTGATGCAATCTGCCAATTGTTCGGGCAACCTGTCAAATGTTCCTCAATAACTGGCATCATGCCAGCACCAAAACTCACCCCATTTCTGAGTTGCCTCCACTTTCAAGGGTAATCTGAGGTCAAAGATGGTGAACATTGCGCTTTCATGGGTTCTCTTAAATTCAGCTAGTGATGATTGATCAGGATGACCATTAACAAGTCAGGTTAGATTTCACATACTTATCTCAGCACTAAGCTTGCAGATGGCTTGGGTCCTATTTGCAAAGTTGCCTATATAAGATCTTTGTATCATGTGGAACTTCAGGAATTCCAACCTGTATATTGACTGGTGAATGTAGGGAGTACAGAATTGATTGATTTCTTAATAAATATGTCGAAGGAAGTGAAATTATTCCACTTCAGTGGTAGATTTGAGTGCAGGATGGAGTTTAAGCTGTGTAAAGAAATTTGGTTGAGGATTGATAGGCTGTTGATGGCCATTGAAGTGTTGTGTTTTTGCCCATTATTTAGGTTGGTCTGCTACGAGAGTTATACCAGCTGCATGCTACCACCTCAAAAAGGAATTAATATTTTGTTTAGCACTATTAATTTGCTAGTCAATTTAGCACTCGTTCTTTTCACCTAAATGTTACCATCAATTGACTGCTTATTAATGAGGTTTGTCACCACTTTCTCAACGGCACCTGGTGAAGGGCTATAAATGTTGGCCAAACCAGTGATTCCCACATCCCACGAGTGAATAAAGAATACTCATGTCGCTGTTCTAATATTTAATACTTGCTAGGCGTGGGTGGTGATTTTATGATCCTTTTGTGCCCAGTATGCACTTTCTATATCTAATGGTATGTTTCCTCTGTACTTTAAAAATAAAAATATAACTGATCATGCTGTTTTAATGCAGTGTTTCTGTTATGATCTTTTAAAGCTGTAATTACATTCTTCATTCATTTTTAAATCCTGTAAGATTAATTGAAATGTTTTCAATTTTTTTGAATCATGGCTTGTTTTGAAGTGGTCCTCTTAGCAGCCTAAAAGATAATTTGTCGTGGTACAGTTCTGAAGTAACTTATAACATAATTTGTCTGCTGTGTCTACTTTTCCTTCTAAGTCACCCCTGCAACTCCCAGTCCGGTAAAAGGCAAAGGAAAGGGGCGGATTGCCACTACAAAAGCATCGCCACCTTCTAAAGGGCAACCACCTGAAAGCCCTGCTAAAGAGTCAAAGAAGGAGAAGAGTCCTCCCCCAGAAACAAATGAAGAAGAGCCAGATGATGATGAGGAGGAAGAGGAGGAGGAGGAGGAGGAGGAAGAGGAAGAGGAAGAAGTTAATTCTGGGGAAGACTGAACAATGCAAGGGGATATTTTTTTATATAAGTAGGGATAGAAAATGACTTCACTGACAGCTTGGTTCACAAGGTTTAGACACAAGACTTGTGTGTTTTTTCAGAGACTGTCCCTTTTTGTGTCCTGCAGACTCTACTAATAGAATCAAATCATTTAAAATTAGCTTGGCATTTTATGGGAGTTGCTTTGATCTTTTCAAAAGTAGGAACTGCAAACCTAGCACGATGTCTCTTATTTTGTCTTTTTTTTTTGGCAGTGGCAGCATTAAGTGAAGTTGTGAAATTGGGCAACACTGCAAAAGTATTTTTTTGCCATATAAATATTCCTAAAGTATATTCAGATGAAGGCGAGCTCTTCAGCATACTGATCTTATTCAGAAACTAAGTTACAGCATCTTTGCATTGGCTGCAAAGAGGACAAACTAGATGCAAACTTGTGCACGTACATTTATATAACAAGCAGATCATTCATCCTTTAAACACAGCTAAAAGTTAGCTGTACATCATTTTCTTAGTCTCCATCGTACTATCTGTCCTTTAAGTGGGTTTATTTCTCTGAAACATTTGACAGCAAACTTTCTTTTAAAACAGATAACAAGATCAAAGGCTCCTGTAAATATAACAGCTCAACCTTGTAAAATGTAGGTGCTGTACATACATGTAGCCAAATGACCTAGAAATGTAGATGTAGCTTCATTTTAAACATAGGTGTAGATTTTGATTACAACCATTTTTTGAATTGTAAACTTAAAGAAAATGTGTTTTCCGGTGGTCTAAAGAAAGGCATCTGCCATTTACAACAATGCTAACTGATTGCCTTCTGACTCCTAGTATATTATCTAAGTTTCTAAAATTATCTCAGTAACATTGTAGTTTTTCACAAGCAAATCATGAGTTGGGTAAGTATGTAAAACATTAAGTGATCTTGAGCTGATTCCATCCATTTGACTGAAGGTTTAAATCCTTGTTGCATCCTTTTCAGTTTAGCTAAATATAAAGTAGTCACAAATGAATGGTACACAGTCCATTTCAGTCCAACTATTGAGATTTTTTCAGTTAGTTTTTCAATTATTTTAGTGTTATGAGATTTTTTAAGAAAACCTGAATATTATATTTTTAAAGATGTCTTAAACTTTTTTGCGTCTGCTTAGATTTAAATAAAATGTTTTGGGACCTCGAAGGAAGCAATCTTTTATAGTTCAAATCTAACTGGTTCTCTTACACGGGCAATTTTGCTTTGCAAACAGTGAATGTATCTAAAACAGTATGGTCAAGCTGTTCCTTGTAAGTGAGTAATGATGTGAGATGCTGTAATCCTGAAAAGCAATCACAAAATTGTAGTTGCTGTTTGTATCTTCACTACTTCAAAACTAAAAGAAACAAAAAAAAACTGCACACCACCAAAAATCACTCTAGTCGTCAGGTCTGATCTTGTGAACTGAATTGTATTTTTTTTTTTTGCAGATTGAAATGTTTAAAAATGAATGTGATTGAATCTAAAAAAAACTGCGCAATTGTTTATCTGTATCAGCATTTTGTTAATGCAGCCATTTCTTTGTAACTTACAAAAAAAATCCTGTACAGCCAATTCTTATGATGTTAACATTCAATTTCACATGGGCTTTCAATTTCTTTGGTTTTTATTTTCGCTACAGAACATTAAATGTCTGCTGGTGTAAAATGGTTCCTTTAATCAATTCTTTTGGAGATTGTGAAAGGGTTTAATAAAATTATGGGGAGAGAATAGATTATTGAAACATTCCATTGGTGTAATGCTCCAAATATACGGATGCAGATTTAGAAATCTTTATGTATAGTCAAACCTATTAGCTGCAACAATGGTTCTCAAACCTTTTACGTTGAAGGATACCTTTTCTTAAATAGTTTGATAATCGTGGATCCCTGTATAAACTGTACCAAATAATTTGAAATAGCTGCTCACAGAATATTTTAATAATGGTTTTCAGATTCTGGTTATGTGCAGATATCAGTGAGATGGGTGTGTCTGTTGCTCACGTTTGGAAGGTACCTTTTGAGGTTATCCTGGTTGATGAAGAAACTGGCTCACTCTTTGCGCTGCAAGTATGGCAGTCATATTTTGTTCCCAGCTCACTCTAAGCTACTTACCTCTGACTGCTACTCATTCTCTTGCTCTTGGTCATAGTGCCTCCATGGCAGTATGTTTATGTATTTTGCAGATCCCCAAAGTCAACAGACCCCAGTGTGAGAACCACTCGGCAGGAATTTCTGATGATCACTAATTTTGTAAACATGTGTTATCCCTGTAATGGTGCTTGAAGCTTGTTGGTGTTACATGCTCTAAGACATTCATTTCCTTTAGGTGGAAGTGGGTACTGCAAATGCTGGAGATTAGGGTCAAGATAAGAGTGGTGCTGGAAAAGCACAGCAGGTTAGGCATCATCTGAGGAGCAGGGAAATCAACATTTCAGTCACATTCCTTTCCTGTACCCCACCCTTATTTCTGTTTGGGATCATAATTGTTTTCAGCTCAGAATATGTTCAGTGCTGTATTTTGTGGAAGATTAAAATACGTATAACTGACGGAAGTTATTGTAGTTAGCTTTGACTATGCAACCTATTTTTTTTTCATAAAAGCAATTTCTAACCTAGTGTGCCATGCAATGATCACCCAATAATTCATTGCTTTATAGATTGCATAGATTTTTAAAACATAGAAAATTAGAGTACAAGTAGGCAATTTGGTCTTTCAAGCTTGCTCTGCCACTTGGTATGATCAGTCAATGTCTTGACCTCAAACGCCGCCTTCGGCAGAGAATTCCACAGGCTCACCACTCTCCTGCTGAAGAAACTGGTCCTAATTTGGCTACCCCATTTCTTTAGACTGTGACCGCTGGTATGGGCTTCCTGGTCATAGGGTAATTGCAGGAAATGTGTTCTCAGTCTAGCCCTGTTGGAGTTTTATAGGTTTCTATGAGATTTACCCCCTCATTCGTAAATTCCAATGAATATAGTCAACTGATCCAATGTCTTGACTTGTCGGTTTTACTATTCCAGGAATCAATTTGGTGAATCTTTACTGTGCTCTGTACATTACATTCTTCCTCAAATATGGTCTCCTCAAGCCCTGTACAAATGCAGCAATATATACCTGCTGTTGCATTGTAATCCTCATAATCTGAAGACCAACCTACCATTTAATTTTTTCACTGCTTGCTGCCCCTGGATGCTTACTTTGTGACTGGTGGTACAAGGACATTCAGGTATCATTGCACAACTAACAACCTTTCCCAATCTATCTAATCAGGCTTCCTATTTTTTTGCCACCAAAGTGCATTTGTTGCCGATATACTTCACCTGACATGCATTTTCCCACTCAATTTGTACGAAGCTTTATCCTGAAACCAAAACCGAAATTTCGGAAGAAACTTAGCAGGTCTGGTAAGATCTTGGAGAGAAAGCAGAGTGAGCATTTCAAGTCCAGTGACCTTTCCTCAAAACTCACACCTCAGTCCACCCTCCCACACATTTGCTAACGTGAGGTATGACATTTAGTTCCTTCATCTCAATTGTCCAAGCACTGAGCCCTGCAGTACTCTACTGTTCCCTGGCTGCCAATTTGGAAAACGCCTGTTTATTCCAACTCTTTGCTCCCTGTCTGCCAACCAGCTCTTTATCCATTTCAGTACACAGTCTTTATCCCTATGTATTTTAATTTTACATAATTTTGGAGCACTATGTCCAGTTCTGGTCACCCTGATAGTAGAAGGATAATGGTGAGGGTTCAGAAAAGATTTACCAGGATATTGCTGGGGCTGGAGGGATTGAGTTATACAGATAGACTAGAAAGGGTGGGATTTTTTTCACTGGAGCATAGGAGGTTGAGTAACCGTAGAGGTTTGTAATATGAGAGGCATAGATAAGGTGAATAGCAAGTTTTTTTTCCCCAGGGTGGGCAAGTTCAAACTTAGTGGGCACATTTTTAAAGTGAGTGGAGAGAAAGATATAAAAGAGACCTGAGGGGCAACCACTCCCTCTTCCCCACCACATGCAAAGCATCCCCTCTGTTGTCTGCATTGATACAATTAGTCTGGAAGGCCATTTCTAGCAGACTGTATCCTCACCTTGGGACCGTTTTCTGGTTAGTATCCTGGACTTGCAGCAGCTCCTGCGGTTCAATAGATGTGTCTGTCTCTGGCTGCCACTGCCCTGTGAAACAGCTGCTATCTCCTGTTGGTATGACTGACCCTGTTTTAGAGATACATGACCTAATCATTATGACTGGTTCTGTCTGGTCTGGCTGTGAATTTTGAGGGACTTCCACTGTTGGTGAGGAAAGGTGACCAGCTGTCCACATGTTTCCTCCAGATGGCTTCATCACTGGTCTGTATCATGTACGACAATAGTCTTGTTTAAGCCACAACCGTTGCTGGAAGTGTATCATTTCTGGACAAGACTATCTCTCTCCTTTTTGGACTTCTAGGCTTTAAAGTTCCTGCTGTTTTAGCCATCAGTTGCTTCTGATTTCACTCTTTTTGTCTTCTGAATTTCACCATGTCTTTTGTCTCTTCTGGCTACAGTAAGTCAAGATTCTTGTGGTATTCTAGGTTCTCCCTTAACTCCATACCTCACTGGCTGATGCCAGTACCTGTCTTCCTGGGAAAAGTACATAATTTCCAGGTTTCAGGTGGTAACATCTGTATCCACCAGTCATGTCAGCCTTGATAAGGTGATTCATTGCTGTGCTATGTGCCAGTATCTGACTTCATGTGTCTGACAGAGCCAGTTTCTTCTCTGCGAGCATGCTGCGTCATTGATGGTATCCCCTTATAAGGGCCAAAAATGAAGGTTAGAACCTTGTGATCTGACCGCAGTACAAAGTGCCACTCATAAAGGAAGTAGGTGAACTTCTTAATGCTGAAAACCGTGCACAATCATCCTTTTTTGACTTGGTTACAATTCCCCTCTGACTTCGTCAGTGACCTCAACCCACAAGGCAAGTTGTCACGCGCTAACTGTAGTTGGTAACTCCAGGTCGAAATGCGTTAACACTTCTGACCTTGTTAAGGATTGTTTCACTAAGTCCCCTCACAACCACAGTGCATTTCCACAGCCAGACTTCCTTCAGCAACCAATAAAGAGGTTTTGGTATAGTTTCCAGATCCAAGATGAACTTGCCAGGTGAAGCTGTTTGTGAATGTTTAAATTGCAGCTTTTCTCAGCTTTTTGCCTTTCACTTGCACGCTTTTATTTTCCTCTGTTCTAATTGAGAATCAGTCACTTCCAATCAATTGAGAGCAGTTTAAACATTTGCTTATTACTGCCATCAAAAACATTTCTGAGAGGGACTGTTGTAATATCCTTACCTCTGAACCAGAAGATCTGGGTTTTAGTCCCATCTGCTCCAGAGGTGTTTAATAACCTCTCTGAATAGGCTGATTAGAAAAGTAGGTTAATAAAAACAATTGAGGGCCCTCTTGTGGTGCAATGTTAGTGTCCCTAACCATGGACCAAGAGACCCAGATTCAACTCCCATCTGCTTCAGAAGGGTGTCATAACATCTCTGAACAGGTTGATTAGAAAAATAGGTTAAATTAAAATCAAAAAAATTTCTGAGAGGGACTGGTGTGGTTATGTCCTTACCTCTAAACCAGGAGGCCTGGGTTTAAGTCCCGTCTGCTCCAAAGATGTGTAATAACATCTCTGAACAAGTTGATTAAAAATATCTAAATCAATCTTGCCACTTCTAAATTATGTCAGTTTCCACTTGATATGTATGTGACTTTTGCACCACCTAGAGTGACATTTGAACCATTTGTCGGCTTTTGTTATTACATGTAAAACATTGTCATAGTGACCTAGATGAAGCTATTGTGAAATATGTTTTTATTTCCTCGATTATAGATGAAGCCATTCGGTTTTTCTATATAGTACTCACCAAAGAACTTTGTTTAAGTGAACCTCAGATAAGTTCCACAACATTGTGTAATTCTCGTTTGTTTCCTGGTGATCATTATTGTGTCAAGGTTTAAATTCTACTATGCATTTGATTGTATAACAATCCTGACAGTATCAAAAAAAAAGCTGATGGCTATGATTGAATTCAGTTGCACTTCATCGTAGCTGTGGGCAAATGCAAAAACCATAAATAATTATTTCATTAAAAACAGAAATTACTAGAGAAACTCAGCAGGTAAGGCAGATCTGTGCAGAGAAAGCAGAGTTAAATTTTCTAGTAACATGACCCGTCTTCAGAATGATTGGTCATTGGGCTCAAAACATTACCTCTGTTTTCTCTGTACAGAATCTGTCAGACCTGCTGAGTTCTCTAACAATTTCTGTTTTTGTTTCAGATCATCTGCATCTGTAGGTTTTTGTTTTGGTTATTCCACATGATTCCTGTTCACTATCATGTCTGTCTCTGGTGGTCTTTTCCCCATCTCCGAAGAGCTTCTCACTTTCTTTTCAAACCACATCACTCTAAATCATCATTAATAGTTAATCAACATTAATTATAATGCAACTTTCCAATGGAAGTAAACATCAAATGAAATTGAAATACTGTCCAAGCTAAAAGTATTGAAACAGCAGGTATTTTGGTGGCTTTCATCTTTGCATTTCTAGAACACCAGGGACAAAAAAAAGCAAGCAAGTGAAATTTTGTGTATGATTCACCTTTTTAAAGAATGTGATGAGAATTGGCTGCTTATCTTGGGGGGCAATAAATGGATGGTAAATGAAATTTCAACTAGCTTTAATCTTAGTATTACTGACTTAACCCTTTTGTGCAGACAAGGCAAAAAAATCCCAATTCCATCTAATTTACAAAGCCTGGACTGTTTCCCCTTGTTGCCAATTGCAGAAAGATACCGGAATAATTGGCTTTCCCATTTTCTTTAAAAGAAATTTTACTTTTGTTTTTTGACATCCTTGAATCTGACAATGACCTACCTTATTTCCTTTGAATCTTTTCTCAATGCGATTCTATTTTGCACCATGATGCAGACATGTTCAACCAAGTTGCCCTTTCCTGTCCCATAACTGTTCTATGATTCAGTTATTTCCTCACCTCATTATTCCATACTTGGTGTGAGCCTGGGGGGGGGTGGGGGGGGTGGGGGGAGGGGATAAGTTTCAGATTCTCAGCAGAACAGGTTGGAATTCAGCGTAAAGGGAATTATTTAAACTTCAGACCTTTTCTTCTGAAAACAACACCTTTTCACAGACGTTTTGGTAGCAATCGCAACTCAAAAGACCTGTCAAACCATGCCCACCCATGGTAAAAGAAAGAATGCTCATTGCACTCAGCGTGAGCTCCACACCTTTCTCTGAGATTGTGACTCAAAATCTCAATTTATGACCCACTGTTTGGGAAGTCTTGGCTTAGCAGAAACATTTGCAATGACCTTTTAGTGTTACCTACATTATATAAAATAGCTCATCGGTGTAAATGTATTAACACATTGGATGGCGCAGTGACTCAGTGGTTAGCACTGCTGCCTCACAGTACCAGGGACACGGGTTCAATTCCACACCTGAGCGATTGGCCCTGTGGAGTTTATACATTCTGCGTGGGTTTCCTCTGGGTGCTCAATTTTCTTCCACAGTCCAACTGGTTAGGTGGACTGCTCCTTGGAGGGTCAGTGTGAACTCAATGGGTGAATGGCCTGCTTCTGCACTGTTGGGATTCCATACTGAGAGATTCAGATTATTACAAACTGTTGGAAACCTGTTATTAAGCTGTTGGGATACCTCCCGGAAGTTTTCTGTTACATAAGTAAAACATAGGATGGTTTAATTGCATTTTCATTATGTTCTGTGAACTTTGTGTAAAATGCATGGTGTTAATGCCTGCATGCTTTCAACTAATATGTGCTAATAGGTCTAATTTCACTGCGTATTGTAGGACCATATTGCACCCTGTGTGTATTAGAATTGAAACATTGTGGCTTTAGAGGAATGCCAAAGCATTTATTTATTTATGAGGTGGTGGAAGAAGCACGACAGTCAATGTATTATTGACTGGATACATAGTCAAGACCAAAACATTATATCTAGCTAAGTAACAACTGTAATCCCTTCCCATGAGGGATAATTATGTTTTAAATAAATGGATGAATCTAAAGTAACTTTTTTAAAAAGACTTGTATAGAACTTAGCTGCAACTTGATAGCACAGATTTTAACCACTGTGTGAAAATATGCTTAGCGATTTCAGACTTGAGGAATCTGGATTAAATCCAAAAACTTGCTTCACACAGTTCTACAGCAACATTACTGGTGTTTCTCAGAATGAGAACGTTCATATAAAGAAAATTCTGTGGTCTTGCCATTTTGGATGCTACAGCTAAAAAACAAACAACTTTCCCTCGAGCGGGACTTTTAATTGTGGAAGCTATGAAGTCTTTATGAATGACAGGTACAACACAAAAGCTGATTAGCTGTTAACATGCGTTTATCTAGAGGACTTGACCTGTTAAAGAGCTAAAGGAGAATCATTATATTGAATGCCTGAAAAAAAGGATCAGAGCAAATTGGAAATTGGTTAAATTGTAGGCTTCACTCCTGGACATTAGTTGTAATTGCTGACTGGAATGTAGCTAATGCCAGTTAGTTAGTACAAGGTCAATGAAAACCCTTGTTGGGAAATGTGGGTACATCAGGTAACTTTGTTAATGGTAATATTGAGTCAAATTTAAATACATTCTTGGCTTATCTTCCTGAGAATGTGTTAAATAACCTTTATTCTTGTAAAGGTGGCGATGTGTTTGCATTCAAGGCTATTTGTTCTATATATTCTGAAAAAGACCAATAATTTATTTAAGTAACCAATTGAATGGACAATGTACCTAGGGACGGTTTTCACATATATAGATTGCGATGAAGTTGTCATGCATTTACTAACAGTTTATGCCAGTGAGTGTTGCTTCAGTGCAGAAAGTATTGTATACTTGCCTTAGTCATACAGCACGGAAACAGATCCTTCAGTCCAACTTGCCCCTGCTAACCAGACATCCTGATCTGACCTAATCCCATTTTCCAGCATTTGGTCCCATGTCCCTCTAAACCGTTACTATTTATGTACCCATTTAGACATTTTTTAACTGTTGTAATTGGACTAACCTCTACCACTCCCTCTGGCAGCTCACTCCATAAATGCACCACCCTCTGTGTGAAAAACCTACCCATCAGGTCCTCTTTAAACCTTCCTTCTCTCCCCTTAAAACAATTCCCTCTAGTTTTGAAGTTGCCCATACTATCAAAAAAGACCTCAGCTATTCATCCTATCCATGCCCCATGTGATTTTATAAATCTCAGCCTTCGCCGCTCCAGAGAAAAAAGCCCCAGCGTATTCAGCCTTTCCCTATAACTCAAATCCTCCAGTCTCAGCAACATCCTTGTAAATATTTTCTGCACCCTATTAAGTTTAACAACATCCTTCCTATAGAAGGGTGACCAGAATTGTACGCAGAATTTGGAAAGTGGTCTCATTAATGTCTTGTACAGCCGCAACATATGATGTCCCAACTCCTGTACCCCTTCTGATGACCATATAACCATTTGTCTATTGTCATAAAAAAACGTATGTTTCCTTGTAGAAAGGAAATCTGCCATCCTCAACTGATCTAACCTGCAGGTGAATTCCAGACCCACACTAATGTGGTTGACTCTCAATTAGAGTTGGGAAGTAAATTCTGGATGTGTCAGTGACACCCACACTATTGTAAAAGAAATTTATAGAAGTTGATAATGTGAGTAGAGTGGGGTGGGGGAGAATATTACCTAAGGTAAATATTTTCATTTTTATATCCCTAGGTGAAGTACCTACTAAGTGTTTTGGAAGAAAGGGGGCATTGCTTAGGAACAGGAATAGGTCCTTGAGAGTCTCTGAACCAGGAGCTTAGTTGCACTAAAACTGATGTTGTATGTTCGGACATTTTTAGAGAATTTGTTTTGTTTAGCTTTGTTTTTATTTTGGTACTTTGTAATCTCCAATACGAAACATGTTGAACATGTCTTTGAAGATGAGAACATTACAATAATGGGGTTCATTTTGTGTAATCAGCCAATTCACCTGTTACCAACTGTCTTATAAAAATATTTTTTCCCCATGTGTTTAAAATTCTAATTTGCTATCCCAATTTAGTAGCATACTTTTTATGCTTGGTGCTAGGAAATGCAAAATATTCCAGGAAGAGTTAAAGTTTCTGAAGTTAATTATTGTACTTGTCACTTGCTTACACTATTAGAGTCACAGATCATAGAGATGGGCAGCATAGAAACAGACCCTTCAGTCCAACCCGTCCATGCCGACCAAATAACCCAACCCAATCTAGTCCCACCTGCCAACACCTGGCCCATATCCCTTCAAACTCTTCCTATTCATATACCCATCCAAATGCCTCTTAAATGTTGCAGTTGTACCAGTCTCCACCACAACCTCTGGCAGCTCATTCCATACCTGTACCACCCTCTGTGTGAAAAGGTTGCCCCTTAGATCTCTTTTATATCTTTACCCCCTCACCCTAAACCTGTGCCCTCTAGTTCTGGACTCTCCAACCCCAGGGAAAAGACTTTGCCTATTTACTCTATCCATGCCCCTCATAATTTTGTAAACTTCTATAAGGTCACCCCTCAACCTCCGATGCTCCAGGGAAAACAACCTCAGCCTGTTCAGCCTCTCCCTATAGCTCATATCCTTCAACCCTGGTAACATCCTTGTAAATCTTTTCTGAACCTTTTCAAGTTTCACAACATCTTTCCGATAGGAAGGAGAGCAGAATTGCATGCAAAATTCCAACAGTGGTCTAACCAATGTCCTGTACAGCTGCAACATAACATCCCAACTCCTGTACTCAATACTCTGACCAATAAAAGAAAGCATACCAAACGCCGCCTTCACTATCCTATCTACCTGTGACTCCACTTTCAAGGAGCTATGAGCCTGCACTCCAAGGTCTCTTTGTTCAGGACCTTACCATTACATGTATAAGTCCTGCTAAGATTTGCTTTCCCAAAATGCAGCACCTCGTATTTATCTGAATTAAACTCCATCTGCCAGTTCTCAGCCCATTGGCCCATCTGTTCCAGATCCTGTTGTAATCTGAGGTAATCCTCTTCGCTGTCCACTATACCTCCAATTTTGGTGTCATCTGCAAACTTTCTAACTGTACTTCTAATGCTCGCATCCAAATCGTTTATGTAAATGACAAAAAGTAGAGGATCCAGCACCGATCCTTGTGACACTCCACTGGTCACAGGCCTCCAGTCTGAAAAACAACCCTCCACCACCACCCTCTGTCTTCTACCTTTGAGCCAGTTCTGTATCCAAATGGCTAGTTCTCCCTGTATTCTATGTGATCTAACCTTGCTAATCAGTTTCCCATGGGAAACCTTATCAAACGCCTTACTGAAGTCCATATAGATCACATCTACCGCTCTGCCCTCATCAAACCACTTCGTTACTTCTTCAAAAAACTCAATCAAGTTTGTGAGACATGATTTCCCACGCACAAAGCCATGTTGACTATCCCTAATCAGTCCTTGCCTTTCCAAATACATGTACATCTTGTCCCTCAGGATTCCCTCTAACAACTTGCTCACCACCGACGTCAGGCTCACTGGTCTATAGTTCCCTGGCTTGTCTTTACCACCCTTCTTAAACAGTGGCACTACGTTTGCCAACCTTCAGTCTTCCGCCACCTCACCAGTGATTATTACTGATACAATTAATTGAATTTTAAGAATAAACAATTAATTTGCTTTAATTTGGGATTAGGTAAAGTTGGAATCCATTGCATTGAAGAAATTAGTTCAGGAATAAGCTACAGTAATGGGAAGGAAACATCTACACTGGGTGGTATAGTGGCTCAGTGGTTAACACTGCTGCCTCACAGCGCCAAGGACCCGGGTTTGATTCTACCCTTGGGTGGGTATTGTGTGGAGTTTGTACATTCTCCCCCTGTCTGCGTCATTTTCCTTTGGGTGCTCCAGTTTCCTCCCACAGTCCAAAGATGTGCAGGTCAGGTGGATTGACCATGGGAAATGCAGGTTTACAGGGATGGTGGGGGGAGCAGTCCAAGTGGGATGCTCTTTGGAAGTTGGTGTGGACTCGATGGGCTGAATGGCCTGCTTCCATACTGTACTGGTTCTATGATCTGTATTATGTAACAGGTAGATTATAGCCCAGAAAGTATTTGTCTTGTTTCTAAATCCCTCCATGCCCTCAGCTTTATTTTCTCTAGCCCAACACTGGGGTGATAATTGTAGTCCAATTGTGTGTCAAATTTTATCGATTTTCTTTTTGCTGGTGGCTTCTGCTGCCAAAATCCTAATCTTTAAAATTCTCTCTGAAAACTGATGCATCTCTGCTTCCTCCAAATTTAGGCGCTCCTCATGTCACAACCTTTTGACCTAGCTTGTTCAAATATCGTACCTTGGTGTCAAATTTTGTTTGATAATGTTTTGTGAAGGACCATTGGACATATTAACAATTTGACTGTTTGTTTGTGTGTTCTGCCAAAGTTAAATAACAATTTGACACTGGTTTTACTAAAGTATTAAGGATCAGAATCACCTGTTATATTAATGCCATGCAGAAATGAAGATTGCAGTCACAAAATATTGAATGAGCAATGTGTTTAAAAGCACCTGAATAATTGAGGATGGATGAAGTGCAACAAATTAAATATCCAATAAACTTATCAGGAACAGTTATTAGCAAGGAAAATGTATTCGCAAAAGAAGCAATACAATTAGAGAAAGAACTAGCTACATTTTCTCTCTATTCTAGATTATTTCCCAGTCTCTAATGGTAAATCTACCCAGCAACCAGAGTGAAAATGCCTCTGCAAATAGCGAGGAAGTTTCAGCTTCAGATGAGATGTGCAAATTTAATATTAGGACCTTCTTAGTAACAGTAAATAACGCACTTGCGAATAATAACATTGCATAGCCGCTTGGCCTAGATACCATTTGAGTCTTGAGGTGAGGCTGAAGCAACACCCAGCGGTTGAAAGGTATCGCATTTTGATTTGGCATTGTGTGTGTGCACACCTTGTGTATGCTTTAACCTCGAAAATGTTCAAGTCCAGTTATTCAGCTAATACCTGAGGGGTTAACTGACATAATTCATTTTATGTGACATTGTTCTACCTTTCTGGAATTCAGAGTGATTGTGGATGGAGAATTCAAACTTGGTAAAGTTTTATACAATTGTTTAAAATTAAGTTAAGCTGATTTCTATACATTACAGATCATAAGAATAAATGAGAAAAAATTTCCGAATGACAGTCATTCCAGCTCAATCCATGCCAACATCGAGCATCCAGGCAGTGTTGTGCTTCTTCCCTAGGCCGAAGGTCCACACTGAAGCTAGCCTGGGCCGAGAGACCACCACACTGGGCTGAGAAATCGCCACGCTGGGCTGAGAGACCGCCACACCGGGCCGAAAGATTACCAGACCAGGCCAGGGAATCGCCACACCGGGCCGAGAGACCACCACACTGGGCCAAGAAATTGGCACACCAGGCCAAGAAATTTCCACACCAGGCCGAGAGATTGCCAACCAGGCCGGGAGATTGCCACACTGGACCAAGAGAACACCGTACCGGGTTGAGAGACCACCACACTGGGCCTAGAGATCACCACATCTGGCCGAGAGATCGCCATACCAGGCCTGGAGGTCACCGGACCGGACCGGGAGACTGCCTTATCGGGCCAAGAGACCATCACACCAGGCCGAGAGATCATCAAACGGGGCCAAGAGATCAACCCACCAGGCCGAAAGGTTGGCACACTGGGCTGAGAGACCATCGCACCGGGTGGAGAGATCACCACGCTTGCACATGTGACCGTCACACTGGCCCGAGAGATTGCCACACTGGACCAAGAGACCACCAGATTGAGCCGAGTGATCACCACGCTGGGCCGGGAAATTGCCACACGGGGCCGAGAGACCACCACATGGGACCGAGTGACCGCCACACCGAGCCAAGAGGTTGCCACACGGAATCGAGTGACCATTGCACAGGGCCGAGAGGTCGCCACACCAGGCCGAGAGTTCACTATGCCAGGCTGAGAGATCGCCACGCGGGACCGAGTGACCACCGCAGTGGGCCGAGAGATTGCCATGCCAGGCCGAGAGGTCACTAATCTGGGCCGTGAGACTATCACACCGGGCCAAGAGACCACCATGCTGGGTCTGGAGAATGCTACACCGGGCCGAGAGACCATCACACCAGGCCGAGAGATTGCTATGCTGGGCCGAGAGATTGCCACGTGGAATCGAGTGACCACTGCAGCCAGCCGAGAGATCGCTATGCCAGGCCGAGAGGTTGCTACTCTGGGCTGAGAGACTGTCACACCAGGCCAAGAGACCGGCACACTGGATCGAGAGACTGCCACACCGGACCAAGTGGTCGCCATACCGGGCCGAGAGACTACCACATCGGGTCGAGAGATGGCTATGCCGCGCCGAGAGATCACCACGCCGGGCCGAGAGATTGCCACACCGCGCCTAGAGACTGGCACACCGGATCGAGAGACCGCCACACCAGACCAAGAGATTGCCATACCGGGCCGAGAGATTGCCACTTCGCGCCTAGAGGTCGCTACACCAGGCCAAGAGGCCACCACACTGGGCCGAGAGGCTACCACACCAAGCCGAGAGATCACCACACCAGGCTGAGAGATTGCCGCACTAGGCCGAGTGACCAACACACTGGGCCAAGAGATCACCACACCAGGCCGAGAGATCGCCGCACCAGGCTGAGTGACCAACACACCGGACCGAGAGACTACCATACCAGGCCGAGAGACCACCACACCGGACCGAGAGACCACCACACCGGACCGAGAGACCACCACACCAGGCCGAGAGACCACCACACCAGGCCGAGACATTGCCGCACCAGTCTTCTTCTTTAAGGTACTCCTCCAAAACCTACTACTTTGCCCAAGTTTTTGGTGGACCCCTATTGTGATTCGGTATCGTACTTTGTTCTATGATAGTCCTGGTTGAAGTATTTTGAGGATTTTCATTATTTATGCGGCACCTTTAACATTTAAATTGTTATTTTGAGTTTTGCAACTGTCCTCATTGCTTGGCTTTGTAGGTTGGTGTCCTTGTGTCAATTTTTCTTTTGGGAAATGGGTCAGAAGTTACAACCAGTGGCTCAGAAATGGCCAATGTTGTTTCAAGGTAATTCATTTTGTGGTCTTCTTCACTATCCTTTGGATGCATTCCAGAACATGAAAGGAGTGGCTAATTGTTGCAATATTCTTTTCTATGATTGTGACATGGGATATAGCAATAGTCTGCATTTTTACATATTCCATCTGCTGGACTGCTGCTTACTTCATTTAGTAACATTATATTTGACTCTTGCTGTCCCTTAAATTAGCCAAGTAAATGAAAATTGCAAGAAGAACACTTCTCACTTAAACAGTCAAGGGATAGGAGCCGAGCTGTAGGTAACTGCCTTGTTCTAATCTAAAGACTGAATTAATCTCTGTTTTGTACTACTTTTTGTTTCTACTGAGAAAATCTTTTCAATCCAGGCACTAGTCACGCAAAATTTGTGTGTATTTATCTTGTAAAAACCAATGATGCCAATATTTGAATGTCACCTCTAAGTTCAGGTAGGTTGCATGCACTGGAATTCTTCTAACTAAGTGCTGATTTCATTGCTGCCTCTGCATTTATAGAGGCATTGAGATGTACAACACGGAAACAGACCCTTCAGTCCAACTCATCCCTGCCGACCAGATATCCTAACCTAATCTAGTCCCACCTGCCAGCATCCAGCCCAAATCCCTCCAAACCCTTCCTACTCATATACCCATCCAGATGCCTTGTAAATGTTGCAATTGTACCAGCCTCCATCATTTCCACTGGCAGCTCATTCCATACACGTACCACCCTCTGCATGAAAACGTTGCCCCTGAGGTATCTTTGATATATTTCCCCTCTTGCCCTATATTTGTAAAAACCCTTTGGATTCTCCTTAATTCTATTTGCCAAAGCTATCTCATGTCCTCTTTTTGCCCTCCTGATTTCCCTCTTAAGTATACTCCTACTTCCTTTATACTCTTCTAAGGATTCACTCGATCTATCCTGTCTATACCTGACATATGCTTCCTTCCTTTTCTTAACCAAACCCTTAATTTCCTTAGTCATCCAGCATTCCCTATACTTACCAGCCTTCCCTTTCACCCTGACAGAAATATACTTTCTCTGGATTCTTGTTATCTCATTTCTGAAGACTTCCCATTTTCCAGCCATCCCTTTACCTGTGAACATCTGCCTCCAATCAGCTTTCGAAAGTTCTTGCCTAATACCGTCAAAATTGGCCTTTCTCCAATTTAGAACTTCAACTTTTAGATCTGTTCTATCCTTTTCCATCATTATTTTAAAATGAATAGAATTATGGTTACTGGCCCCAAAGTGCTCCCCCACTGACACCTCAGTCACCTGCCCTGCCTTATTTCCCAAGAGTAGGTCAAGTTTTGCACCTTCTCTAGTAGGTACATCCACATACTGAATCAGAAAATTGCCTTGTATGCACACGCAGAGGGTGGTACATGTATGGAATGAGCTGCCAGAGGAAGTGGTGGAGGCTGGTATAATTGCAACATTTAAGAGGCATTTGGATGGGTATATGAACAGGAAGGGTTTGGAGGGATATGGGCCGGGTGCTGGCAGGTGGGACTAGATTGGGTTGGGATATCTGGTCGGCATGGACGGGTTGGACCGAAGGGTCTGTTTCCATGCTGTACATCTCTATGACTCTATGACCCTATGTGCTCTAGTTCTGGACTCCTCCACCCCAAGGAAAAGATTTTGTCTATTTACCTTATCCATGCCCCTCATGATTTTATAAACCTCTATAAGGTCACCCCTCAGCCACTGATGCTCCGGGAAAACAGCCCCAGCCTGTTCAGCATCTCCCTATAGCTCAAATCCTCCAACCCTGGCAACATCCTTGTAAATTGTTTCTGACCCCTTTCAAATTTCCCCACTATATTTATGATTTCCATGTCACCTGGTTCAAGTTGTTTTTCATTTAATCATGGAATGTGGATATTAGCATTTATTGTCCTCAAAAAAGTGATGAGGAGCTGTCTTGAACCACAGCACTCCATTTGGTACACGTTCCCCGACAAGGCTGTTAGGGAGGGACTTTTAGGATTTTGACGCAGTGACACTGAAGGAATGCCAATATATTTTGAAGTCAGGGTGATGAGTGGTTTAGAGGGAAACATGGAGGAGATAGTGCTGCCTTTGAACTTCTAAATGGTAATGGTCATGAGTTTGGAAGATGCTGTCTAAGGAGCCTTGGTGAATTTCTGCAGAGCATCATGTTGATACTGTATACTTTCATTACTGTGTGTATTGGTGGTGGAGGGAGTGAATCTTTATTACTGATCTAGTGCCAATCAACTGGGCTGCTTTCTCCTAGTTGGTTTCAAACTTCTTGAATGTTGTTGGAGTTGCACTCATCCAGGCAAATGGAAAGTGTTTCAATACATTCCTGACCTGTGCCTTGTAGATGATGAACAGGCTTTGGGGAGTCAGGAAATGAGTTACTCACTGCCTACTGACCTGCTCTGGCAGCCACAGTATTTTCACAGTTAATCCTGTTCAGTTTCTGGTTAATGGTACCCGCAGGATGTGAACAGTGGGGGTTTTAGTGATGCTCATGCCATTGAATATTGAGGGGTAATGATTAAATTCTCTCTTGTTGAACATGGTCATTGCCTGGTACTTGTATGGTCTGAACGTTGCTTGCTACTTATCGACTTAAACCTGGATATTGTCCAAGTCTTGCTGCATTTGGGCACAGACTGATTCAGTACCTTAAGAGTTGTGAACAGTGCTAAACATTGTGCAATCATCACTGAACACCTTCACTTCTGACCTCACAATTGAGGGTTGATCATAAAGTTAGAAGTGGGGATGATCATTTCTCCCCTCTATTGGCACTGAATTAAAACTCCAGTTTCCTTTTTATTTCAATTCCTGCTCATCAGATTCATGTTTGTTGGGTCCTTGAGTACAAAAGTATTGCATCTTAAGCAATTAGAGTTAATTAACATTTGCTTCATAATACTAACTCGCATCAGGAGTGGCCCAAGGCATTATGAAGACTAGTTTGGGTGAACTACACCAAGCATATGACAGCTAAACTGGCGTAGTCAATTGTGCTCATAGGTGTGAAATCTTGACATTTTTCTGCTGTCAACGCATTTGATGAGGCTAATCTAACAATTACTGTTGCTGCATGCACCTAATGTGTGAAGAAATTCAACATTTATAGACAGGATACAATGCCGTAGTTGAAAGAATAACCTAGCACAGCCCCAATCTGGTGAATTCCTATTATAGAAGGATTTCAGAAAGTTGCCTTTTAAAAATGGAGAGGGAGGGAGGGAGGGAGGGGAAGGGATAAAATATGGTTCAATGCTGCCATTGCCACAGTTTTTTTTTGTTTTTTTTCAGAGTGAACAGGTTGTCTGGTACTCCTGCGTTTTTTAAAATTTTTACTTTTTCTTTTTTCTCTTTCTTTTTTTCTTTCCTTTCTATTTGAACCCCCCACACTCCCGCCTAACTGCGGTAGTGCTTTTTTTCTTCCCCAGCACCCATGTTGTGTGTGTGCAGGTGTGAGACACAGTGAGAGACACAAGGTGCACGAATCTTTATTCAGTTTCCACCACCAGGAAGATAGGAACAGCCAGTGACAAGCAGTGCCCTTCACATCAAAGGGCAATGCTGTGTGACCAAACAGTGAAGGGGAGGGCAGGGATTAAATCAAAATAGATCACCACAGTTTTTAAATGTTCTAGCCATTCTCTTCCACTTGTCTTAATTAATTGATTACTGTAGATATCGTTAGAGCAACAGAGGAATTGTTGATCTCAATTACGACAACTTTCAAATGCATTATAATAAGTCATTATAATCCTGTGAGTTTATCCAGGGGACCAACTAAATAACAAACCTTGTAGCTATAATTTAGTAAAGAATGTTCTGGTTAATTAAACCTCCAGCTTGGCTCTGCCAGAGTAGTTTGATGCCTGCGATTCTAATTGGCATTGTAAGGCAGATGTAGGTAATTATGTTTAACAGATATTGAACTGCAAAGAAACGCTGGTGTGGGAAATAAAGATCAGTATGGTTCAACTGACCCCAGTGCCTGAGAAAGCAATTTTCCCACACAGATAGAGTGTGATTGTATTTTTTCCTCCCTTGGAATTGTGGGGAGGAGAACGTCAGGTAGCATCTTGGTTCTGTTTTTAATTTCTTGTCTTGTTTCACAATTTAATACCATTGTTCAAATGCAACCCGAATTCCAGAGTTAGGGGCTAACCTGTTACCAGACCAAAGCACTCTCCCCACTCCCACCCTCCTCTCATTTATCTCTCCACCCTCCAGGCACTCTGCCTCCATTCCTGATGAAGGGCCTTTGCCCGAAACGCGATTTTTCCTGCCCATCGGATGCTACCTGAACTGCTGTGCTTTTCCAGCACCAATCTAACCCACTCCTTGACAAGCCATATGACCCTATAGGGTGTAGCTACACTTTATGCAAGTCCATTTCAGATGGCACAGCTCAAAGGTTTCTATCTCACCATCATCACACCACCTCCCCTCCGCCCCACTGCATCCAAAGCTATTTTCTATATGTTTTTCTGATGTTGATAACTTGGCTCTCTGCAAAGTCTGAAACCAAAGCTATATAATCTACTGCCAACTGTCTGAAATTTCTTCCAATAATAAACTCGAGCTCAATATGAGCAGTGGTCTTAATCACCACTGCCCCCTAGACCGCAAGTTCTGAATTCCCTCCCTGAGCCTCTCTGCTGTTTAATTAATTTAAAGTGTTTAAAGCTTATGTCAAGGGTTTTAGATCCTTTGTCTCACTTAGTTCAGGATGTGTCCAATAACACTTTTGTCAAATACCTCGATCATCTTGCTGAGTCAAAGAAACTACTGAAGTCCAACCTGTGGCTGTAAACAAAATTTCAACACACCTTTCCCAGATTTTAAATACCTCAATCCTACAATATGTATGAACTGTGCCACAGGGGATGAGCTAATTTATTAGGAAAAATGTTTAGTTTGAGAAATTAGTAAAATAGATCTTGCATCCATGAACATTTAAAAAAATGTTTTGCTGGTAGCTAACACCAGTGACAGTCTTTATTTGCAGCACTAGCTATGCGACATGATTCATTCAATGATTTGGAGATGTTAGTGTTGGACTGGGGTGTACAATTTATTAAAAACTGTAACATGAGCAAACCTGTCTATATGAAAAGGTTTGAGAAAAATTAGGAATTGCATGCATTCCCAGAGTTCCAGAATATTCTTCATTGTGATACTGTGGCAATAGCATATTTCAAAGTACTCATTACCTGCAAAAGCTTTGTGAACCTTGTACTAGTGGTCATCGTGAACTCTGTAGAAAGAACAATGGTAATAACCTTTAGCAAGAACACAAGATCCTGCATCCTGCGCTTTCAATCAAATGCTGCTTACCATTTATTCAGTGACATCTGGTTAATAGCAACCTGTTTCAACTAATTACATTTTGTTTTTTTGTGGGAGGGTGTAACTAGTCTTTCAAAGTATAATTTTAAATTGCAGTATTTAGTGACCCGAATACAGGAAAACAGCTTATGGATTATAATTAGACAACATTCTTTCAATATCGATATTGAAGAAAAGATTCAGGTACCAGGAATGACAAATTTAAACTACGAAGATAAATTGGGGAAATTAGGGCTATTTTCCTTGGAGGAAAAGGAGGCAGGGAGGAGATTCAATGGAGGCCTGGTCAGAGTAGATTGGGGGAAAAAAACTGTTCTCACTCATTAGATCTGTGCCCTGTCATTCTCAGTCACTTAAAGTAATTGTTGAAGTGAGGGAAAGTAAACAAGAGGGAAAAGTCCTTCACACAGCGAGTGGTTAAAGTCTGAAAGGCACTATGTGAAAGTATGGTTGAAGCACTTGAAAAGGAAGGGCTATTATTGGAAGAGGAAGGATCTGTGGGGTTATGGGGAGAATGCATTAAGTTGTTGCTGGAGCTGGTGCAGACAGGATAGTCTGAATGACTTCCACCTGCACTGTAATGATTCTGTTAACTAGCAGTTTGGCCTAATTTCATTTTCAAAATATAATCTCCACAGTCAAATGCTTTGGTGAGATAATGGGCAGCCTCTGCCCCAGCTGCACTATCAAAGCCCTTTCTCTCCCAGCACTCCACCTCCACTTTTCAGTGTTGCATTAATGCTGTCCCCTCCACATTTCGTGTCAACTCTGTTGAAGAGTCATTTAGACTCGAAACGTTACCTTGCTTTCTCCCCATGGATGCTCCCTGTCCTGCTGTGATCTCCTGCACTTTTTTTTTCAGTTTTATAATCCAACAATGTTTTCAATGTTCATTGAATTGAAACACTAAACTCAAGGAGGTGGGATGTGAAGGACATTTGAACTTTGCCTGCTAGCATTAAATGGGCAATGTTGAATTATTGTCTTAAAGTCATGTCCCTTTTCCCTTTCCATTTACACTACTGGATAGCAGACTCAGCCATGGTACAAAGTGCTTTATTAATTCAATGTCACACTATAGCCCAAAGTTAAAGCTATCACCTTAGAGCTTCTTGTCTCTTTAAAAATGTTTTTTTTTCTGTAAAGCGTCACTTATGTTCCATTACTGGTTAAAATATTTTTGAAGATACAATTATTTTACCAATACCCATGTGATAAATGATGCCTGCTTCACGATAACAAACTAGTTGGACTGCCCACCCTCCCTCAAGCTGCAGTTAGCAAACTTTAAGACCCACTTGTTAATATCACCATGTGAATTAAACTTTAATTGTGAAGAGTTAATGGAATGTTGGTTATTCTTTAACAATAAGGAGGATACAAGGGAGGGCAGATGGAGATTTGGTTCAATGTCTTGTTCAAAGGTTGGCACCAGTGGCAGTGTAGCACTCCCTCTGGTCAGGTTCAATCACAAACCTACGGCCTGTTGACTTAAAAGTTAAAATGAAACCACAATACGAAGACTAGCTATTCTGTGTTTGGAAAAATCAAAAGAATCACATTCATGCTCAATATTATTTATTACTTAAGTCAAAGATAAATCTCAAGCTTGCAGAACAGATACACACCCTGAGGAACTCCTGCAGAGATGTGCTGGAGCTGGACCTCCAACAACCGCAGCCATTTCCCTTTGTGCCAGGTATGATTCCAAGAGCGTTGTCATTGATTCACATTTGCTCTAACTTTGAGAGGGCCTCTTGATGCCGCATTCAGTCAAATGCAGCCTTGACGTCAATTCCTCTCATCTCCAGAATTCAGCTTGAGGCAGGGGTATCGGGGGGTTGGGGGTTGGGGGGGGGGGGGGGGGAAGGTGGGGGGCACTCTTTAGGACATTTGAGGAAAATAACAAGGAAAGTGAATTGGCCAAAGACCAACTTGACATTGCCCAAGTAAGGTGGCAAGAAAAATAAAGGAAATTTGCACTTCACTGTCAAAGCAGATGTCTAGGGGGGTCACGATGCTGTAAGAAGAGCTGTCTTGGCTGCACCTGAGTTAATGCCAGAGACAAATTGGAAACAGTTCTGGAATCTAAGGAAACAGCCAGGGCAAAGCTAGATGAGTTTGAAAGAATTAAGTAAAGTAATTTTGACAAGTGAACGCAAACATGATGTTTGAAACCGTGTATAATGTCCTTCGAGGAATCTAAAAGCTCACTTCCTTCCATAATACAAACTCATGTTGAGCATCAAAAGGTTACAGTTGCTAGACAGGCAGCAATAATGGCTGAAAACAAAACCTTTTGTCCATTCCCTTCATAAATTCAAAAGGGAAAAAGTTAGAGAGTGTCCTGGGTAAAGAATTGATAGCTGGGAATATCCCAAGATCATCTTCTCGCATCAGAAAGGTAAGTACTGAAGGGAAAATTATTATAACGAAGTGAGACACAGTCATTTGGAATGCTGGAAAACTGTTGGAGTTTTCTGGAGTTCATATGAATGAATCCAAGAATATAAAGACTATGAAGACAAAGGTTCTTTAGGGACCAGACAGGGTAGATGTGAAAAGGTTGCTTTCCTTTGTGCAAGAGTCTAGGACCAGAGGGCATACTATAATAATACAAGGTCATACACTTAAGGCAGAGATGAGGAAAAAATTCTTCCCTCAGAGGATATTGAGTCTGTGAAGATCTTTACCACAAAGGGCTGCTGAGGCTGGGTCATTGAGTGTATTCAAGGCTGAGATAGATTTTTAATCAGTAAGAGTTATGGGGAAAGGCAAGGAAAGTGGAGTTGAGGATTATCAGTTCAGCCATGAATTCATTGAATGATGGAGTTTCCTCAATGGACTGAAAGGCCTATTCTGTTCTTTTATGTCTTGGAAAAAAGAACTCCAAATAAAAATGCCATGGGTCAAATTGGAGCTCTAATTATAACTAAGAATCAGGAATTAAGCACGACTGTGCGTGCGGAAAACATACATAGAGTAGATGAGAGATATAAAGATTTTTTGTTTAAAGGAAAGATAGCCCCTTTTTCTTCAAATGATGCAGCTGAGCCCTTAACCATGCTAAGGAATACAGTGTCTCCTCAAACTCTCTTGCTGGAGAAGTTTCCCCTCCAGGGAGTTCAAGGAAAGCCAAAGTATTGATAAATAGAATAAGTGGACAGTATATCCCAGCTCCATTGTACAAAGTCGATTGGAGTATGGCTTCTTGCCTGGAATAGTGATAGTCAGTGTGATTAAAAAATTACATGTGGACAAAATTGATTTACTCCTAGACTTAGCAGAAGTCAACTTGCTAACATACTTGCTAGTTCACTCTGTTTTTAATTAGTTTGGATTACCAAGTGAGATATAATCTGATCAGGGTTCTAATTTCAAAACTAAAATTTCCTCAGAATTCCTTAGCAGTTTGGATATAAAACAATTGATATCAGCAACATATCATCCACAAATAGCTTTGGAGGCCATACCATTAGGCTCTCAAAACTATCACTAAGACAAGTTGTCACAAATACTCACAGGATTAAAACAAAAAATTAGACTTGCTGCTATTTGCTACCAGAAATTACCCAAATGAGCCTACAGTGTTAGTCTATTTGAATTGCATTATGACCATGAGTTTAGAGGTCCATTAAATTTGATTAGTGAAACATTCTTAAGACAAAAAGACAAGTCCTCAATGTTAGATTATGTGTTCATGTTTGTAGAAAGACCCAGAAGCATATAAATTGGCACAAGATCATTTAATAAGATAAAATGAAGGAATGGGCAGACAACATGCTTAGAGCTGGAGATGAAGTGTTGATGTAGTTTCCTTTTACAAATGAGCCTCTAAAAACAAGTTTCAGTGTCCATACAAGGCAGTTAGGAGGGTTAGTAAAGTGATGGATACTCCTGATTGCAAGAAAAAGGATCAGTTATGTCACATAAACATGTCGAACAGTATCTTTGGTCGGACAGAGCGAAGTAGGAGTTGGAGGATCAGATGGTAAGAGTTGTGGAAAATGACAGAGACAGTAAGAATGAGGTTGAAAAAGAGATAAACAGTTTAGATTGGATTCCCTACAGTATGAAAACAGGCCTGTTGGCCCAACAAGTTCACACCGACCCCCTGAAGGAAACCCATGCAGACACAGGCAGAATGTACAAACTCCAACAGACATTCACCCAAGGTGGGGATTGAACCTGGGTCCCTGGTGATGTGAGGCAGCAGTGCTAACCACTGAGCCACCGTGCCATCCTCCTCAAAGCTAGCTTCCAATCAGCACAAAAATACTGGGACAACTGGTCACTGTGTTCTCATATTGCAAGAAATGACAATGGGATGATCTTGTAGATTATTGAGGAAGTATACCATAATCTGAAGAGATATACCTGGGTGTACTTCGTTAGCTAGGCATAGTATAAGATGTAAGGAGAAAGTGAGGACTGCAGATGCTGGAGATCAGAGCTGAAAATGTGTTGCTGGAAAGGCAAAGCAGGTCAGGCAGCATCCAAGGAACAGAAGAATCGATGTTTCGGGCATGAGCCCTTCTTCGGGAATCCTTCTTCAGCGATAGTATAGATGTAAAACAATCAGTATTAATAAAATTCCAAAAATTTAAAATTCAAAGGAAATTTGGCAAATTGGATCCACAATTGGCTGAGTGGCAGGAAGACAGGGTGGTAGTTGAGGGGTGTTTTCTGGCTGGATGTCTGTGTCCATAGGGGTCAGTTTTGGGGACCTTGCTGTTTGTGGTTTGTACAAATGATTTACACTTCAATGTAGAATGGTTAACCAGTAAATTCATAGATAATACAAAAATTGACGATGTGGTAAATAGTGATGAGAATAACTTTAGGCTGCAAGAGGATATAGATGGGCTGATCAGAGGTAAATAGAATTTAGTCGAGATAAATATGAGGTGATGTCTTTGGCCAGACAAGCAAGGCAAGGGAATACGTGATGAGCATTAGGACCCTGAGAAGCACAGGGGAACTTTGGTGCGCATGGACATCAGTCCCTTAAGGTGTGAGGGCAGGTGGATAAATTGCTTAAGAGGGTCTATGCAATAATACTTGCCTTTATTAGTCATAGTAGCATAGAGTTTAGAATCCCTACAGTGTGGAAACAGGCCATTCGACCCACACCTAGACCCACTCCCCAGCCCTATACATCCCTGAACACTATGGGCAACTTAGCATAGCCAATTCACCCTAACCTGCACATTTTGGATTGTGTGAGGAATCCCATGTAGACATAGGGAGAGCATGCAAACTCCACACAGAGAGTTGCCTGAGGCTGGAATTGAACCCAGGATTCTGGCACTGTGAGGCAGCAGTGCTACCACTGAGCCACCTTGCCACCTACCAGGGGGCTGTATAACATGTTTCTTAGGCCACCGCTTGGGTATTCCGTACAATTCTGGAATTCATATTATAGGAGGGATATGATTACTCAGGAGAAGGTGCAAAGGAGATTTCCCAGGATCTTGTCTGGACAGGAGAGTTTCAGTTATGGTGTTGTTTTCCTTAAGCCTACAGCCTGGAGGACTTAACATTGAGTTCTCCAATTTCAAATAACCTCCCTTCCCATCACCCAACTCCCTTCCCAATGCCTCCCCCTCCCTTCCATTCCTTGTACCGGCCCTTTCTTTCAGCTACCAACTGGATTCATGCCTCCCATCGACCAACCAGGCTGTAGCCGCTACCTGTGTTCACCTATTCCCCACCTCACCACCCCGCCCCTCTCCCTGCCCAAAACACTTCCCCACTCCCATCCCATTTATCTGCAGCTCCCCTTCCACCCACTCCGTCTCCTGAAGAAAGGTTAACCTTGAAATGTTGACTTCTCCACCTCCTGATGCTGCCTGGCTTGCTGTGTTCTTCCAGCCTCCTGCTTGTCTACCTTGTTTTCCTAAGAGCAGAGGAGACTGAGGGGGGACATAATTGAGACGTATAAAATGATGAGGGGCATAGATTGGGCAGACAGGAAGAAACCTTTGCTCTTGATGAAGGGATCAATGACTAGGAGGCAGAGTTTTAAGGAAAGGGGCAGAAGGTTGAGAGGACATGGGGAAGATATTTTTCATACAGAGGGTGGAAGGAATCAGTCACCCTTTAACGGTGGGAGAAGTAGAAATCCTCATAACATTGAAAAAGCGTTTAGTTGTGCTGATGATGCCAAGGCATGCAAGATTATTGGCCAAGTTTTGGAAAATGGGATTAGAACATTCAAGTGTTTTTTTTTTGACCAGCACGGACATGGTGGGCTGAAGGGCCTTTTTCTGTGCCGTGGATCTCTCTGACTCTAAAACAGCATCGTTATCAGTTGGGCCCTAGAGAAAGTGGAAACAAAAATTTAGTACATAGTGGAAAATCATTGCCTGAACCCAGTCAAATCAGCTAGAGTTCACTGTAGAGTTAATTCCTAAAGCATCATAAAAGCAAAATACTGCGCATGCTGAAAATCTGAAACAAGCACAGAAAATGTTGGAGAAATTCAGCAGGTCTGGTAGCATCTGACAGACTTCCACTTCTGTCAAAAGTGTCAAAAATAACATTCTTCATCATCTGAAGAAGGGTGATACTAGACTTGAAACATGACCTCAGTTTCTCTGTCCATGAGGGCTGCCAGATCTGCTGAGATTCTCCAGCATTCTCTGCCTTTCAATTCCTAAACCAGATGTGCAATAAATGCTGGCCTAGTCAGTGACTATTAATGAATTTAAAAAGTCTCTCTTTTCAGCAATATTCAGTAATGTTCCTTAGTTTAATATAACATTGTATATTTTGATTCAAACATAGTTGGCTGATCGGCATGTTTCTCCAGTCCTGTCCTTGAAGCCTATACTACAGATTAATACCACAGAGTGGCGCTGTTGAGCAACAGTTGGTTCAGTTTGTGATTTATTTGCAATTATGGAGATTAAACATTAGGATTAGAAATAGTGGACAATCATACACAGAAAATACATGCTTGTTTGAAAGGATGAGTTTTGTGTACTATAAGGGAACAGACTGGATGGCATTAGTTTTGGCTCAGTGAATATATTATAGGATATCGAACCTTGTGATGGTGGTATAGTGGTGAGCATAGCTGCCTTCCAAGCAGTTGACCCAGGTTTGATTCCTGGTCGTCACACGTTTATACACTGAATGCACTGAAGGAAAACTCTGTCATGGACTAACTACGTGGAACAGGAATTCTCCAAGTTTACTTCCTGTCCAGATGGAGCTCGATCGAATATTAATGAAGAGAGTGTGAAGGTCCATTGGCCTGAGTCACAAAATTTAGGGAACCGAAAGAATTGATCATGTTTCCTGTTTTGTTTACAACCCAGTGGTACATCATGGTGGAATCTGTGAACAGGTAAGGATGAAACAAGGGCTCTGCAAATAAGTAACGATTTTCATTAGATATCAAGGTGAACAGGAAGAGAGTACTGAATGATTTTACAAAGGAAGCTGTGTGGGATCTCATCATTTAAATCTAATCTGGAGTCGTCTCTCAGGTGCTGATTTGATCTCCTGCCCATTTCCAACAGTTTCCATTTCAAAGGATTATCTATGTCACAGAAACAGGCCATTCTGCCCATTTAATGGATCCATGCTAGTGTTTGTGCTGCACACAAATCCTTCCCCATCAAGAATCATGATTCGATTTTGTCAGCACATCCTTTACTAAGCATCCTGTCCTTCCCTAGGATGGAAATGTGAAATACTAATGGTGGCCCATAGGTTTAAGGTGAGAAGGGGAAAGTTTAAGGGAGATGTGTGAGGAAAGTTTTTTACACAGAAGGTGATGGGTGCCTGGAAAGCACTGCCGGGGAGGTGGTAGAAGCACATACATTACCCAGGTTTAACAGGCATTTAGACAGACACATGAACAGGCAGGGAATAGAGGAATATGAACTGTGTAAAGGCAGATGGGATTAGCTTAGAATGGCAGAATTATGGAATCCCTACAGCATGGGAACAGGCCCTTCAGCCCAAGCTGACCTCCGAAGAGGAACACACCCATTTCCCCTGGCTAATGCGCCTAACCTACACATCCCTGAACACTATGGGCAACTTAGCAAGACAATTCATCTAACCTGCATATCTTTGGATTGTGGGAGGAAACCCACGCAGACACCACGGGAATGTGCAATCTCCACACAGACAGTTGCCCGAGGCTAGAATCGGACTGGGGTCCCTGGTGCAGTGAGGCAGCAGTGCTAACCACTGAGCCACCTTGCCATGGTTAGCGTTGACCTGGTGGGCCGAAGGGCCTGTTCCTGTGGTGGAGTGTACGATGTTCTATGTCCTATCTCAAAATCACAAATTTGTTAGCTCAAATCTCCTTGAGTAGGCAGATCTGAGGGAATGGCTGCTGTCATTAAACTGAGATACCGATTCCCCCTACAGTGGATGCAAATGACCTTATGCCATTGTTGTAAAAAAAACTGAGCAAATCTCCCTGCCTAATACTTGTTCCTCAATCAAGGTCATCAAAACAGACAACCCCATCATAGTCTCATTGTTGGATCTCGCTGTATGGGAATTAATTGCCATGTTTTCCAAGTTAGAACAGTGACTGTATTTGAAAAGTACTTCATTGGTTAGGAAGTGGTTTGGGATGCATGCATATGTATCTATGCATGCGTATAAAGCTATGCATGTGTGTGTGCATCTGTGTGTGTTTGCACGTGCATGCGTAACTTATATATACATTTGTGTATGTATGTGGACATGCAGATTTTAGTTTTTTTGGGCAGGGCTGTATGTCAGTCTACATGAACATCAACTAGCCACAAAATGACATGACCCACTCTCACTAGTATCCTTACATATGGATGAGGAAGAATACCACTCCGACGGGGACAACACATCTGTCCTAGGACAAGCCAAATGGAAACATGCATGAGATTTCCTAGAAGCATGACATTCTAACCGGAATTCTATCAACAAACACATTGACTTGGATCTCATTTACCACCCCCTGAGAAAAAGAACAGGAAATGATGTCACCACAGAAAATGACATCACGAACCCGAGGAACCTCGAACATATAAATAGAAAGCGGGCTACACCACCAGTGCTTCATTCAGAGACTCACTGAAGATGTTACCTAGTATAGTGACGAAACGTCTGAAAACAAACCTTCCAACTCAGCAAGCAAACCTACATCTAGAACCTCAACCTGAGTTACAAATCTTCTCAAAACTCGCAGACAGTGTATCCATTACTGCTCAGTTTTGCTATCCCACAACAATACTCACAGGTCTTTTACATGCTGAAATTAGCTACTGGAAGGACAACTTAGTTATATTCATGTGGATTTGTTCTGTTCTGACAGCACAATTTACACCACTGCAGAGTTCTCTGAACATTTAAATTATGTTTGGCTTCTAATTTTGGAAAATAAGTCTTTACAAGCCTGAGTAGGTTGAAAAAGGATCATACAATCAAATGTAAGTAAAGAAACAAACCCAGTCATACCCTCATTACATAAGATCATGCGACAGCCACAACATCAATCCAGACCTAGTTTTTATTCAGCTCTCTTTCATTGGTGGGGACCGGCCATGAACGTGTGAGTCACATCAAACATTACGGCCATTCTGAGACCATATTGCTGTCTCTTAGTCATGCATTTTAAATATTTATTCAGCAACTTTCCTTAACCATGAGTCTCTGGGGAAAGTTACTACAATATAAACTGTATATTTTTTCTTATTCATATGTGGGATGTGAGTATCACAGGCAAGGCCAGCATTTGTTGCCTGTTGTCAGATGTTTGACACAAATGACTGACCACAACATCTTCCTTTGTGAGTCATACCTAGCACAAAGGAAGATGGTTGCAGTTGTTGTCTGTCCTGTGGGTTTCAGGGTGAAACTGTGCCTCAGTGGTTAGCACTGCTGCCTCACAGCACTACAGACCCGGGTTTGATTCCTAACTTCCAGCAACAGTCTGTATGGAGTTTGCACATTCTCCCCGTGTCTGCGTGGGTTTCCTCCAGATGCTCTGGTTTCCTCCCACAGTCCAAAGATATGCCAGTTCGGTGGATTGGCCATGCTAAATTCCCCATAGTGTTCAGGGCTGTGTAAGTTAGGTCGATGAGCCATGGGAAATGCAGGGTTACAGGGATAAGGTGGGGGAGGGTGTTGGGATGCTCTTTGAAGGGTTGGGCTGAATGGTCTGCTCGAATACTGTAGGGGTTCTATGGATTGTATGAACTACACCAAATAGACTACAGAGGTTCAAGAAGACACCTCGCTACCATCATCTCAATCATAATTAGAGATGGCCGATCAAGGATGGACAATAAATGCTGGTCCAGCAAAGCCTACATCTTCTGAATTGATAAGTTTGGCACACTGGAATGGAACTGGCATGACTGGTGCACAAGATATTGGACGTGATGCTCCTGGAGATGCCCAAGAGTTAACAGCTCTCACAAACCTGAAGTTTGGCGAATGCACAGAGGTACAGGTGTCCAGATTATTCTCGGAGTTTCCTGAGAGCCCATCCCTACAGGGACCTAGAAATGTCAGAAAGAAAATGCACAGAAAGGAAGTGATCCTTTCCACTGCATAACCTTTGGTTTGTTTTCAATATTTATTACGTGGCAACTGCAACCGTTTTCATGAAAGGAGGCAAATAAAAGCAAATCTTTCATTTATTTGGCTTGAATGCAATTGGATTGGTTTCAGTATTGAAAATATTAACGGTCGTATGCAAATGCACATTGCTTGATCTTATATGTTGCTTCAGTGGAAATGATTACTTTGGATAAACAGACAGGAAGCATGTAAAACACAGTGAGAGCACATGTGAGTTTTCACATATTGATTGTTTGCAGAGACAGCTTTCTCTTGATAGGGAGTCAGGGTGGCACAGTGGCTCAGTGGTTAGCACTGCTGCCTCACAGCACCAGGCACCCAGGTTTCATTCCAGCCTCGGGTGACTGTCTGTGTGGCTTTTGCACATTTTCCCCATGTCTGCGTGGGTTTCCTCAGGGTGCTCTGGTTTCCTCCCACAGTCCAAAAAGATGTGCAGGTTAGGTGAATTAGCCATAGTGTTCAGGGATGTGTAGGCTAGGTGCATTAGTCAGTGGTAAATTATAGGGTAGGGGAATGGGTCTGGGTGGGTTACTCTTCAGAGGGTCAGTATGGACTTGTTGGGATGAAGGGCCTGTTTCCACACTGTAGGGATTCTAGTCCTAATTCCCTATAAAAACTCACTTTGGGTGTTGTAGTTTCTTCAATTGCGTAAATAATAAAAGATAGGGCACCTTCACAATGCTGTGTATGGTAATATCTAGAAGTAGAAAATTGGTTACTGGGATTAGTAGAGACTGGTTAAATTTTAAAAAGTTGAAAATTGCACCACACCAGGTTACAGTCCAATAGGTTTACTTGGAAGCACTGGCTTTCGGAGCGCTGCTCCTTCATCAGTAGCTGTGAAGGTGTGATTTTTAACTTTGTCCACACCAGTTCAACACTGGCTCCTCCACATCATAACTATAAACAGAAAATGCTGGAGAAATACAGCAGGTCTGATAGCAGCTGTGGAAAGAGAAAGAGTTAACAGAGTTTTGATTCTTCATCAGAACTGAAAGGATCTGAGAATTGGTGATAATTATGCTGATGACAGAGGTGGGGGGAGGGATGTTGAACCAAGGACAAATGAGGTGAATGGATGGAGACAGTGCCCAGAGAGGGGAAGAGAAAATAGGGAATCAAAGGGATTGCTGATCATAAACTGCAGGAGGAGAGAATGCTGAGCTGGTGCCAAAGGGAGGTTTGAATAGTTGAAAATGGGCTGGCTGTGCTGGGAGCAATCCACACAGTGCAGGCCCTGTCTCTCCAACAATCCTCAGTGATTGGTTAAGTGCAGGTGAGAGACCAGGTGGAGGGAGAGTGTTGGAGGCAGGTGAAGGGATCTATGGGATAGGGAGAGGAAATGAGCACAGAGCTAAATGATTAAATCCAGGTTAATTACTGGTAGATCTCCCCAAGGTCAAGGGGCTGTTAATACTGCTAGCATTCTAGTTTCCACTAGTAGTTGGAAGTTATTGTCACTGATAGCTGTCTGATAGACCATCATTACTGGCTCAGACTGGTATTTTCTGGTAGATCTTTCTGCTCATGCTGAGTGTCAGTACCTTTAAATTTTGAACATGACTGTTACTGCATTATACAGACTTTAAACATGTGTGCTTTTCAATGTTAACGGAGATTTTAAATATTATTGGTGAAGTGAACTCAGTGAAAATTGAGGGATATTAGCCTTGAGATAATTGAACTTTAGAGATCATGACAAGAAAATGGCTCAACTTTAAACTTTAATGATTTTTTAATGAAAAAAAGACACTCCCAACTGTGAAATTACATTTATGTACAGGAGTTAATGAACATACAATTGTAACAATTATTAACAATGGAATTGCAATATGTATTTACACATTGTAATGTAACATAGCCCGCTGCACAAAGGAATTCATACAGAAATAATGGGGAAACACTTTTATCTGACATATAACCACAAAATACTGAGGGAGTGTTGATGTGGTAATAGAAATATGTTCCTTACTTGTATTGACTGGACCATAAATGTTTGAAAATCACCCAGTTATCACAAAGGAACACTAGTTGACTGTTGCATGATTGAAATATTATATAGGAATCACTTCTGTTTCTCCCTTTGACACCACACACTCCCTAACACCACCGCAACTTCACTGAAATGTGCAAAGTATTCATCTCTGGGACCCAGTTCAAAATCTTTGCTTTAAAAATTGAACAGTTTGGGTTACATTAAAAAATAACTTTGTTGAACTTCTTAAATTGCCCCCATCCTGCATTTTAGAAAGTCACAGAGCGGTGTCTTCAAGTTCACTGCTTCCAGGTTTTTGGAATCCTGTGGAATGTTTCAGGCTGTGGGCGGTATTTGCATTCCTAGAGTGAGATTTGGGAGTGGGAGCAGAGTTCTTCACTCAATAACAAATGCTTGGCTGAAACAAACCAAGCAAGTAGTTGCAAATATCTGTGGACATGTGGCATACCACGATGATCAAAAGTGAAAACTAACCACCCTGAGTGGACATTGTGCTTGAATAAAGGGACAGTGGCAACCAATGACTGAGACTGGCTGGAACACTAGGAACACTAAGCTGGATGCTCTGAACAGTGGGAACAGCCCCGTGGTGCAGGCTTCTGCACTGTGTGGTCTCTTCCCTGGGACACACACCGAGACAAACATCAACTCCGTCTGGAGGACCATTAACTGTGTGAAAGGCGCTGTTCGGTTGAAACTTGCTGGTTTTCCTGAACAAAGAGTTGATCTCAACTGAATGTTGCAGACTGGCACCTTCCAAGGTCCAGGATCACATGCTGAGGGATGCACTAACGTTTGGGGCAGCTGCCGCCAAGGTGCAGTGGGGAAAGACCACTGTCTGAGATCTTCTTGCTGAAGGTAAATGGGGGACATTCGGGCAAAGCCCTTTACCCGAAACGTCGATTTCGAAGCTACTTGGATGCTGCCTGAACTGCCGTGCTCTTCCAGCACCACTAATCCAGAATCTGGTTTCCAGCATCTGCAGTCATTGTTTTTACCTTATGTATGTATACATGATGTTTTTATAAATAAAGTACATTTTTGAAATAAAAGCAAGTTCTGAGGAGTGGGAATCTCGTGCAGATTGCTACTGTGCTCCTTTCTTTAATAACAAACAACTTTGCAATGCTGAGAAGAGATTCCAGTCAGACAGACCTCCTTCAGAAATGAAGAGCTGTACTTCCATTCTGACACATACCTTGTGGTGCAGAACAGTCCGAGGAAAGGCGAACAACACCCCTCACCCACCCACCCCACCCCCCCCACCCCCCACACCCCCCACACCCCTTTTTACAACAGCCAGTTGCCTCATCTGAAGTTTAAAGGTCCACTTTCACAGACAGCCACTTTGACAGCTGCAGTCAAAATGTAAGTGTGAGGTCAGTATACTGAGATTGGAAGGGTGCCAGGTGGGTAGGAGGTAGTGTGCTAGGTCAGTAGATTGCTCAGGTGGCTAGGGGTGGTGATGGAGTGATTGTGGTGATTCATCTAAGTTAAATGGGTAAGGAAGGAATCAAGGTCAAGGGAGTTCAGAGGGTGGGGTTAGGGTGTTGGGTCCCAGTGGGGAAAGGGGGCTGTCAGGTTCGGCAGAGGTACAGGGAGCTGCTGGACTGGTGGGGAAGAGGATTGGTTCAGGTCCAAATCAGGGGGAAAGGAGGTGGAGTCTGAAGTGGGCGGGGTTGCTTGATTAGGTCTGGCAATGGGTAAAGGGTATTCAGGTCTGGAGGGAGGCGGGAGATGGGATCCAGTGGTACAAGAGGGGTGTTTGACCCAGATTTTGGGCAAGGACTTGTTTGGTCCCATGGAAGAGGGGTTGAGAGAGAGGTATGTTTGTCAAATTTGATGGTAGAAGGGATTTGGAGTGGGGGGGGATAGATTTGTCAGATCCCAGAGGGAATGCAAGTGATGGGTCAGGGTCTAGTGGGGTATAGGATCTGGGGACAGCGTTTAGATTAGATTACTTACAGTGTGGAAACAGGCCCTTCGGCCCAACAAGTCCACACTGACCCGTCGAAGCACAAACCACCCACATCCATTCCCCTACATTTACCCCTTCGCCTAACACTACGGGCAATTTACCATGGCCAATGGTAAACCTAACCTGCACAACTTTGTGACTGTGGGAGGAAACCGGAGCACCCGGAGGAAACCCACGCAGACACGGGGAGAATGTGCAAACTCCACACACTTACCTGAGGCGGGAATTGAACCCGGGTCTCTGGCGCTGTGAGGCAGCAGTGCTAACCACTGTGCCACTGTGCCGCCCACCTTTTGGGGGTTTGGTGAGTTGAGCAGTTTCTCAGGAGGTATCAATGGCCTAAGTTTTCCTGAGTAGCTATTTACTTCATTTCATTGAAACCCTCCAAATTCTCGACATTGAGAGCCGGTGCATGAGCGGGTTACTGGGAGAGTTTTAACAGTTAATTTCTATCTGAAGTCTAGTTTCTCCTTAGTTTTGCAATAAATCATTTTTAAAATGCTCTAAGTTCAGAGGAGTGAAGTTTTATTCCAGCCTTTAAACCAGGGAATACAACCTCTCTGAAAGAAGTTCCAGCTCATTACCAGGATGGCTAGTTAAAACTGGTTTTCAGAAGTTTGAGTTCAATTGTTTTTTTTTGATTTGGAGTTATTGTCTAGCTCTCACCATTGTTAACAGCTAACCCGAGAATGCAACTTTTTTTAAAAAAAGGTTTTGTGATTTACACATAAAAGAAGTGAAACTATCACTATATTCTAACAGATGAAAGGCTTAACAGACAATCAATTTTTCAATGTATAATTTCAGTTACATCACACTGCAAATTTTTGCTATAAATTCTGTGTTACGATCGAGCCCTCCACAATCACCTGATGAAGGAGCGTCGCTCCGAAAGCTAGTGTGCTTCCAATTAAACCTGTTGGACTATAACCTGGTGTTGTGTGATTTTTAACTTTGTTTTTTTTTGAGACAGCGTAAAAGTAGGTCTTAAGGGTCTTCTCATACAGGGATAGTGTTTCTAACTCGAGGCCAGAAAATTAATGTTTAAATCTCACTTGCCCCAAAGGTGTGTCAAAGTATGTCTGAGCAAGTTACTGAAAAATCATTTAAACAGAGTCCTTCCTCAGAGCTGTCTTGTTTCCACTGAGATCTTAGTACACAGAGTTTGAGAGTTTGGTGAGTGAGGGGGTTTGGTGGATGGTTCCCTTTTCTTTTTTTTTTCTTCTTTTTTTTATTCTCCTGTTTTTTTTTCTTTTTTTTAATTTAACCCCCACACTACCGCCTAACTGCGGTAGTGCTCATTTTTCCCCAGCACCCATGGTGTGTGTGTGCAGGTGTGAAACACAGTGAATGACACAAAGTGCACGAATCTTTATTCAATTTCCACCACCAGGAAGATAGGAAAAACACCCAAGTGGCCAGTGACAAGCATTGCCCTTCAAACCACAGGGCAATGCTGTGTGATCAAAACAGTGAAGGGGAGGGTAGGGACTAAATCAAAATAGAGTTGGACGGGGAAATAATACACACCACTCCCTGCGGAGCCCACCTCTCCCTGAACGACTCCAGGGTGTTGGTGGACACCGCGTGCTCCTTCTCCAAGGACACCCGGGCTCTAATTCCCTTTTCTTTACTCTCTACCTTTTCCAGCCTCAACTAATTGGTTCTTACTATGATATAGGGGATGAAGTTAATTGGTGAGTAAATGTGAAGTTATTCGACTTATTCTAATTTTAAAGATTACCTTTTTATGAAAAGTTACAGGATGGCAGGGCAACTCAACCACGTGGAATGTAAAATTGTGGATTGTAGGAAGTGATGGAGGCACTCTGTTTTGGGGTCAAGAGTGTGGTGCTGGAAAAGTACGGCAGGTCAGGCAGCATCAAGGAGCAGGAGAATCAACGTTTTGGGCATAAGCCCTTCATCATTTGGTTCCTGATGAAGGGCTTATGCCCGAAACGCTGATTGTCCTGCTCCTCGGATGCTGCCTGACCTGCTGTGCTTTTTCCAGCTTTTGGACTATTGGTGCTGGAAGAGCACAGCAGTTCAGGCAGCATCGGAGGAGCAGCAAAATCGATGTTTCGGGCAAAAGCCCTTCATCAGGAATAAAGGCAGAGAGCCAGAAGCGTGGAGAGATAAGCTAGAGGAGGGTGGGGGTGGGGAGAAAGTAGCACAGAGTACAATAGGTGAGTGGGGGAGGGGATGAAGGTGATAGGTCAGGGAGGAGGGAGGAGTGGATAGGTGGAAAAGGAGATAGGCAGGTAGGACAAGTCATGGGGACAGTGCTGAGCTGGAAGTTTGGAACTAGGGTGAAGTGGGGGAAGGGGAAATGAGGAAATTGTTGAAGTCCACATTGATGCCCTGGGGTTGAAGTGTTCCGAGGTGGAAGATGAGGCATTCTTCCTCCAGACGTCTGGTGGTGAGGGAGCGGCGGTGAAGGAGGCCCAGGACCTTCATGTCCTTGGCAGAGTGGGAGGGGGAGTTTAAATGTTGGGCCACAGGGCGGTGTGGTTGATTGGTGCAGGTGTCCCGGAGATGTTCCAGGAGATCTCCTGAGGTGATGTCTCCCACCCACAGCTTCCAACCTCATTGTCTGGGAAGCCCGCACTGCCTGGTTCTACCTCGTTCCCAAGATCCACAAGCCTGACCACCCTGGCCGACCCATTGTCTCAGCATGCTCCTGCCCCACTGAACTCATCTCTACCTACCTCAACACTGTCCTATCCCCCCTAGTCCAGGACCTCCCCACATACATTCGAGACACCACCCACGCCCTCCACCTCCTCCAAGACTTCCGTTTCCCCGGCCCCCAACGCCTCATCTTCACCATGGATATCCAATCCCTCTACACCTCCATCCGCCATGACTAGGGCCTCCAAGCCCTCCGTTTTTTCCTCTCCCGACATCCCCAACAGTACCCTTCCACTGACACTCTCATTCGTTTGGCCGAACTGATCCTCACCCTTAACAATTTCTTCTTTGAATCCTCCCACTTCCTCCAGAACAAAGGGGTAGCCATGGGCACACGTATGGGTCCCAGCTATGCCTGTCTCTTTGTTGGCTATGTAGAACAGTTGATCTTCCGTAATTACACCGGCACCACTCCCCACCTCTTCCTCCGCTACATTGATGACTGTATTGGCCCCAGCTCATGCTCCTGAGAGGAGGTTGAGCAATTCATCAACTTCACCAACACATTCCACCATGACCTTAAATTTACCTGGACCATCTCTGCCACTTCCTTTCCCTTCCTGGACCTCTCCATCTCCATTAATGACGACCGACTTGACACTGACATTTTTTACAAACCCACCGACTCCCACAGCTACCTGGATTACACCTCTTCCCACCCTACTTCTTGCAAAAATGCCATCCCGTATTCCCAATTCCTCCGCCTCCACCGTATCTGCTCCCAGGAGGACCAGTTCCACCACAGTACACACCAGATGGCCTCCTTCTTTAGAGACCGCAATTTCCCTTCCCATGTGGTTAAAGATGCCCTCCAACACATCTCGTCCACATCCCGCACCTCCGCTCTCAGACCCCACCCCTCCAACCATAACAAGGACAGAACGCCCCTGGTGCTCACCTTCCACCCTACCAACCTTCGCATAAACCAAATCGTCCATCAACATTTCCGCCACCTCCAAAAAGACACCACAACCAGGGATATATTTCCCTCCCCACCTCTTTTCGCCTTCTGCAAAGACCATTCCCTCCATGACTACCTGGTCAGGTCCACACCCCCCTACGACCCACCCTCCCATTCTGGCACTTTCCCCTGCCACCGCAGGAACTGTAAAACCTGTGCCCACACCTCCTCCCTCACCTCTATCCAAGGCCCTAAAGGAGCCTTCCACATCCATCCAAGTTTTACCTGCACATCCACTAATATCATTTATTGCATCCATTGCTCCCGATGCGGTCTCCTCTACATTGGGGAGACTGGGCGCCTCCTAGCAGAGCACTTTAGGGAACATCTCCGGGACACCCGCACCAATCAACCACACCGCCCCCTGGCCCAATATTTCAACTCCCCCTCCCGCTCTGCCGAGGACATGGAGGTTCCTGGGCCTCCTTCACCGCCGCTCCCTCACCACCAGACGCCTGGAGGAAGAACGCCTCATCTTCTGCGTCGGAACACTTCAACCCCAGGGCATCAATGTGGACTTCAACAGCTTCCTCATTTCCCCTTCCCCCACCTCACCCTAGTTCCAAATTTCCAGCTCAGCACTGTCCCCATGACTTGTCCTACCTGCCTATCTTCTTTTCTACCTATCCACTCCACCCTCCTCCCTGACCTCTGCCTTTATTCCTGATGAAGGGCTTTTGCCCGAAACAACCATTTTGCTGCTCCTCCGATGCTGCCTGAACTGCTGTGCTCTTCCAGCATCACTAATCCAGAATCTGGTTTACAGCATCTGCAGTCATTGTTTTTACCTAGTGCTTTTTCCAGCACCACATTGTCTTCTCTGATCTTCAGCGTCTGCAGCCCGCACTTTCTCTTCGCACTCTGTTTTGGGGCGAACACACCTGAAGGACACGTGACTGACTGCAAAGGCTTGAGCATATGAGACAGGGAAATATAAATATTGCATATTTATGGTCACAACACAGCTTCAGCGTGCACAGGCAGGAAGAGAATAGGTGACCACCAAGGAGTCTAAGAGAAGCAGGAAGGCAGTGTGGGAATATCCTGAGTCTATCTTTTCAGTACATGTATTCCCGTTTGGATACTGGTTAGGGCAATAGTTTCTCAGTGGGGTGCAAGTCTGTGGCAATATAGCAACCTGAGCTGGCTGGGAGGGAAGGAAAAAGTGTCAAAGAGTGTGGGATCATGTTCAAATAATGACCAAACTTAGTGAGTGGCAAAAATAGCCTCCTTTATTCAGCACCATTCTTGATATTTCCAATCAGCCTCTTTGCATTTAGCTGAGGGGGTGGGGGGTCAGCAGGGCCCAATTACTAAATGGACCCCCCCATTATTGTTTGAGGACTTTACACAGTGGTCTTTCCCCACTGCGCCTTGGCAGCGGCAGCCCCAAACTTTAGTGTGTCCCTTAGCACATAGGAAGTTCCTTCAGCAACCACAAACAGCACAAGTTTGAGGTGAAACACAGTTCTTACACTACCCCTTTGATACATTGTTCTTATATATATTAAAACTCCATTACTATGGTATTACTTGACTTGGAGATGCCGGTGTTGGACTGGGATGTGCAAAGTTAAAAATCGCACAGCACCAGGTTATAGTCCAACAGGTTTAATTGGAAGCACTAGCTTTCAGAGTGCTGCTCCTTGTGGACAACCACCTGATGAAGGAGCAGCGCTCCGAAAGCTAGTGCTTCCAATTAAACCTGTTGGACTATAACCTGGTGTTGTGTGATTTTTAATAAGGTATTACATTGTTTTATCTATAGTACACAAATGTTTGAGGGGCTTCTGTCCTGGGAGACAGGAAGTGGGTTAAAACATGCTAAGTGCTGGCTGCTACTCCTGATGGGATTAAGAGTCTGTCCAGTCTGCTTACATAATTAAGAGGTGTTAATCCTTTTGTAAAAATGCTAGGCCTCTATGCTCTAACTAAGTTAGAAATTGTACCTGTACTTAATCAAGGAGTAAAGGATATTAAACTGATGCGCACAGCTGAATTGTAAGGTTTGTTTACTGTTTGCCAGTGAGATTTTCATTCATTCACACAATTTCATGGAAGCGCTGTTTTGTCAGTAAGTTTCTTAAAGAGATAACAGCCCAGTTAAAAGGTATTTAACAAGTACATACTAATTGGGGAAACTGTTTGGTGTTCTGTAATCTATTTAGATCTGGGAAACAGTTGGTAAGGGCTGATTAATATTATAATGTTTCATGGAGACTTGATGGGGATGGTGTTGTTCTGTATGTCACACTTACTCAGATACTGAGAAATCTGCTGTATCTTGGGGTGGCTCAGTGGTTAACACAGTTGCCTCATAGTGCCAGGGAACTAGGTTTGATCCCAGCCTCAGGTGTCTGTCTGTGTGGAGTTTGCACATCCTCCCTGTGTCTGCGTGGGTTTCCGCCGAGTGTTCTGGTTTCCTCCCACAGTCCAAAGATGTGCAGGCCAGGTGAATTGGCCATGCTAAATTGCCCGTAGTGTTAGGTGCATTAGTCAGAGGGAAATGGGTCTGGGTGGGTTACTCTTCGGAGGATTGGTGTGGACTTATTGGGCTGAAGGGCCTGTTTCCACACTGTAGGGAATCTAAACTAATCTAAAGATGTAGCAAGGGCTGATAAGGTGTGAAAATGCAGTAATGAGTTTGAAAGGGTTGTTTTGATAAGAAATGATTATTTTAAATATGGTCTATCTTATGATAGTAAAATATACCACTGAACTGTAGTTTTATGAATGAATGAATGAATGAATGAAACTGTGTTATAGTAGGGAGTTATGAATGAATGAAATGGGAATGTGGTGTTTATTGTGAGTGGGTTAGGAAAGGAGTTATGAATGAATAAACATAAAGTGTTTGTGAGTGGGTTAGTGAAGGGATCTAGAATACAATATCTCACAAGAGTAATAATGTTAAGGTATTCCATGGTCAGGCCTTTCTGTGACATAAACATAACTCCAGAATGATGTGTTTTCTCCCTGGGATATCATGGAGTGACTGCAGGATATTCTTTGGGGGGTGGAGGGCTGGGGTGAGTGAATGGCCTGAGTTATGATCAACCTTAGTATCAGTGACATAGATTGGAAGAGGGGTGTGATCCTGAAAACAGACATTTGGGAGTTAGGAAGGAAATTGAAAAGAAGGACCTCAAGATCTAGATGCTAGGTTTAAAATGGCCTGGGCTTGAGATGGTTCCTCAGCACACTGCACCCTCTCAGCCACAGGAGTATCTTGCTCGTGTCCCCTAGCCCTTGTGCAATCAGATGAAGCAAATAGTGGGGCGGCACGGTGGCACAGTGGTTAGCACTACTGCCTCACAGCGCCAGAGACCTGGGTTCAATTCCTGCCTCAGGCGACTGACTGTGTGGAGTTTGTACATTCTCCCCGTGTCTGCGTGGGTTTCCTCCGGGTGCTCCGGTTTCCTCCCGCAGTCCAAAGATGTGCAGGTCAGGTGAATTGGCCATGCTAAATTGCCCGTAGTGTTAGGTAAGGGGTAGATGTAGGGGCATGGGTGGGTTGCGCTTCGGCAGGGCAGTGTGGACTTGTTGGGCCGAAGGGCCTGTTTCCACACTGTAAGTAATCTAATCTAATCTAATCTAATAGCTTCAGCCACCTTTCTTAAAGTATAATCTTGTAACACCTCAGTCAGATCTCCTCTCAACTTCCTGTGCTTCAAGGAGGTTTACTCCAGCTTCTCTAACATAGCTGATTGGCTTATGCAGACCCTTACGGTCTTGAGGAAACATTGCCCACAATGTCACTCACATCTGGTGATGTGTGAATGAATGTGATTGAGAAATCTGTGGTATCTGTTTTGGCTGCATTTGCTATCTGACGTGATCAGTGTTGTGTTTGACCAGAGTTTGTCTGCTCCCGTATCTCCCTCATGTTAATTCTGAGAGCCAGATTGTAGGTTGTGTGCATGTTGTAGATTGAATTAGTTGTTTCAACTTTGTACAGCAAACTTTTATTTAAAGTAAAATTTGTTCAAAACTGTAGAATCTTGTGGCCTTATTCTGTCAGCAAGTAACTGGGATCTCACTTTTGTCTACTCCTAATAAAGTATGACTAATCCCGAACCAGATCACAGCATGAATTTTGGACAATAGTATGAAAACAGATCAGTTCTCAGTATCAGCACCTTCTGAGAGAGGATGCACAAAGGAGGTTCCTTTAAAATGAATATGAATTAGGAAATCCAGTTAAGTGCAGACAAGCAGAAATTATTCTTCTTTGAGCATGCCTCCCAAATATTCTCCCACAGTGGACCATGATCAAATCAATGCAATCTCATTCATTTGTTCTGTGTGTGTTCTGAGCTGATAAGCATGGGAAAGAATTGTGGCTGTAGAATTGTAACATTCAGGGAACATGGTGTTACAATGATTACTATATCCATTACTGCCTAAGAACGGGGGTGGTGTTTGTTGCATGTTTTTAAATAATATGCCCAGACCAATTCAAGAGTTGCTGAAAAGACAGTTTTAGAATTAGTCAGAGACAGATGGAAAGGTGCAGGAGGATGGCTGCCCACTGGGAGATCCCGCTGTTACCTGTGCTGCTGAGAACGTGGCTGAAACTAAGAACTTAGGGAGAGGTTCCAGGAGTCATTTGATTCCTTCATACAATTAGAACTCAGGACAAGTCCAGGGAACCAGTTGGTGCAGCTGAGAGTCGAGTTTAGGATTCAGGAACCATAATGGCTCAGAAGTGGCTTGTAAGCCATTAACAATTCAGTCCACCTGAAAATGGGGTTGAAAGCAGCCCACAAGCAGTACATGGTTGCTGCAGCTGAGTGAGATTGGAGTTCAGTGAAATCTAGGGGCAGATCCAGTTTGGTAAAGCTAGCTGTCTGAAGTCAAGCTGGAATTGTACCCATGAATAGGTGCAGTTTTAGTTTCCCACAATGTGAATAACATCTAGGGCAGGCCCTTTGGTCGTTCCTGTCCGGCCCACATGAGGTCAATCTTAAATTAGAACATAAATGAAAAAGTATTTACACCATACACACAATACAACTGTGTTGCTTTTGTTGTGAAAAGGATGCTTTTTTTATTTACGTACGGACGCACATGCGTGTGTGAATAGCTAAAAGTGATGCTTGCTGGCTAGCCCTCAAAATGTCAGCTCACGCCAAAACAAGTTATATCATATCCCACACAATCGCCAGAAACAGTAAACCGTTTTCTGATGGAGAATTTATTAAGGAATGCTTGCTGGACTCTGCAGAACTAATACGCCTGGAGAAAAAGAAGGCATTTGAGAATGTGCCCTTCTCCCGACGCACTGTAACGAGAAGGACTGGGGACATCGCAAGAAATCTGGAACTTCAGCTGCAGCACAGAGTGGTCAACTTTGACTTTTTTCCGTGGCTTTGGATGAGAGCTGCGATGTACGTGACACAGCCCAGCTACTCATTTTCGTACATGGGATAACTACGGAATTTAAAATCACGGAGGAGCTGGCAGCCATGCAGTCTATGAAAGGAACAACAACTGGTAATGATTTGTTCACGGAGGCAAATGCATGTTTGGACACTTTTGGACTAAAATGGGGCAAGCTGGCGGGTGTGACAACGGATGGTTGTCCAAATCTAATGGGAAAAAATGTTGGACTCTAAAAGAGAATGCAGGATAAAGTGACAGAAATTGACCCTGAACAGAAACTGGTATTTTTGCATTGTATTATACATCAGGAAGTGTTGTGTAAGTGAGTTTTAAAAATTAACCATGTGGTTGATGTTGTAACTAAAATAGTTAACTTCATCAGGGCAAGAGCTTTGAATCACAGGCAGTTTGTTGCACTTTTGGAGGAAAATGAGACTGAACATCGTGACATAGGCTACCACACAGCTGTCAGGTGGCTCAGCCTGGGCAAAATGCTGAAAGGTTTAGGGTGTAGGTTTGCTCGCTGAGCTGTAGGTTTGATATCCAGATGTTTCATTACCTGGCTAGGTAACATCATCAGTGGCGACAACAAAACAGAAGACAATTGCTTCGCTTCACTTGGAGGTCGCCACTGATGATGTCACCTCACCAGGTAATGAAACATCTGGATATCAAACCTACAGCTCAGCGAGCAAACCTACACCCTAAACCTCAACCTGAGCTACAAACCTTCACAAACCTTGCATACTGAAAAGTGTATGGGACCTGAGAGAAGAGATTCAAGATTTCTGTGTGAAGAAAGGGAATGGCATTCCACAGCTTGCAGATGCAGACTGGATTGGACACCTTGGTTTTGCTGTTGATGTGACTGCACTTATGAATGAACTAAATGTGAAACTGCAGTGCAAGGGCCTTTTTGTGCATGAAATGTACAACTTGGGGAAGGCTTTTATGAGAAAGTTGCAGCATCTCCCAAGCCAAGTGGAGGACAACATTCTCACCTACTTGCCAACACTGAAGGAAGCTGCTCCTTCAGCTGATCACCTCCACAGGTACGCATCTATGTTAGAAGCACTGCATGGTGAATTTTCAAGGCGATTTCAAGACTTTAAAACGGTTGAGAATGAAATGCACATGATTTTTTCCCCCATTTACATGCAATGTGGAGAATGCACCTCGTGATGTTCAGCTTGAACTCATTGACCTACAGTCTGACACACTTCTGGCAGACGACTTTAGGTCAGTCTCACTGCTTGATTTTTACTCTTTCCTCAAAAAGGAGAACTTTCCACACATGAAGAGGCATGCTCAGAAGATTCTAATCCTCTTTGGATCTACCTATATATGCGAACAGACATTCTCAGTGATGAAGTTCAACAAATCCAAATACAGATCCTCTATCACTGATGATCACCTCTCAGCTGTCCTTCGTATATCCACCTCAGACATTCAACCAGATTTTTCTCACTAAACAAGTAAAAAATGAACTGTCTCCTTCCTATCGGAAAGATGTTGTGAAACTTGAAAGGGTTCAGAAAAGACTTACAAGGATGTTGCCAGGGTTGGAGGATCTGAGCTACAGGGAGAGGCTGAACAGGCTGGGGCTGTTTTCCCTGGAGCGTCGGAGTCTGAGGGGTGACCTATAGAGGTTTACACAATTATGAAGGGCATGGATATGATAAGTAGACAAAGTCTTTTCCCTGGGGTTGGGGAGTCCAGAACTAGAGGGTATAGGTTTAGGGTGAGAGGGGAAAGATATAAAAGGGACCTAAGGGGCAACTTTTTCACACAGAGGGTGGTACGTGTATGGAGTGAGCTGCCAGAGGAAGTGGTGGAGGCTGGTACAATTGCAACATTTAAGAGGCATTTGGATGGATATATGAATAGGAAGGGTTTGGAGGGATATTGGCCAGGTGCTGGCAGGTGGGGCTAGACTGGGTTGGGATATCTGGTCGGCATGGACGGGTTGGACCGAAGGGTCTGTTTCCATGCTGTACATCTATATGACTCTATGACTCTGTAACTGAAAAACATCAAAAGCACTTATTGCTTTTTGTATAGAGTTGTTTGTTGTCTGTAATACTGAACAATAATGAAACAACTTTTCATTATTGGTTTGTGAGATTAACATGTTAAAAATGAAATGGAATACTGAAATTATTGTTTTCACTGTTTATTTTTTCTTTATTTGACCTACTCCACAATTTCATATTTTTATTGTAACAGGATATCCTTATTCTTTTGATTATACATTTCAGTGCAAAACTATGTAATTTAGTACTTTTTGCAATAGGAGGAAATTAATACAGAGAAGAATTATGTTCAATTTATTGTTGGTTCCGCCCTCCAACACAACTCAGTTTTCCCATGTGGCCCCTTGGAAGAATTAATTGCCCAGCCCTGATCTAGGGGGAAGGAGGGCCGTTGTTTCTGAGGAATTGACTGCACTGGCTACTTGATGTGCTCTGCTGGGTTTTTAATACAATTTGTCAGTTACCCATATCTACTTTATGTTAATTCTGGATGCTAAATTATTAAATTGTATACACATTGTAGATTGTATTACCATTCTAACTTTATTTCGTAAAGATTAGTCTTGACTTTTCAAAACTCTTGAATCCTGTGGCTTTGTTTTCTTAGTAATACATGGGATCTCATCATGTATTGTCAATGTTTTAAAAGAGAAATTACTGGTTCTAATTTCTATCCAGATTTTAACACAAATTTGCCGATCTCAGCTAGGATCATACAGATCTCATTTTAATTCTTCGCAATTTGTGAGACCCCAGAGTGAAAGCAGGTGGGACCCACAGTTTATATGTGAATGGGGTTTGTGGGGAGGAGGATGGTAAGGGGAGGAGGATTGTTGAGTGAAGGCAAATGTTTTCTGAACAGTAATTTTAAAGATTCTGATCAGGCTTCAGTTCTAGGAATTGTGAACATGTGTGTCATAGAGTCCATAGAGATGTACAGCACGGAAACAGACTCTTTGGCCCAACTCATCCATGCCGACCAGATATCCTAACCTAATCTAGTACTATTTGCCAGCACTTGGCCCGTATCCCTCTAAATCCTTCCTATTCATATACCCATCCAGATGCCCTTTTAAATGCTGTAATTGTACCAGCCCTCCACCACTTCCTCTGGCAGCTCATTCCATTCATGCACCACCCTCTGTGTGAAAAAGTTGCCCCTTAGGCCCCAAATTATATTTCTCCTCTCACCCTAAACCTATGCCCTCTAGTTCTGGCCCTCCCCCATTGATTGTTGATACTGATCCTAAGACTGTACCATCACCCATCACAGCATGAGTAGTGATTGTAATGAGGTCAGTTAGGTGAACATCATAAAATAGTGAGTTCTCTGATTGGGGCTGTTAACCTTGTCCAATCAGGGAGCCCTAGCTGACAGATATAAACAGGAGTGTTAGAGGTTCTGTTCACTCTGAGAGCTGGCTCTGAGGGAGCTGGATCAGTATCAAGGACACTCCATATGTAAGTAAAGGGGGACTTGGTGATGGTATTACCAGCCTCAGTGGAGTTATTTTGCAATTAGAGGAAGATTTAATAGAGGTATTGAAAAATGTGTGCTTGTTTTGATGAATTACCTGACTTTACTGGCAATCAGTAACCAGAGGAAGGTAATTGGCCAAAGAACCAGAGAGGGAGATGATTCATTTTTGCTTTACATGGCCAGTATAAGTATCTGGAGTTGTCTGACTGAAAAGGTAGTAGAAAACAATTTTAATAGTAACTTTTGAAAGAGAATCAGATACCTGAAAGAGAAAAGAAAAATGCAGGACTGTGGAAAAAGTGCAATTTTTTAAATAGGTAAGCTTGAGAAGTTGTGTGGAAACAGACTCCTTCTCAACTATATTATTTCATGATTCTTAAAACTAATTTTGCGATAATAGTTTAGTGACTCCCATTCAAGCAGCCAGAACAATCCCTGCCATTATGTAACACAATTAAACAACATCTATTTTTATCATCTGATTAGCATTCACTGGTATATGTTGAATCAGTTCATTTAATGGGTAATGAAAGTAATTTCTCCCTTGCACTAATAAATTGAAGGACATTTTAAAATGGAGATGGTAGAAATAGAGGTGAACTGAATATTCATTTTTTGCATCGATACAAATTAAGTGGGATAACTAACTTGATATTGGACTTGCAGTCGAATGGACTTGGATTAGTTCAGGGGTGCAGTAAATGTGTGATCATGAACAGATAATACATCATTTTGCCCTTGTGTTTTGAACTGTGTCTCAGTAACAGTGTGGAAAAGAGATTTCGAAACTCAACATATTCATCAGCAATTTGATCAACCACAGACACTATAGAATCAAAAGCAGATTTTGGTTTGTGTACGCACATCCTGTTTTCTCAACATCCTGTATGAATTTCAGAGAAATCTGCAGCCAATGGCTCATTTTTAATTAGTCAGCTCGTTAAGTGCTGACATTGCATTTAGTTTCTGTGACCACTTTACACATAGCCATCAAAAGAAAAAAAAACAAAATCTTGCATTTATATTGGTACTTTCCACGACTTATCATGTCTCAAAGTGCTTTACAGCCAATTAAATCATTTTAGAACTGCAGTCACTATTGTAACTATAAGTTTTTAATCCACTTTCCCTGGCCTGTCAGGTTTAATCTGGACATCAATAACCCAAGACAGTTCTAACAATGAAATGTACCCCAATTTGTGTAACAGTCCTTCAGTATCATTTGTTATATCGTAGAACATAGAATTTCTTTATTAAAGCATGTTACACTCCAGAAAATACTGCAAAAATTCTTACCCACTTACTACTTGCAATCACAAATGAACCCACTTACATGAGCTGGGGAGTGTTAACAAACAAAGAGACCTTGGGGTGCAGGTACATAGTTCCTTCAAGTTGGAGTCACTGGCAGATATAATAACGAAGAAGACATTTGGTATACTTACCTTAATTGATCATTGCATTGAGAATAGTGGTTGGGGAGGTCATGTTCCAGCTGTACAGGACATTGGTAGGGCCATTTTTACAATACTGCATATAAATCTGGTCACGTTTCTATGGTAAGAATGTTGTTAAACTTGAAAGGATGCTGAAAAAATTTATGAGGATGTTGCCGGGACAGAGGGTTTGAGCTAGCTGAATAGTTTGGGGGCTCTTTTCCCTGGAGCTTCCGAGGCTGAGGGGTGACCTTACAGCAGTTTATAAAATCTCGAGGGGCATGGATAGGGTGAATAGCTGAGGTCTTTTTTCTAAGGGTATGGGAAAAAAACTAAAGGACGTAGGTTTAAGGTGATGTGGGACCGAAATAGAAGGGACCGACGGGTTGCTTTTTCACATCGAGGGTGATGCATGTGTGGAATGAGCTGTCAGAGGAAGTGGTGGAGGCTGATACAATTACAACACTTAAAAGGCTGGATGGGTACATGAATAGGAAGGGTTTAGAGGGATATGGGCTAAATGGGACTAGATTAATTTAGAATATCTGGTTGACATGGATGATTTGGACTGAAGGGTCTGCTTCTGTCCTGTACATCACTATGACTCAATGATTTGTCTGAGAATCAGGCTGAAACAGGTGGTGATCCTGCTCCATCCCAAACTCCACAGATCAGAACACCTCCTCCTGAGCTGGTTAACTGGACTCTGCAGCAAGCTTCCTTCAGACTCTTCTTCCACTCGGCCAAACTGTGTATTCAAACTTTGTCACTGTTCAGTCTCCTGCAAATGATCAGTTTGCAAATATCGTGTTTTCCACAGCCAGTTTGATCCAATTAACTTATCAGGACTGGCTTGTTTTGCCATGAAAAGAGGCTTATCTCTTGATCTTCACGAAATTTGTCCTTAAGTCATGCTGTTAGCACCTTTTATATCATATAATTAATCATATGATCACAATTCTATAATCAAGCACTGTTTTTAGCTAATAAACAGTCCACATTATTACATCTGATGCCCTGATTTGTTTTAAACAGAACTTTGGCCAAATACTGTGTGACCATCAGAGCTGAGTTACATTATTTGTTTTAAACACACTTTCCTGAACACCTTTCTGATGCTTCAGTCACCACCAGGCTTCAAATGGTTTAATTGGAAGCCCTAGCTTTTGGAGTGATGCTCCTTCATCAGGTGCTCAGAGCAGAAGGAGCAGTGCTCCAAAAGCTAGTGTTTCCATTTAAAACTATTGGACTATAACCTGGTGTTGTGTGATTTTTAACTTTGTACACCCTGGTCCAACACCTGCATCTCCAAATCAAGGCTTGAAATGCTTTTTCTTCTCCCTTCATTTTATTTCAGCTGACCACCCCCCTCCCCCCCCCCCCCCCCCCCGCCCCCCCGACTCCCCCTCAAATTTAAGGTTAACATTCATAACCAAAGAAATGCAGGAGTCATGTACTCTCAGCAATGTGCCAAAAACAGACATGTGATAATGACCAGTTAATCCGATTTGTGTAATTTTTTAAATTTCAAAAATATACTTTATTCATAAATTTATTTGGATCTCTATATAATTAGTCATGCCATCCCTGTGCACACATTACATTGCTTTACATACAGACATTGAAATGTATTTTTCCTATATACAAGTCTGTACATTTACTATCCAGCTCTTCTGCTGAGGCGTCAGCGGAGCCCAAATGACTGGGTGGGCCCCCTGTTCTAATGTTGATTTAGAGATAGATTTTGATGCCACACCAGAGAAAGCTCCCTGCTCCTCTCCAGGAGAGTGCCATGGGATCTTTCACATCTATTTAAGTCAAGATGGGGTTTAATGTCTCATCTGTAAGGCGATACCTCCAACACCGCATTGCATTGGAGTGTTAGCTTTGGTTTTTGTGTTCAAGCCCTTGAGAATGCAACCGTGAGACTTGGAGACTAGACTACTATTACCTGCTGGGTTTAAAAAGATCCCATGGCACTGATTGAAGAGGAGGACGTGTTCTCCCTCACCAAAGTGATAATCAACCAATACCTAAAAAACGATTGTCTGCTGCTTCTCAATCTTATAAGATTTTACTGTGGTAACATTGCCTTCTGTTTCATACATTACTCTCGTGGCTAAACTTCAAAGTATTTCATTTTCCGCACAGGGCTTTGAAACATACTGAGGACATGAACGTTGTTTTATAAGGGCAAGTCATTCTTATTCTGTTAAGTATCTTATGAAAATCTCTCTGAGGAGAGTCTGCAATTTGTGAGTCTCTGAAAAGGCCCAACAAGCCACATGCCCAACTGCAGCAACACTGAGAAAAATTGCAACCGTATTTCACTCGTCATTTTTCAACTTATTATGACTGTCTGTTAACTATGAAGGCAGCAGCTATCAGACTTTGTATAATTCTAAAGGCAAATGCTGGCAATCTGGAATAGGAACAGAAAACATACTCAGCATTTGTCAAGAGAGAAAAACAGAGTCAATGATTCAGGTCAATGACTTTATGATTCCCCTTTGCAATGACATCATGAATGGGGACAGAGGGCTTTCAGCAATGCTCTGCCTCCATTCATGACATCACTGGGTGATAGTTCATGAGGTAACTACAGAGAAAATTCTACATCAAATACCTGTTGTTTGGTTGTCCCTGACTAGGATCTATCAGGTTCAGAAAAACATCCATCACAGAAATGCTGGTAAGGGTACAGGTACATTATTTTACCACAGTGTATTCACCCGTGTTTAAGTCAATCTCATGTAACAGTTGGCCCCATGATTTTTGGACTACCAGAAAGTATGTTTTGATGTATGCCATGTGAAAGTTGACCACATGAATCAAAGCCCAAAAATGTTAGAAGTAGAATATAGGCTAAGATAAAAGCCTTAACTCATAAACATAGTTCCACTCAATGTATTTCCCTCAGCTTAACTAACATGAATTAAGACTGGAAGAATGTAGATCGATCGTGGTTTGTTTTGTGGGGAGAGGCTGACAGCTTGGAGAAGAAAGGAAAGCACACACAGAAACAGGATGCCAGGGCCGACTTTCAGAATAAACATGAAATCAATGGGTGATCAAACCTTCTGTCCTCAGCCATCACCCTCGAGCATCCACATGAGGGGAAGGCAGATTTGAGCCTGGAGACCAATTTGAGGAGAAAATGAAGACTGCTGATGCTGGAGATCAGAGCTAAAAATGTGTTGCTGGAAAAGCGCAGCAGTTCAGGCAGCATCCAAGGATGTTCCTTGGATGCTGCCTGACCTGCTGCGCTTTTCCAGCAACTCATTTTCAGTGGAGACCAATTTGGTCTTGCGATTGCCTACTTGGTGCAATCATCCTGCACCAAGGCCTTGGTCAAGTTTGCGAGCAATCAGCCTGATGTTTCCAAATGGCACAGTCCTTAACTTTACTGCATCCAGACAGAGAAGCCAGTAAAAGGGAAAATGTAAATACTTGGAAATAAACATAATGGCCACCATTTTGAAATGTACAAGACAAGTTGGATCTGTTTCTATCATTTATCAGTTTTACTGTTTTTCCTTCTGGATACCTCGGTCCCTTGAGCAGCATTGACCCATAGGTCCAGTCAAAGCCCCTATGTCTTCTCCAAGTGCAATGGGAGAGTGGGATCTCATAATAAAAACAGAGAAGAGGAGAGAGGCAGACACAATAAATGACTGGCATGGGCACTGCTACCAAATTCTTTCGACAGCCATGTTAGGTGTGTCAGATGGTTGAAAGTAAATCCCTCAAAAAGGTTATGTGAGTAAAAGACAACTCCCTCAACACTTTGCTCAAAAAATTTTATTTTTTTATGAGTATTATCCAAATTTTAGACTGTGTTGCATCTCTAATGAAATGTCATGCCTTTTTGAATAATAATTGGCTTTATGACATTAAAATTGGTATCACTTTCTTTGGGGAATGGAGGAACCCAGTTGGAGTTCTTTCTGCTGTTCGCTATCCAGTGACAGCTGTTGGAAACTGGATCCATGTGGACATTTGCAATGAAGAGCAAGCTCAGGTTGGCTATGACGACCTCCAATGTTAAATTATTTCCTCTTGGGAAATGTGAACAATGTTGGCAAGATCAGCATTAATTGGCCAACTTCACTTCCCCCTGAGATGTTGGTGGTGAGCCATTGTTGCTCTCCTGTTGTAGCTACATTCACTCTGGTGTTTGGGAGGGATGTCCAGAATATTGACCCACTATAAATGGCCTTACAACTTCAGGGTGTCTGCTGGGTTATAACGCTATTCATAGCAAGGAATCTTCAGGATTACTAGTGGCAGTGTGGGGGAAGGGAAGACAATTGAGATCACAATGACAACTCCTTAAACAGTGGGTGCACCTAAAGTGGCCCTTAGCAGTTGTAGAGTATTTCTGACGGTAATAAAAGACTGGATAATAACCTCCAGAGACAGAATTGAACACTACATCATAACTTGGTAAGTGTTCTAACCTGGTCCAATCTGGAATGTGAGGATGATGACATATGTTGGTGCGTGATTTCCACAATGTGCTAACAGTCATAAAGGTTGCAGGTGTACTCATTCACTCTGAAACAATGGGCCATCTGAGAGTTTCTTATTTTCCCTTCTGTGGTTTTTAGTGATCCTCCGAAGGTGGAAGGGCTAGTGGGGAATTGATCAGGTCAGCAAGGTGTGAAATAATGGTTCCCCATCCAGTTTTTCATGGCTGAATTAGTAAGATGTCAACCCTCCAGAACTGTCCTGCAGTCTCCAGCAGTGTCAATTTAATCTTCCTGATGATTATCCTACAGTTTGGCAACCCTTCCTGTGGGAATGGGAATGTTCAGCTAATTTTCCTGCTTTGTCTATTTAACCCTATGGGGAAGAGTACGCAGGGGATTCATCAAGTGAGGATTGTTTAAGGGATTTGTATTTAACGTGTCTCACGATCAAATAGATGCCTGACACTTAGGCTTCAGTCTTAACTTGAGGTGAGATTGTTGCGTGAAAGGGTTAAGATCTGGGCAAGTGATGATCACGCAGACACTGAGGCCCTGAGAAATTTGGATTCTCAAATCTCTTTGAAAATTTGAAAATTCAACTCCTGCCCAAAGTTGGCAGGAACGATGCTGCCAGAGTGTGATTTCAGCAGTAGGACCATCAGCTCAGACTAATCGGAGCAATCCTGAGGGATGACAGGCAGTTGTCCTATAACGTGTGTTTATTGAATGCAATTTGTCTATAACGCGATTTGTGAACTGCCAACCTCTTTTTTTATAAAGAGAACTCCTGTTCGCTCTTGCGCGATTCTCATTCCCGGCACTAGGTGTCACGGTGCGTGGAGGTCTGGACTCCATGTTGGCATCACATGATCAGTTGGCTAGTGCACTTTCTCGTGAAGAGCTTCGTGAAGGGTATTGTGAAATATTTGTGCTTGTGCTAGTGGACTTTGAAACGCATTGTGGAAACGTCTCTACAGCCTGAGGACAAGAAGCCGGGCGCAACCTGTTAATTTAAAAAGTTAAAGAATTGAGATAAGAGTGAAAGTTCACTGGAATTGACCGACAGTAAAAGGACAGGGTTGAGGAGCAGTTTAAAACTTGGCTTTGTTGTTTGCATTAAGAACTTACTTTTTGTTTAAAAAAAAATATGTTGAGACATTCAAGAATATCTGCAGCCCTTTGTAAGTCTGCTTCAGTGACTAAATCACTATGGTAACCAACTGCAAATAAAATGCCAGTACGGGGCTTGGACATGGCCAGTCGGCTGCTCAGGGTGGGCAGAATCAGGAAACTCTGTACATGGCGGGTGTGGGAGAGAGAGAGATGGGTGGCACACTGTTACTTTTGCTGCATGTGTGGAGGTGCCCTGAGGCAGTGAGTGTGCTGTGCAGAAGAGGTTCAGGGTTGGTCAGCGTCAGATGTTAGCGAGGATTAGAGTGAGTGGGGAAGATGTTGCAGGAAATGGTGGTTGCAGTAGCAAAGATAGAGTGAGTGTGAGGTATCAATGAGAAGATGGTGGAGAAGGTCATTAATCTTCTTCCTACGTTCTGTGCATTCCTTCAGGTGGTTGATACTGTACTGGCCTGGATGGTAACCCTTGTCCAGGTTGGCACGGTTCCAGGAGAACGGCATCCTCTGTTGGCCTGGGAGAAAAGGATGTTCTGCCTCTGCATCACCCCATCCCCATCAGCATCACCATGTTCCTGCCCACAAAGCGAGGCACCAATTTTCCATTGTCTGCCACATCCAGGGCTAATGTCAGGAACCTCTGGACTGACAGCTCTTGTCTAGCTGCACAATATCTTTTTAAAGATGGTGGTCAATTCTGGGATATGCAGGAAGTGGTGCGTTGTTTTGGAAATGCCACATGGTATGATGGTGCTAGAGTGTGTGAGAGGGGCACCATAGGTTGGAGTAGGTAAACGATCAAGCTGGTTTTATAAAATAAGGTGATAGACATCCCCAAGCATCATGATGTGAAACCCTCCAAAAATTTGACAAAACCGACAATTAGGGAAATAAATTAAGATTCAGCCCTTGATCTATCAATGCAGGTTTCATTCTGGGATCTGACTTGTGCAGTGTTACCATTGGATGGGATCAAAAGACTGGCTCGAATTTAGTGCAGTCAGCAAGTATAGATGCCAATTGAGAGTAATTAGTTGACCATTCTGATGAATTGCACTATGCAGTACTGTACAACAGGTCAACATTTAGTTTGACTGTGCTATCATTTGAGTTAGGCTAACTACTATTTTTGTTTTGACTTTTAATGGTAGTTTTGGTGGTTTGCCTGTTTTTCCCATTCTTTCTATTGCACATAGTGTCGCATGGGAACACAGCTACGGTGTTATTGGAAAACTACCGTTAGGCTGCCCATCAGTCTGGCACCAAAATGGCAGTGTAGAGATTTGTAAAGGGAGACTTGCATTGATATTGCACTTTTTGCAATCTCAGGATATTTCAAAGAGGCATTACCATTGAAGTAGTTTGTTTATAAATATTACTCCTAATAAATATGCACTTCCTATCCACTCCATTGGAGACTGGGGCATTTATCTAACATCCATAAGACAGACGTGTTGCCTCCTCTTTACACCATTTTGTTTGCTTTCATTACCTTTGCTTGGCATGCAATAGCTACCAGCTCCTTGTGTTAATAAGAGAAAACGTGGTCTCCATGAAAGGGTTGATTGATTGGTTTGATTGATTGATTTATTGTCACGTGTACTGAAATACAGTTAAAAAGCTTTGTTCACAAGCAGTGCAGGCACATCAGAGTAAGCAAGGATGTACAGATCAAAGTGACTTAGAATGAGGCATTCAGGTTACATTGCACAGGGTGTGCACTAGGTGAGATTAGCATGAGCAAGATCAACATTATTTGAGGCCAGAGAGTCTCTAGCCAGGAAATGATGGCCAGGAAGAAGCTGTTCCTGAACCTGCTGGTGCATGTGTTCAGGCTTCTGTATCTTCAGCCTGATGGAAGAGGTCGTAGGAGGTCATTACCAAGGTGCGATGGGTCTTTGGCATTGTCAGCAGCGAGCCATGTAAATGGAGTTCATGGATGGAAGGCTGGCTGCCGTGCAGGTCTGGGCTGTTCACACCACCTTCTGTACTTTCTTACAGTACTGGGTAGAGCAGTTGCCATACCAGGCTGTTATGTACTTGGACAGTATGCTCTCAGTGGTGCATCTATAGAGGTTGGTGAGGGTCCTTATGGACATGCTCAATGTCTTGAGCCACTTGAGGAAGAAGAGGCATTATTGTGTCTTCTTGACCGTGGGAAGTCCAAGACAGATCGTTGACTACCATCACTCCAAGGAACTTGATACTCTCCACCCTCTCAACCTCAGCTGATGTAGAAGGGGCTTATTCTCCTTCTTTCTTTCTGAAGTCAATGATCGGTTCTTCAGTTTTGCTGGCGTTGAGAGAGAGGTTATTCTCATTGCACTATTTCACCAGCCCTCTCTCTCCGTTCTGTATTTTGACTTGTTGTTGTTAGATATCTGTCCTAATACAGAGGTGTTGTCAGCAAATATGTCGGTGGCGCTCGTTTGGAATTTGGCAACACACTCATGGGTGTGCAGGGAAGCACAGTAGGGGGCTGAGGATGCATCCTTTGGTGGGGTTCCAATGTTGAACATTATTGTGCAGTTACCTATCCTCACTGATGTGCGCTCCACTGTGAAATCATCCCTTCTTTCCACATTGTAAGAGAGGAATAATTTTCCAGAAAATAATGTTTCTGCTGTAAGCCAGTTATGGCTTTGCAGTCAATGGCTTTGCCAACAAAATGAGAATTTGTTTCCCTTTTTCTCCTCCCAAGTATTTACAGTCCCATCTCCACTTCACTGCTGGCTACCCCTTCTAAATAGAAAATGTACATCCACAATATTACCATGGTTTATAAAAAGATCGCAATTTACAAAAGACCTTTGTCTTTAACAGCTGTCCCAACAAAATTCTGGACAGTAGTCCAGCAGACGATCACTGATACAATTGTGAATTTCATCAACAAGTATTTGTGTTTTTCTATAAATAGAGGCGCATGTTTTGTTTCACATGGTGCACACCTCATCAGTTCATAATGGATTTCCACAGTTATTAATGGAATATAAACTCAACAGCCAACAACATTGCAGCACCCTCTTGAATTTCTTGTGCAGCTGACAGCCTCTTTCAGTTGACTAGTTTACACTCAGAGAGTGGTGAGCCTGTGGGATTCTCTGTCCCATGAAGTCGTTGATGCCAAAATATTGAAGGAATTAATTATAATTCTTAGGGATCAAAGATTATGGGGAGAAAGTAGGAAAAGGTACTAAGTTAGATGAGCATCCATGATTGTATTGAAAGCTTGGAGGGACAAATGTCCGCCTTCCACTCCTATTTTCTATGTTTTCTTGGATTATGAATGAATTTTCACTGAGAGAACAGGAAGGCTCCGAGACAGTCAGATCAGCTGTGATCTCACTGAATCATAAAATCCCTGCAGTGTGGAAACTGCCCATTCGTCCCAACAAGTCCATGCTGACCCTCTGAAGAGTAACCCACCCAGACCCATTCCCCCTACCCTACCTTTACCCTGACCAATGCACCTTACCTACACATCACTGAAAACTATAGGCAATTTAGCATGGCCAATTCACCTAACCTGCACCTGGCGGGAGCAGACTCGATGGGCTGAAGGCCTACGTCTGCTCCTATGTCTTAAGATATTGGTTAGTCCTACCTTCGATGCAACAACCTGAGGGTGTGTAGCAAAATCTTGCTGCAGTGTTCCTTGTAGCAGTTCCTGTTCATGGAAGGTTTGATTATCAGAGCCCACTGACTTATATTGGTTGGCATGAGAACGAATGGCAACATGAGGAAGGAGTTTGTTTTTGCAACATGTGATTAGGATCACCTAAGAATAGGTGGTGGAAGATTCAAATGGAATTGGATATGTATGTAAAGTTTAAGTTTGACAGGGAAAAGGGCTGGGAATTGAGTTGAACTGAGTTACTCTTGCAGAGATTTAGTCGTGAGATGACAGGCTGAGTGGCATCTTCCTAGAATGTAACTGTAGTGATTGGAACCAGGTGGACGTTGTCGATGACAAGATCCTTGATCGGGGTCATTAACCTGGGTCAATCAGGAAAGTCCTGACTGACCAATATTTACAATCTCCTCAGTTCAGGGGACTGACTCTGAGCTGGCTAGTCACAGTGTACTGTGTACCAGTAAATAAAGGGTGACTTGGTGATGGGATACCAGCCTTTGTGCAGTTATTTCAGTAACCATTTCTGGGATTCTACAATTCTGAACAAGAAAAGTAGGGAAATCTGCACTGTAGGCCATCCAGTTGCTTGAATATTCTGCTATTCTGTTAGACCATGACTCACTGCATCTTAATTCCCATTTCTCTCTTTCAATTCCATAATCCTTGCTCATCAAAAATTTCACTTTTGAAACTTTCAATCAGAGGAAGTTTCTGATGGAGAGCAAGCTTCAGATTTCCACTTCCTTGTCTCTGAGGAAGTGCTTTTTGACTTCACCCCTGAGCAATCCAGCTTGAATTTAATGCCCTCAACTCTCCCAACGGATGGACTAGTTTCTCTCAGTCTTTCCTGATCAACTCCTTTAATCATAAACACTTCACTTACAGCACCAATTAATTTATTACTGTCAAGAGAGTACAAGCCTAGCCTTTGCAAACTATTGTTATAATTTATCCTTTTTTTTGGTTCAGAAATAGTCTAATAAATCTTCATCTGGCTTTCCCCCGGAGAAAATTTAGTCAGAAGAAAAGACCATAAGGCCTAGGAATTGTATCTTTTTCATAAACCAATCCCACCTATTTGCTTTTGCATCGTAACTTTGCTGTTTAAAATAGCACTTGCTTGTCTAATTTCTCTTTAATCATTGCAAAATATTAAGGCTGAGATAGGGATTTTAAAACTTCAAACAGCCAGTGTAACAGAACTCTGGAGCTAAGCTGACCCAAACACGGCCTTCTGAGGAAGGGTCACTTGATCCAAAACTTTAATTCTGATTTCTCTCCACAGATGCTGTGAGATCTGCTGTGCTTTTCCAGCAATTTCTGTCTTTGTTGCAGCCCTTTTCAAACATGGTTCTCTCTCCTTCCCCTTTGGAGAAAGCATCCGCAGGCTAATTGACCATTGGAGAGCCAACCCACGACACTTTGCTCCGCCAGTGTCACTCATTAAGTGCCTGAGCCTAGCTGATTAAGATCTATCACTGTGGAAAAGCGCAGATAGCACCCGCCACTAGTGCCTTGTCAGCTACCCACTGCTAACGTTAGATAAGGAGGTAAGTCCCACACAACTCTCAGCATATTTCTTCGATATGCCTAGAGGCTGTTCAATCCAACTCATTTTGTTGAGATTTTATGTGGCATGAGGCTAGGGAAGAATTGAGAAGGGTATTATGGGAAATGTAAAACTCCTGACATTCTTTTCACGGATTTTATAAAAGACAGACTTAAAATAAGTCTGTAAATAAGCAGAGACTCTCTTTCCATCTCCCCTCTTCTGTGGTTGGACTAAGTTTGGGCAGCATGGTGGCTCAGTGGTTAGCATGCTGCCTCATGGCACCAGGACCTGGGCTCAATTCCAGCATCGGATGACTGTGTGTGTGGAGTTTACATATTTTCCAGGTCTGCGTGGGTTTCCACCAGGTGCTCTGGTTTCCTCCCCCAGTCCAAAGACGTGCGTGTTAGGTGGATTGGTCATGCTAAGTTGTCTCATAGTGGCCAGGGATGTGCAGCATACATGGATTGGCTGTGGAAAATGTGGGGTTACAGGGATAAGGTGGGACTGGGTCTGGGTGGGATGATCTTTGAAGGGACGATGCAGATTAGATTGGTCAATGGCCTCTATCTACACTGTAGCGATTCTGTGAGTGAATTAAAAAAAAGAGCCAATAAGTTCTTAAATTTAAAAGAGGCAGGACTTAAGAGTTCGGGAAATACATCTCAATACACATTCAGATTATGAAAAGTATAAAAGGTTAATCTCATCTGGGGATCATTTGACTAACGTAGGTTCAGGAGGGTATGTTACAGGCCAGCAGTCAGATGAATGGAAGATGGCCAGGAAGTCCATGGGAATATATAACAACTGGCTAAATATTCACAATGACAGATATGAAGAGGGGACCATAGATTGGCAGCAGGGGGTATAAATTGGAGAAATATAAAATTCAGTTCCTATTTCAGGGGATATATTTAGGAGGAAACGATCACTTACACTCGAGCAGAGTTCTCGCAGACATCCTGATAAGATGGATCGAGAGAGATCACAACATGAGGAAAGAGACCACAGCTGGACAAAGCAGGAGCAGGAGAGTCTTCAGTCGAAGTCCCCATAACTGAAAGGTGTTTGTGGCTACTATTTGAATGGAAGATGGGGTGATAAAAATGACTAAATTAAAAGTCATAGATTTGGAAAGAATTTGGAAGCTGATGATGAAGAAGTTGATTTGCTTTTTCACACTGATGGATCTATACAGAACAAGTTGGGTCATTTAAGGCCAAGTCAACAGTTGGAGCTAAATGTCTTAAAGGAAAGAGAAATTAAGTAGAAATTTATGTACTTTTGTACTAAACTATATTTTGTACTTGGAGAAAGTGAGGACTGCAGATGCTGGAGATCAGAGCTGAAAAATGTGTTGCTGGAAAAGCGCAGCAGGTCAGGCAGCATCCAAGGAGCAGGAGAATCGACGTTTCAGGCATAAGCCCTTCTTCAGGAAGAAGGGCTCCTGCAGAAGGGTTCATCCCAGAAACGTCGATTCTGCTGTTCCTTGGATGCTGCCTGACCTGCTGCGCTTTTCCAGAACACATTTTTCAGCTCTATATTTTGTACTACACTACATAGTATACTCTGTACAATAAAACTATTGTAAGTCTCTGAAAAGTCTTTTGCTACCTAATTTAACATATGGATAACAATGTATAATTGTCCCTCAACACTTATCATCAAGATGAGCCATGTTGACAAAACTCAGATCCAGGAAACACGGATTGAGTGGAGCAAGAGCCCTATCTAATCTTCTTCCTACTTTTCAAACAAGAAACAGATTCATTGGTAACATGAAACATTCCTTCTTTGCTTCTTCACAGTAATATCTTCTTTGACTTACTGTACCTTAAGCAGCAGACATGAATGCTCATTAAAAAGTAGATAAATTCATTACAACTGTTAAGGTTTTTAAATCCTATTAGAACTGCTAGGCTTTAAAGTCATTCAAATCTGCTGCCCTTTAATTTTAAGAAATTTTTAAGAAAACATATTTTGCCATCTGTTGATGTAAGCACAATGTTATCATTATAGACTACTGCTGCCTGAGTTTACAACCTATCCTTATCATAGTGGGATGCCAATCTGTTAATGTAAAGATTGATTGACCACTACAAGTGGTGAGAAAGTCCTTCATGTGCAGCTATATATATAAATATTTGTTTTTACAAGGCACTATGTACTACGTTAGATGTTTTCTTCTTTAAGAGATTATGCAATTGAAGGAATAATTATTGTGAAAAAGGTTTTTATCAATAAGGATTTTTTTCTAATAAACACTAAAGAGGGGCACAGGAGGAGTTGGGCGGGAGTTAAGTCGAGAATAATAGGTTTGCATTGGGATTACAGAGCACCACATTCCAGTTTGCAGCAGAAATCCTGGCTGACATCTTAGTGTAATAAATGTGCTTGATTATTAACCACTGAAATTTGTTGGAAAATCAGCAAGCTTAGGCATCAGATGAAGACATATTTGATCTTGCAATGCCTGCCATGAGGAATAGTTTACCCACGTGCACTGCCAGGTTTAACTATGAAAATTTACCATTTATATAAACTATCACAGGCTTGTTGGCACCAACAGAGCTACTTCCCAGCACAAAACACAAAAAGGAACCAAAGGCTATGGCAGGGAGTGATGTGAGAAGAGAAATGATTAACAAAGACAACATGGAACACATAAATTGTATGAAATGAAAGGAATAAACACCTATTCAGTCAATGGAAACCTGAGACACACCTGTTACTGCAGGCCACAAATCACTTAATGGGCATTCTACAAACACAAACGAATTGTGTAAAAGAGTACAGGACCTTCTTTTCACAGTTCCAATCAAAGAATCTTGATATAAACATACTGTTATTGGTGTCAAATTCCACATCGCAGTAAATTTATTTTTGATCTGTCCCTCTTGCTCAACCAATCAGAATGTCTTGAGATCTCAGGAGCAATTTGCCAGAATTATGAAGCAAATTGCACTGTACAAACTAGGACTGCAAATCTTTGTATTTATGACTTAACAAGAAAGAATCTTTTTTCTTTCCTCTGCACGGGTTTCATCAGTTTTACTCCTATGGGAGAAATTGTTTTCAGTGATGGACAGGGGGAAACAGAAAACTTTAAAGGTCAGATTTAACAGCGAAGAGAAACATCGATCTTTTATAGCTGAGGTACTGACTTGATTTTTCTGTTCATTAATTTGTTGCTCCTCTATGTTACAAGCTAAAGCCCGTACAGCTAAATTAAAACTGCTTTCCTCATACAGGTACCATTCATTAGCATGTACTGTCGAGGGCACTATTAGTCTTCAGCTTCAAAACTTTAAAGTATAAATATCTTTCTTTCAAAACGAGAATTCCTATGGTCTGAACAAAGGCATTCAGTATCAGAACTCATTAGATTCCTTTTTGCTGTTTGGTAGACATATGCACAGATGTACATTTTTCATGAATTTATATACAGAGGAAACTTGATTATCCGAAGGACATGGGCGGAGAGTATTTCATTTGGTTAATTGAATGCCGGATAATCAATGCTGGATAACAGAGTTAGCCATGCACCGGGACCTTACGATCTTGTTCGGATGATCCAAAGTTTGGTTAATCAAATGTTGGATAATCGAGGTTCCCCAGTATTTTGTTCACTCTTTCAAATAGCCAGCAGATGTGATAGGCTTAATGGCCTTCTTTGATTGATGATTCTATGAATCGGCATATATGTGGGTGATCGCATAGTCTGAACCATAGTGCTCCATCTATTGAGGTAGGGTGGGGCAAATCATCTTTTTCTGCCCGTAGGTTTCATACATTTACATATTAAATCTTTGTTTAATGGAATACTTGCTCCTTCTTTTAAGGCCTGGAATTTTCCAGCCTTGGTGATGTCGTTTCTTACTCAAATTCATTTGCCGACGTTCCAACTGGTTTGATCAGTCAACGGGCTCAATCTGTCTTGATGGATCCTGCCTCCCGTGAGGTTTGCGTGTTGGTGACCAGTCTTACACTGTTTACTTAGTCTGTACAGTCTCTACTCTACATCTGCTGCATCTCTGTGCCTCATTCTGAATATGCAGAGTTCCAATAAACCTTTTATTTATGTACACATACACTGAAAAATACAACGCTCCAGTACAGGTTTACTCCATCCTTACTTCTCAGAGTTCAAATAACATGTGATCACTGATGTAAGCCTACCGAATTCATCTTCAACACATGAAATCAGATTATACCACACTGCCTTCAGCACTTGGATCAATCTCCAATAGATTGCTAAGAACATAGAACTTGGAGCAGGAATAGGTAATTCATCTCCTCGAGCCTGCTCTGCCATTTAATACAATCATTGCTGATCTCATCTTGGCTTCAACTCCACTTTCCTGCCCTCTCACAGCAACCCTTTAACCCATTGCTAATTAAAGATCTGGGTCAAAACAATGACTGCAGATGCTGGAAACCAGATTCTGGATTAGTGGTGCAGGAAGAGCACAGCAGTTCAGGCAGCATCCGAGGAGCAGTAAAATCGACGTTTCGGGCAAAAGCCCTTCAATCAGGAATACAGGCAGAGAGCCTGAAGGGTGGAGAGATAAGCTAGAGGAGGGTGGGGGTGGGGAGAAAGTAGCATAGAGTACAATAGGTGAGTGGGGAAGGGGATGAAGGTGATAGGTCAGGGAGGAGAGGGTGGAGTGGATAGGTGGAAAAGGAGATAGGCAGGTCGGACAAGTCATGGGGACAGTGCTGAGCTGGAGGTTTGGAACAAGGGTGAGGTGGGGGAAGAGGAAATGAGGAAACTGTTGAAGTCCACACTGATGCCCTGGGGTTGAAGTGTTCTGAGGCGGAAGATGAGGCATTCTTCCTCCAGGCGTCTGGTAGTGAGGGAGCAGCGGTGAAGGAGGCCCAGGACCTCCATGTCCTCGGCAGAGTGGGAGGGGGAGTTGAAATGTTGGGCCACGGGGCGGTGTGGTTGATTGGTGCGGGTGTCCCGGCGATGTTCCCTAAAGCGCTCTGTGAAGAGGTGTCCAGTCTCCCCAATGTAGAGGAGACCGCATCGGGAGCAACGGATACAATAAATGATATTAGTGGATGTGTAGGTAAAACTTTGATGGAACATATCAGAACACACCAGATGGCCTCCTTCTTTAGACACCGCAATTTCCCTTCCCACATGGTTAAAGATGCCCTCCAACATATCTCGTCCACATCCCCCCTCAGACTCCACCCCTCCAATCGTAACAAGGACAGAACGTCCCTGGTGCTCACCTTCCACCCTACCAACCTTCGCATAAAGCAAATCATCCGCTACCTCCAAACAGACCCCACCACCAGGGATATATTTCCCTCCCCACCCCTTTCCACCTTCCGCAAAGACCGTTCCCTCCGTGACTACCTGGGTAGGTCCACACCCCCCCTATAACCCACCCACCCATCCTGGCACCTTCCCCTGCCACCGCAGGAATTGCAAAACCTCCGCCCACACCTCCTCCCTCACCTCCATCCAAGGCCCTAAAGGAGCCTTCCACATCCATCAAAGTTTTACCTGCACAACCACTAATATCATTTATTGTATCCGTTGCTACCGATGCGGTCTCCTCTACATTGGGGAGACTGGACACCTCCTAGCAGAGTGCTTTAGGGAACATCTCCGGGACACCTGCATCAATCAACCACACCGCCCTGTGGCCCAACATTTCAACTCCCCCTCCCATTCTGCCGAGGACATGGAGGTCCTGGGCCTCCTTCACCGCCGCTCCCTCACCAACAGACTCCTGGAGGAAGAACACCTCATCTTCTGCGCTGGAACACTTCAACCCCAGGGCATCAATGTGGACTTCAACAGTTTCCTCATTTCCCCTTCCCCCACCTCACCCTAGTTCCAAACTTCCAGCTCAGCACTGTCCCCATGACTTGTCCTACCTGCCTATCTTCTTTTCCACCTATCCACTCCACCCTCCCCCCCCCCCCCCCCGTCCTATGACCTTCATCCCTCCCCCACTCACCTATTATACTCTATGCTACTTTATCCCCACCCCCACCCTCCTCTCACTTATCACTCCACCCTTCAGGCTAATTAAAGATCTGTCTATCTCCTCCTTAAATTTACTCAGTGTCCCAGCATCCACCGCACTCTGGGGTAATGAATTTTATAGATTCATGACCCTTCGAGAGAAGTAATGTATCCTCATCTCCATTTGAAATGTGCCACGCCTTGTCCTGAAACTATAACCTCTCATTCTAGATTGTCTCGCGAGGATAAACATCTGCTCGACTTCATTCTTGTCAATCCCCATTTACATTTTATATATCTCAGCTCTCCTCTCAGCAGAGTATAGGCCTAACCTGCTCAATCCCTTCAGAAGACAAACCTCTCCTCTCTGGAATCAATCTAATGAATCTCCTCTGGACTGCCTTCAATGCAACTCTATCCCTGTTCCAGTAGAGTACAGCTGCACGTCATAGCCTAGATGCAGTCTCACTTTGTACAGTTGCAAGACATTCCTACTTTTTGACTCTATTCCTTTAGCAGTAAATGTCAAAACTCCACTTGCCTTCTTTATTACCTACTGTGCCTGTGTATTTGTGCACCGAAGCACTCTGAAGTTTCTCTCTATTTAAGTAATAAGTTGCCTTTCTATTCTTCTCACCAAAATGGATAAACCCACAATTATTCCTGTCCATTCTCCACAGTTCAGAAGCAATCTTAATAATTGCCTAGGTCAAACCCAGCCCGTGAAAGTCACTGCTTAAAAAATGTCTGAAAATTGCTCAAAAGGTCTTGTTATGCCAATGGGTGATAGGTTAACTCTATTTGGTGTAACATATTTGTATCATCGATAGTCACAGGTGCAGTGCCGGAAGACTGAAGGTTGGACACGTGCAGTTCTGGTCTCCTTCCTATTGGAAGGATGTTGTGAAACTTGAAAGGGTTCAGAAAAGATTTACAAGGATGTTGCCAGGGTTGGAGGATTTGAGCTATAGGGAGAAGCTGAATAGGCTGGGGCTGTTTTCCCTGGAGCATCAGAGGCTGTGGTGTGACCTTATGTAAGTTTATAAAATCATGAGGGGCATGGTTAGGATAAATAGACAAAACTCTTTTCCCTGTGGTTGGGGAGGTCAGTACTAGAGGGCATATGTTTAGGGAGCGAGGGGAAAGATATAAAAGAGACCTAAGGGGCAACTTTTTCACAGAGAGGGTGGTATGTCTAAAGGGTCTGTTTCTGTGCTTTATATATCTATGATTCTATGACTCAATATACATTCTCCCTGTATTTTAAAATTATACTGTCGGATGGTGCACACTCCTCCCCCACATAGCCCTTAACCTTTGCATGATGTACAATGACCTGAGTCCAGGTTGTGACTTGACCTCTGGAGAAATATTCTCCTCCCCCCACTCCCAGACCCACCACCCAGCAGTTGCCTCGCCTCGAGCAAATTATAAAGAACGCACTCCCTACCGCTCAGCAAGTCTGAGCACCCCATTCCTGCTCAGTCAGGCTCTCGCTCCCATATTTATCAATGAGGAAGGAACAAACAAAACAAGCTGAATGATCCAGTGGCAGGCTGGAGGATAATGTGGCAGGGGTTTAGCTTTCTTTTATAACTGGGAAATGTCTTCATAATTCCACAGAGCTATTGTCTGAGTAATGTCAACCTCCTAAGATTTGTTTGGAGGCAGAAAAGTAAGGAGGGGGTTCTCTGACTAGATAACAACCCTCAGAACAAAGTGTGGCTGAAGGAGCAAAGAGGGACCCGAACACTGGAATACATTTCAAATTTCAACACAAGAGGTAATCTCTCTAATATAAGTGAGTGTGATTCCATTAAGCCAACATCAATGCCGATTGACACATTAGAATCAATTAGAAGCAGCAAATGTATGAGCCCCATATCAGACTACTTAATGACAGGAAAGCTTAAACCTCCCATGATAAGCAGAACAGAGCAGTGCTGTTATGAATTTATGAAATTCCTTGCACTGCTCACGCTGTTGCACGAAGGCCTCTAACAAATGCCAAGGAGATTCCTGGACAAACTCCAGTTTCCAGCTGTACTCAGAACACTTCATCTTCTTCCTGCTGACCGATATCCACCCCCTCCAACGCAACCTTTCTATTAATACATTTACTGGCCCCATTTGTGACCTAACGTCTCTAGGGAATACCACAAAACCTCTCCGCTGCATTTTGAATCCATTAATCTGATACACTCAAGAGACATGGCTTTACAGAATTGGGTGTGATATGGTATTGGAAAGGTAGACCTAGAGCATTACTTTAATATAAACTGTGGGATTAATAGAAGGGAACCCAGGCACAAACAGGTTAAGGCAAATTAAGGATGAGCATCAGAAGGAATTTGTTTATATAATGAGCAATTAGTTTTGGAAATGAACTTCTGGGTTATGTCAGAATGATGAGGGAGGTGATGCTATAGAATTTTGTTGGTTTGGACAGATGCACTGACATGTTTATTTTAGACAGAAATCAAACAAATTCTAGGAAAACTAAGCATTTAGTTTTACTATACTCAACATTTCCAGCTCATACAGACTCCCGGTACGTTGGCATTCACTTTGAGTAAAACATTGTGCATCTGTAGTAGATGCAAGATTGTATCTATTTTATTTGCTTTTAAAAACATGAACTGTTTTTCCCAATTCCTTCCGAAATGCACTTAAGTTATCTGAGATTGAGTGACCACCTTCTACTGAAGACCATTTCCAACCTCTTCCTTTCTTTCTTGGGAGGCCATGTGAACTGGGCACAAAGATACTGCCAGGATTTTACCACAAATCAAACCAAACGTGAAACAAATGGCGAGTGAGACCCATGCTCATTGACACTGGATTTTAATATTTAATTGAGTTTGTGGTGGAGGCAAATTCAGTCACGGTTTTCAAAACAGAATTGGATCAGGACATGATGTGAGAAAGCTTGAGCTGTGGGAAGCTGGATGAGGACCGCCTTTGCAGATGGCCAGCATTGACATGACAGGCTGAATGGCCTCTTTCTGTACTCTATCCATTCTGTAATTCAATATTAGGCATCTCTGCAATTCTATCTATCTCACAGGCTTATCACTCATTACTTCCTTGTTGAAAATAATTGGACGAATGTCAGATGATGATGAGGTGGTGCAGTGCAATTTTGATCTATCATACTGGACTAGGGAGTACTAACAGAATGAAGAGCTTATACTCAAAACGTCTACTCTCCTGCTCCTCGAATGCTGCTTGACCAGCTGTGCTTTTCCAGCAGCACATTGTTCGACACCAATCTGTGTACGTTTGGCATCAATCCAATTCACACTGGCTGCCTAGTCATCTGACTACCCTGACTCTGGGGTCCAGGTCACTATGGCATCATGCAGTTCTGCAAGAAATACTGGAGAATCTCCAAAGGTTTGGCAGCATCTGTGGAGAAAAAAAAATGGTGTTAACTCTAATTTATCTACACAGATGCTGCTGGATCTCTTGAGTTTCTCCTGCAATTTCTGGTTTCGCTTATTTCAGATGAAAAATTATCAAATTTGTATCCACCACGACAAGCCCCTGTGAAGTCATCTGTGTTTCAATAAGATCACCTCACTACTAGAGCATTGGAAGAAGCCATTGCAAAAATATATTTATTAATACTCAATAAACACTTAAAAATCAAACCTGAATACACTTTCTTAACTGAAGAGGCAGTTGGCACAGATTTAGGACATTTGGATTTCCAGCATCCACAGCTCTTTGATTTATTACACTCTTACAAGCCAATTTTAGGCTAGAGCCACAGATAGTGAAGGCAGAGGCTTCAATTTCTTTCCCTCACATATCTGACCGGGAATTCCCCCATCCCTAGTGCCCACTGTTGATGTGTGTTGGAAGGATTTGCAAGTTGAGAGTCATCTGGTTTGACTGCATTCTTTCCCTTTCACATCAAGTCCTGGAGTGGGATTTGAACTGAAGCCTCTGGTTCAGAGACAGGGATGCTACTCACTAACAACACAAGGCCCTTCCTTAAAGTCAGAATGTAAGTGTAAGTTGTTGTATCATTGTTGCTGAGCTCCAGATCCTGTTTCCAATTTTGTGTAAAAATGGCAACTTTACACAATGCGGTTCCCTACTGCAGAGCTATAGAATAATACAGCGCAGAAGCTGTGCTAGCTCTTTGAAAACTATCCAATGCTTCCACATTTATCTACTTTTCATAATTTCTAGCAATTTGCTTTTTCAAGGATATATTCCATTCCCTTTCAAACTGAAGTGTACATTATTTAAGGACACAAGGAACAGGAGCACGAGTGTTCATTTGGTCAATTAGATCAGGGCTAATGTGATCATGGCTTTAACTTCACTTTCCTACCTGCCCTCCATAACCCTTGACTCCCTTGTGGGTCAAAAATCTGTCTAACTCAGCCCTGAAAATGTTCAATTATGTAACCTTGAGTGCTTTCTGCGGAAGAGGATTCCAAAGACTGTGCAGATCCCTGGGAAAATAAATTTCCCCTCACCCCCATCCTAACCAAGAGCTCCCTCATTTTGAAACTGTGTCTTTCCCACAATACCACATCCCACCTCCCCCAATACACCAGATGAGAAAATATCAAGTTTGTATCTACCGCGACAAGCCCCTGTGAAATCATTTGTGTTTCAATAAGACCACCTCACTACTGGAGCATTGGAAGAAAGCAACACAAAAATATATTTATTAATACACAATAATGACTTAAAAATCAAACCTGAATGCCCTTTCTTAACAGTCGACACATTTCGGACATTTGGATAGCATATGGCCTTAACATCCATGGATTTGCCACTTGTGTTTCCCTTCAAATTACACTGCAGCAAATCAATGTACAATTCTGCACCCAAGCCTGGGATGCAGACACATTAGAGCACATGAACAGATTTCTTAAAAACAGAAATCATGTCATAACAGGGAAAGCTCAAGGGACAATGTCTGTCTTAATAGTACAGCTGCAAAGATTAGACACTAAAATAATCGAGGTGAGAGGGTGTTAGCATCATGTAAATAGAATCTGACTGACTGAGGCATCGTCTTCCGAATGTGTGACAGCTTAACTACCTTTAAAATGCACAAACAAAATCTTTTCATGGATGTTACCATGGCATAGCAAATCAGGCCCATAAAAAACACATAAATGCAAAGGGCTAGACTACGTTTCCGTTTTGATTCTCCACCCATTTGTCTTGGCATTATTTCCAAATCAATTGGAAATAAGAAGACTTAGGCCAGCTGCCAGTGGGAAAAAGGCCACCAATTGTCCAACAGTCTGTGGTATATGTTGAAGAAGATCAAAGGGATTTTCCCCAGTGTGCGAACCAGCATCAATCTCCTTACTAGTATCTAACAAGCTCCTGATGTTTTATTCTTTATTTATATTTGCTGCACGCAAATTGACTGCCGTTTTTCCAAGATTACAACTAACTATATGTCAGAAGTACTTTGCTGGTTGCAAGGCGCTTTTGAGATGCCCAGAGATCATGACAGGCGCTACATAAATGCAAGCTTTTCTTTTACTGGACTAAATCTGGAAGTAATTGCAAAAATCAATCATCCCATGATGATTTTTACAGGTAAATAATATAAGAAAGCCAGACCTTGGGCTGGGGTTTATGTTTGACATTGGGCTGAGGGAGGAAGGTTGGAAATATGGCAGTTCTCTCACTCCTGCACCCCTTCCTCCACCCTGGCACCTTGGCTTTGTTGAGTCAAGTTTCTGATGGCCAATTACTGAGAAGGCTGCCAATGTGTGGAGCAAAAGAGACCCTGTGTCCAGGCACACCCTCGGATGAGAAGTCAGGTGGCAGAAAGATTATGTTGTTAAGAGGAAGTTGGTTACAGTTACCAATTGCAATGCACTTCCCTACTGTCTTAAATCAGTTATTTTTCCTATTGTCAGACTCCAAAAGCTAAGCATTTGAAATAAAGTGGTAGGCTCTTGCAGTGCAAGTGGTAGTGTTCCTACCGCTGGGCCAGGAATCCAAGTCCCACCTGCTCAAGAGGTATGCCATAACATGCCCGAACAAGTTGATGGGAAAATCTCTATGAATGAAGAAGGAAAATGCAGACACCGCCATCCACACCAGTGGAAAGCAAACCAGTGAAACCTGCAAATGACACAGGCAGGTCCAACTTGCTTTGTACCTCAATGTAATCAGTACATTTATTTTCAAGTATCAGTGCATTTTTACTGGGTTTTCCCTTTGGGCTGTTGTCACACTCAATTTGGGTTTCGGTTTCAGTCATATCTCCTGCCCCTGGTGCCAGCTTACCACGGTGGATGTAAAAAGCTGTCAAACATGTTTCCCATCTGAGCCTGAGAGATGTAGGTGGAAAATGGACATGATTAGTAATTTCAAAATGATGGGTGAGCTTCTGATCTCTGCACCCACATTTCTTCCATCATTTTGGAGACCGCTGTGTTGATGACCCAACTTCACTGCATCCCCTTTTACTTTGGCTATGGTGGTGTGTCATTGTAGGGCACCTGATTCACAGTTGTAAAATTCATCCTCTTAACTCAAACCACTCGGTCACCTAATCATTGTCTTGGACACTGCTGGCATTGCGCAGGGTGTCTTCTTGAACATGGCATATGAAGTAGAAAAGGGATATCTTTTGAGCCACTTGAGTTTATTCTGATTTAGGATCATAGAATCTCAACAGTATGGAAGCAGACCATTTGGCCCATCAAGCCCACACCAACCCTCTGAAAAGCATCCTGCTCCACAATTTCCTACATTTCCCATGGCTAATCCACACATCCTGCACATCCCTGAACATTATGGATAATTTCCTATAGGCAAAGGTGGCTACTGCAGATGCTGGAGATTAGAGTCAAGAGTAGAGTAGGCCTGGAAAAGTGCAGCAGGTCAGGCAGCATCCGATGAGCAGGAAAATCAATGTTTGGGCCAAAGCCCTTCATCAAGAATGAGCCTGGGAGCCTCAAGGGTGGAGAGATAAATGGGAGGGAGGTGGGGCTGAAGAGAAGATAGCTCAGAGTGCAATAGGTGGATGGCGGTGGGGATAAGGGTGATAGGTTGGAGAGGAAAGAATGATCGTTCGTCGTCAGTGAAAACTTGGGAGGGCTGGGAGCTAGGACCTGGAAAGAATGATCGTTCGTCCTCAGTGAGGGGGAGGTCGCAATTTTCTATAGCCAAGCCACCTAACATGCACATCTTTGGACTGTGGGAAGAAACCCACGCAGACCAGGGGAGAATATGCAAACTACACAAAGACAGTTGCCTGAGGCTGGAATGGAACCCAGGGTCCCTAGCACTGTGAATCTGCAGTGCTAACCACTGAGCCACCATGCCATATCTCAACATGAGTCAAGACTAAAATAGCTTGCAAAAATAACTGTCCATAACCACACACAGACACAAATGCAGAAATTGGGGCTGTTGCTTTTCCAAAGTTAGGTGGCTGGCCTCTGTTTCAGGCAGTGTTTTCTGGAAGGTACAAGGATACAGCTTGTATATAGTTATATAATTATCCACTTCCAATCTTTTGTACTGGGATATCATCCAGGTCTTTGTTAATATGGCCTGTGTATTTTCCTTGGCTTGGGTTGAATTATCTGGCTTCCTATTGACATTTGTCTCTGTTGACCTCCTATCTAATTGCCAACAAATGCAGTTCTCTCACACCCCACATTGTCCGTCCAGCAGCTGATGGGAAAAGAAACATGCATTAAATCTTGACCAGATTCAGTCCTTGGCCTTGCTTGGAATCTTTTTGCTTTTCTAATGGAATTCAGAATGGCCAGCAACAAGAATGTCCAAAATTTTCAACAGATTACTGAAAGTTATTGTAAATACAGAAGATTTCTGATCAACTTATTGTTCAATGAATTTCAGATTCTTTGCTGTGAATATTCTTTGTCTTCCTCCAAAGGACATGAGAAATTTTGGATGCAATGACAAATTTTTTGTTTAAACTGAGCCAATAATGATCCTAATGTAACTTAAGACTGCTTGATCGTATTTCTAAACAGTCTCCTTACAGCATTTTCCCAATAACTGACATTAAGCTAACTGGCCTATAGTTACATTTTCCCTTTTCTAAGTAAAGGTGTTACATTGACAGTTTTCCAATCCTTTGAGTCTTTTCCAGAATCTAAAGATCCCTGGAAGCTTCCAGTCCGAGGCCGTGGTAATGTAGAACTCCTGTGCTGGAGCTCTGACCACCTTTTTTTCTTTCTCTTTTTCTTTTTCTTTTTCTTCCTTCCCTTGTCCTGAGCCCAGATGGCATCAGCGATGGCGAGAACCCAATGCACAGACCTTGAGCTGTATCAAGCCATGCTCAGGGTGTGGACCTTAGGAGAACCCACCGCAGACCTTGAGTGGTCCCAGGTGCAGACACGAGCTTTTGCCCAGCGAGGTTGAAACTGAGGCCCTATTTACTTTTCCGGAGTAAGCACAGGGCCTGGAATCGGTGGCTGCTACATCGGCAGAAGCAGCATTAGCAACGTACGTCCAATGGCAAAAGATGGCGCCTGAGGATCGGCGACTTCATTGGACGTTGGTGTCCATTGCTGGCGGCGGCGAAGCAGTGGCAGGAGGGCATCATGGTAACATTGATGAGGTGGGCCCAACGACTAGAGATGCGACTTTGAAGTTGAATGGTCCAACGCAAGTGACAGTGAGGCAGTGGCATAGGAGTATCAGCCAGGCAGCAAAACGGCACCTGAAGATTGATGATGTCAGTGTTGGTTGGGTCTGGTGTGGGTGATATCGAAGTGGTGGTGAAGGGATAGTGGCACAGGCATCATTGTTGGTCATGAGCTGACCTAGGACTGATGGACTGTCTTTAAGCTTTATCTTTATTTCCCCTTATCCTTAAATTATTCAAAATGGTACCATTTCATGATGACAAATGAAAAATATTTACTATATTTTGTGGTATTCTTACTGTAAAATACATGTAACAATAAAATTGAAATCAAATTCAAGATTACTGCCAGCACATTCACACCTCTGTAGCTACTTCCTTCAATATCTTTCGATACATCCCATTGGGTCCAGGGAACTTATCAATCTTCATGCCCAATTATTTCCCTAGCCCTTCTTCACCAGTGATAGTTGTTGTATTTATTTCCAATGCTTCTTTTGCCCTTTAAATATTTAGCAATTTTGGAATGCTGTTCATATCTTCTACTGTGAAGACTGATGCAAAGTATTTATTCAACTCCTTTGCCTGATTCCCAATTATTAGTTTCTCCAGACTCGATCACTAAGGGGCTCGTGTTCACTTTGGCCTCTCTTTTCCTTTTTGCAGGATAAATGCATCCTGGTGGTTGAATTTGAACTGCTGGGACAGTGGGTATGTGTGTGGGAGTGGGGAGAGTAAGTGTGGTGCAGATTCAGGAATGGACAGGTTGCAAAATCTCCCAAATCCATTGACACATTAGGAACCCAACAGGAGAGTTCTAGTTTGCACTGGGGGGACATTTGTAGGAATGCAGGCAAACACCCTCCCCACCTAGTTGGTCTGTAAATCATTAGAATTCCCTACTCTAGACAGCTAAGGAGGGTGAATCATCGAATATAATCAGAGCTGAGATAGACAGATTCTTGAACTACAGGGGGAGTGAATGTTTCAGAGGGACAGAAAAGGGAATGAGAACAAGATCAGATTGACCATGATCTTATTGAATGATGAAACAGGCTCAAAGGGGTCCATTCATGCTACAACTATTTCTTACGCTCCCATGTTACACTCTGAAGTGGAACACGAGGTTATTCAGTAACGGCATAACATACACTGGTTCCTGATCCCCTGCCTGACCCCTTGGCTGTGAGTGGGCTAGTTGCATTAAAATCCCACTCTGTGCCTGGGTGCAGATGTCAAGACTAGTGGATTACTGAAATTACATGGCGGCGTAGTTCAGGAGAGGATTATAAAAAACGTTTCGGGGAAACTCAGATGTGGCTGAAAACTATAGGTTAAACCAGCCAGATAACAGTTGGATCCAAACTTGTGAAGGACTGGATGTAGGTTTGCTCGCTGAGCTGGAAGGTTCATTTTCAGACATTTCATCACCATACTAGGTAACATCTTCAGTGAGCCTCCGAACGAAGCACTGCTGATGATTCTTGCCTTCTATTTATACATTTGGTGTTCTTTGGGTTGCTGATGTAATTTCCTGTGGTGATGCCATTTCCAGTTCTTTTTCTCAGGGGGTGGTAAATGGGTCCAAGTCAATGTGTTTGTTGATAGAGTTCCACTTGGAATGCCATGCTTCTAGGAATTCTCGTGCATGTCTCGGTTTGGCTTATCCTAGGATGGATGTGCTGTCCCAGGTGAAGTGGTGTCCTTCCTCATCTGTATGTAAGGATACTAGTGAGAGAGGGTCATGTCGTTTTATGGCTAGTTGCTGCTGTTCATGTATCCTGGTGGCTAGTATTTGTGAAGGACTTTGAGGGGGTATCCATAAGATTGAATGGTGGCATAAGAGCGTAGGAGGAGGAGTTGGCAATTCAGCCCCTTGAGCCTGCTCCACCATTTGATATGATTATGGCTAATCTCATCTCATGTTGGCTCTACTTTCCTCCATAGCCTTTCAACGCATTACCAAGTAAAACTCTGTCCATCTCCTCCTTAAAGTTATTCAATGTCCCAGCATCCACTGCACCCTGGGGAAGTGAATTCCACAGATTCACAACCCATTCAGAGAAGTAGAAAGGGAAAATGTAAAGATGATCAGAAAGAGAAAATGCACTATCATGTTGAGAAACCATTGGATGTTCTTCTGAGGGCTTCGACTAGAGATTTTAATTAACTGCTTTTCTTTTAATTTACTCAGAGAGAAGATATTGCCATCTGTGAATTGGTCCAGACTGTGCTTAGTGTTCAATTTGGCTGTTTTTACATTGTACATTGTCCAGGGTTACTGTGACCTACTGCAGGAACAGCTTGGCACTACTTTCAGCTCTACTTGCAACAAATAACAAATTTTACAATGTCTTTTGCTAAGAAAACTAGTAACAGCAGTTTTAAATCTTATTTTTAATCCACTACTCATTTTAAAAATGATCTTCTTGCTTCAGAATGGTCAAATTTGCAGATGGCACCAAACTGGAGGGGAAAGTGAAGCTGCACAATTGTAGAAGAGTTGGGAAAAATTCGCAAGTGAACACATTTTAAGGACAGCTCTGAAGTCCTGCACACAGGTAGGAAAAATAAGCAACACAAGTGCAACAAATCAAAAGTATTAGAATAAAGTTAAAAGATACACGGAAGTCTGAGCAGTCCTGATGCTCAATTTACATAATCAACATGGAACAGCAATCAACTAAACAAATAGAATGTTGAATTACACACAGTGCAATATAAATGATCAGAAGTCAAGATCATACTGTGCAGACCTCAGGTTAGATCCCATCATGAGTCCTGCATCCAGTTCTACTTGATCACCAGACTGAACAGGGTGGGATTTGAAGGCTGGATGAATGGCAGAGAACAGCCCCAAGATAGATCCTTGCTGCCAAAGATTTCAGTTATCATGGGAAACATAAAATTATGGGTATGATTTGCCCCTTTCTGAAGTTAGCATGCCAGATGCCAAGAAAGGGAGACAATTGAACCAGTTTGACCTGGAGAGATACCTGACGCCTTCGTGTATAAATGCAGGGTAAGCATTTTAATCCACTAGCACGATTGCCATTAAGTACTGGATTAATGGTCACTTAAGGGCCTCAGCTAGGCAACAGTTTGATTGTCTGCCTCCCTGGGGGCACTAAAAGTGGCTACTTCTGCCTGTCGAGTTGAGGGGAGTCCAAATCCGGTAAAATCGGAGACGTAGATGGGGGTGTGGGGAGGAGAGGGTAGCCTCTGAAAGCTACTTTCCTGCTCTTGTCTCTATCCTTGCTCCACACAGCCTCCACTCCTTCCACAAGTCCCAACCCATAAGAAGGAAGAAAAGACTTCCTTTCTCATCTGAGCAGTAGGCCTAGACTGGTCAGTAGACAAACAGGAGGCTGGAAGAACACAGCAAGCCAGGCAGCATCAGGAGTTGGAGAAGTCGATGTTTGGTTATAACCCTGGGTTCGTTTACTTTGAATTCCAGCATCTGCAGTTTCTTATGTCTCTAATCAGCCTTTAGGACCCAGAGTCACTGGCCGCAGCTTCTGGCAACCCAAGATGTTATTATGGATATTCCATGATAAAATTTCACTGGTTTTGTAATATAACCATAATACGTTGGTTTTATCATTTATCTCTGTGGTGCTGAGAGATTGTGCTTGTGCCGTACACTCAACAGCCCAATCCAATTTTCAGTATTGACTATTTTCACTCCCTACATCAAGTTAATTGACCTTGTGCTATATTTGTTTTGCTCATGTGATTCAGAATAAAGTGTGTGACACAGGCACAGCCAGTAGGCGACCTTGAACCACCATTCACTGCAATCTGCAAGTAATGCTTCCATTGTGAGAACTTGTATCAGGTGACCGTAAAAACTGCCTTACTAAGATGATGTTATTCATTGAATTGACAGGTAGTGGGTACATCAAATTAATAAGTAGGCAGGAAGCTAATTGAGAGGTGTTGATGAAAATCATAAATCCCATTAGGAAAACAGAATAAGATCTTTTTCACTTCTTTCAATAATGTTAAGTGGTCATCAGTTTGTTTTGAAATTATAGTTTATGGTGGATAAACCAAAACAAAACTCATTAGCCTACAACTTAATCTTAAAAAGGAGGTGGCTGTTTCGTGCAAATGTGATTCATTCAACAGGGTTTGGCTAAAGTTGCAACACTTGTGTTCTTTTATTTCCTTTACACATTTAACATGCATTTGAAAGCTCTCCTGTGTCAACATGGCCATTCAGTTCTGTGGTCAGTCTGCCATTTCTCATTAGGGCTCTTGCCAGGACAAATACAACGTGGGGCTATTTCCAGAAAACTGTTTCTTTTGCCGGTTAATTTGATATCAGTTTTAAATCTGCTTCTTATTTATCATTGACCTGTCTGCCTGTCCCTGTGTCTGAACTTTACTTGACACCAATGAAATATTGTTTCATAGAATCAGTCTGAATATCACTGACAACATTAATTAAGATTATTGGCTTTCCCAAAGCAATGGTCCAAACTTTGGATGTAAAGATGTTAGTCAGGAAAGGGCACTAATGAGTAAAGCTGACTATAATGGATTAATTTGTTGTTCACAAAAGCACAAAATGGTCTGTGACAGTATCTTTTTGAGTCAGTGATAGCACCCTCACCTTGGAAAGTGAGAAAGTCAGTGCTGGGGTCAGCGAAATAGAGAAGGTCTTGGGGATGGAGTTGGAGATGGACCCGGTATCTCTTCTTCTTGGCTTTGTTAATTCACTTTCATTAGATACACACAAAAAAGGCTTTTCAGTATCCTCACTTGTTGTGCAAGAAAGAACATTCTGTTAGGGTGGGTGTCTGAAAATCCCCAGGGCTGTTGGGCCGGTTTAAGCTAGTCATGGAACACATCTCCTTGGACTTTGTTACGAGTATGGTGCACCACAAAACTGAGAATTTTTATAAGATGTGGAGGCCCTTTTTGGACCACCTGGGTACAGATTTGTCCGACATACTAGTATCAGACTTTATATAACCATAGCAATTCTATTTAATGAATCTGGTATCCAGAGAGGAGGAACTATGAACATATGAATATGTATAAATTTATGCGCTCAATGATCGAGGGCTATTGTTTTGTTTCATTGAGCTCTGTTATTATTATTATTATTTCCATTATGATTTTCCTTTTTTTGTTTAGTTATTAGTTATTATTTATTCATGTAATTAGTAGGTTTGTGTTTTTAACATTGATTCGAATTGTTTCGCTTTGTATTTGTTGTAATATTTTTTAAAAATATTTTTCCCAATAAAAATATATTTTTAAAAAAAGGAAGTAAGAAAGTCAAAAGTACAATCTCCTTGCAGAAGACATGATCACATACTCCCAACTGACACTTTTTTTCTGAAAAGTTGAATGTTAGTGCAGTATTGTTTGAGATGCCATCTTTTCAAAACGATGTTAAATTAACCATATTTGCCGACTTGAGTGGGTGTAATCATAAAGAGGGGAATTCTTTTAGTGTCCTGGCCAACACAAATCTCCCAGACTAGTTGATCATTTATCATTGTTTTATGTGGAATTTTGCTGCGCTTAAGTTGACACAATGATTACATTTAAACTGTAATTTATTGGCTATGAAGTTTTCTGGAGGGCACAGAAAGCGCACCATGAATGCAAATCATTTTTTTCTTTAAAAATGGATACAATGACTCGATTAACCTTAAAGTGTGATGGAGGAATTAAGCGATCAAGGGATACAGGTATAGGAATCATTGAAAATAACAACAGAGCTTGGCAGGGCCAGAGACAAAATCATTGGGTCTTTTTTTCTGGATGGATAAAGTTGGAAAACTTGGAAATTATGTTCAACCTGAATAAAATCTTTGTTGTACCACACTTTAAAAAGTACGAACAGTTCTATACTGGGTGCATTCAGATACAGAACCTTAAATTTTAATCTACTATTATTGGCATAATCTCAAGTCTTGTCTGTTGTTTTACTCTTAGATTTATACCCACTATATGGAAGCAGAGTCATCAGGGAGATTTAAGCGACTGCTGGACATGCACATGGTTAGCAGTGCATTGAGGAGTGTAGGTTAGGTTATTTTATTTTAGATTAGAAATAATCTCGGCACAACATTGTGGGCTGAAGGGCCTGTTCTGTGCTATACTTTGCTATGTTCTATCCATCGTGTAACGGCTTCTTTATCATGCCCATATTAACATCTTTCGCTCTTGCCTAGTCTATGCTCTTTGATTTACCATATTTTCCAAATTTGATCCCTTGCCCCCACCATTTGGTTTAATATCCTCTCGACTTCCATAGTTATGTGGCGTTGTAAGACACCACTCCCAGCACAGTTCAGGTCTAGACCATCCCAAAATCCAACTGCACTTTTCTCAGTACTTTTTACATGTATTCACTTCAGTTACCTGACTTGTCCTACGCCAATTTACAGTGGGAAGAGATTCTGCACAGTCAGTATGTTTAGCCTTTGCTTGGTAATTTGGTGCTCCACTCTTCTTCCTTCCTGTGCAGAACCTTTACCCTCAGTCAGCCGTGGCTCAGTTGGTGCCATTCTTTGAATTACAAGGTTCTGGGTTGAAGTTCCACTTGAGTTTGAACCCAAAGGTCCATGGTTGATATTCCATTGCAGGAGCTCTGCAGTTGGGCAGCACTGTCTTCCAGCTTACATGCTTTGCCAAGGCCAGTTCTGTCTGGGTAGACATATAAGACCACTTGGCAATATTTGGAAGAACAGGAGGGATTTGCAGGATGTCCAAAGATGTCCAGGATAAGTGGATTGGCCATGCTCAGTATCCCTCATATCAGGAGGATGTTGTGAACCTTGAAAGGGTTTAGAAAGGATTTACAAGGATGTTGCCAGGGTTGGAGGGTTTGAACTCTAGGGAAAGGCTGAATAGGCTGGGGCTGCTTTCCCCGGAACATTAGAGGCTAAGGAGTGACCTTATAGAGATTTATAAAACCATGAGGGGCATGGATAGGGAAAATAGATGAGGTCTTTCCCTGGGGTGGGGAAGACCAGAACTAGAGGGCATAGGTATAGGGTCAGAGGGAAAAGATTTAAAAGGGACTTAAGCCACAACTTTTTCACGTGTATGGTGTTATGTGTATGGAATGAGCTGCCAGAGGAAATGGTGGAGGCTGGTACAATTACAACATTTAAAAGGCATCTGGATGGGTATATGAGTGGGAAGGGTTTAGAGGGATATGAGCCAAGTGCTGGCAAATGGGACTAGATTAATTTAGGATATTTGGTCGGCTTGGATGAGTTGGACCGAAGTGTCTGTTTCCGTGCTGTACATCTCTATGACTCTAAGATTCTAAAACATCCCTGTAGTATCGAGGGATATGCAGGCTGGGTAGATTAGCCATGGGAAGTGCAAGGTTACATAGGATGCTCTGCTGAGGGTCAGTGGAAACTTGATGAGGAGCCAAATGGTCTCTTTCTGCAGCATGTGCATTCCATGATTCTTTATCTCTGGTGTGCTGGCTAATATTTGATCCTCAAGTAATATCACAAAACAGAGTATCTCATCACTATCTTGTTGTGGTTTTTGTTAAGCTTGCTGTATGCAAGCTGGCTGCCATGTTTACAAGATGACAATATTTTCTAATTACAAGAGTAAATATTTCTCAAGTCTGTCATTGGCTGTGATTGTTATATATTGGATTTTGCTGGGCTTAAATCAAGATGCCCAATGGTCATGAAAATGCTAAATGAATGCAAGTCATTCTATTCCTTCTATATAGTGTATGGAGGAAAACAGATTAAACAGAAAGGTCTCTTTTCTTCAGTCACAGAGCATGATGAAAAGAGATCTGTGAGGCAATGGAACAGTTCTGTAGGGAAAACATAGAACAGATATTTTCAATGGTGGAGGGGGGGGGGGGGGGGGGGGGGAACAGAAGACCAAGATAATATAAATAAAAATCACTTCTTCATAATTTAAGAGCAAAAATTGAAAGTCTTTACTCTGAGATTGGTTACAACATGGAACCTAATACCACAAAGAGTGGTTGCAGTGAATTATGTACATTATGAATGCTAGATAAGCACATGAGGGAGAAAGAAATGAAACCATTATGCTGACAGGGTTGGATGACAGGGATGAGGCTCATGTGGAGCATAACTGAAAGCGGACACCAGCTGGTCTTGCTTCTGTTCCGCACATTCTATGTAATTCTATCGTTTCAAGGATGTTTTAGCCTGCAACAGTTCTGCCGTTGTCTATGTTCTCATAGTTTTTTGGCTGTAGAGAACAGCAGGAAAACATAAGGGTCAACTAATATTTACATTAAATATTTCCGTGTATGTTGTTTTTGTGTCATTTTGCACTGCATTCTGCAGCTGTTAACCTATTGCATCAACACATCGGGAACACATCTACTGCACAGCTTTGAAGTAGAAGAGCCTTTTGGATCAGTGTTGACAAGATAACTAGAAACAACTTGAAGGCAGCTTGAGTTAGCATTTGTGCTTTCTGGATGTTCGGCAGTTCTGCTATTGAGAATTATCAATACCCAGCGGCAGATAAAATAATTGCCTTTATTTGTTAAGCATCTTGAACGTCCTATTGTATTATAGTAAGCTTCTTGCTAACTAGTAACATATTCCATTCTCTAAAAAATCATGCATCAGTAGTGATGACTAGTTTCTGTTCTGTTGTTGGTATCCCAACCTCTGGACAGTTAAGTGGTGCTCAGTACTTATATTGCCAAGAGATTTTAAGCAATGTCAATTTTATTAAAAATTGGAAGACTCTCATTCCTAAAGCATCTTATTGTGTTCCAAAACTCTTCCAAAGTTCTTTCGATGGTATGAACTACTTTGAAGTGTGCTGACTGTTAACATATGGTGAAAGAAAGCATTGATTTTGCAGACAGCAAGATGCCACAAACTGCTGCAACATGAATGTCTGGTTAATCTTGGCATTTGGTTGAGGAAGGAATGTTGGCCAAACAAAAGGATTATTCTTTTTAAAGTGTCATGGATCATTAAAGTTAACTAGCAATGCAAGCTAAGAGAGGCCCCAGTTTCACATATTATCTGAAAGATCGTTCCTCTGGCAATGTAACATTCCCTCAGTACTGCAGTAGAAGATCGGTTTAGATTTCCATATGTCAATCGATAAGGTGTCACATAAAATGTTATTGCACAAGACAGCAGCTCGTGGTGTTGTTGGTAATGTATTAATATGCACTGAAGATTGGTTTACACACAACAAATGGAGAATCAGGATTAATGGGTCTTTTTCAAATTGGAAAGAGGTAGCTGTGAGGAACGTGATTAGGCCATTCAGCCCCTTGAGACTGTTCCACCAATAATGAGGTCATGGCTTATCTGTGGCTTAATTCTATATGCCAGAAGACTGGGTTCAAGTCCCATCTACTTCAGAGGTGTGTAATAACATCTCCAAACAGGTTGATTAGAAAAATAGGCTAATAATTATTTTTTGAAAATAACGCAGGCTGGGAGGACCCTCATGTGGCACAGTGGTCTCTACCCCTGGACCAGAGTCCTGGGTTCAAGTCTCACCTGTTCCAGAGTTGTTTAATAACATCTCTGAATAGGTTGATTAGAAAAATAGGTTAAATCTTTTTTTTAAATTATAGAGCAGACCCAAAGTGAGTCCACAGAACTCACTGTTCCAGGCTTGGATTAACTTATGTAAGACATGGATAATGGCTCTAGTGGTGGCTCACTGGTTAGCATTGCTGTTCCATGGCATCAGGGACCCAGGTTCAATTCCAGCCTTAGGCAACTGTCTGTGTGGAGTTTGTACATTTTCCCCATGTCTGCATGGGTTTCCTCTGGGTGCTCCGGTTCCCTCCCACAGCCCAAAGACGTGCAGGTCAGGTGGATTGGCCTTGCTAAATTGCCCATAATTTGCAGGCTAGGTGGACTAGCTAAGAGAAATATGGGGTGAGTCTGGGTGGGATTCTCTGTAGAGCGCTGGTGTGGAATCGATGGGTTGAATGGCCTGCTTCCACACTGTAGGGATTCCATGAACAATGTTCCTTCCTGGTTGCACTTCCTGAGTTATAACACACGCTTTTGTATCCAAGTGTCTCCTAACATCTCTCCCAAATGGTCTAGTCCTAATTCTCAGACTGTGCCCCTTCGTTCTAGAATGTCCAACCAGTGGAAATGGCTTATCTTTATTTACCCGATCTTTTCCTTTAAATTTTGAAAACTTCGAAAGCTCACCCCTAAATCTTCTAAATTCTAGAGAAGACAAGCCTAATTTGAATGATGTCTCCTCATAACTTTGGTGCTGAAGTCCAGATATCATTCCTGTCAACATTCATTGTACTCCCTCCAAGACCAATATATTCTTCCTAAGGTGTACTGCCCAGATCTGCTCACAGTACTCCAAGTGGGGTCTAACCAGAGCTTTTTACAACTACAATGTAACTTCTGCATCCTTGTACCCTAGTTCTCTAGATATCAAGGCCAACATTCCATTAACCTTCTTGATTATTTCCTGTACCTGTTTCTCACTCACGCTCCAGCCGGTTAGTTAGCAACAATTTTCCTTGAACAAATCCATGCTGATTCTTCCGAACTGATCCACACTTTTCCACGTGGTTATTAATTCTATTTTAGATAATTGCTCTAAAAGTTTCCCCATCTCAGAAGTTAAACTGACTGGTCTGTAATTGCTGGGCCAATCTTTACATCCGTTTCTGAACAAGGTCGAAATGTTTGCAATTCTCCAATCCTTCAGCACCACCCACAAATCTAAGAAAGATTGAGAGATAATCGCCAGTGCCTTTGAAATTTCTACTCTCGTTTCCCTCAATATCCATGGATGCATCTCATCCAATCCTGGAGCCTTATCAACTTTAAATACCGGCAGCTTATCCAATTTGTCGATTTTAAGCACTTCTAGAGACTCAGTTTCCCCCTCAGTCACTCAGGTCATTCTGCTATAATGCGCGTTTTGTCAGCGCAGATTGGCTATAATGCAATTGATGAATTGTGGACATTGTTTGGATTATGTCAACCTTCTACTGAACAGATAAAGTCATTTCTATTAGTGATCTTCTACAACGTGATTTTCTGTAGCAGTTTTGCACAGCACAATCTTCTGTAGCGTGAGATCGCAAAGTAACACAACTGTCATGTTATAGCAGAACATTGAGCACTAGCTATAATTGTTTGGTAAATCTATAATTTGGATGCTAAACCTTACCTGGGTTTTAAAAAGCTGTTAACAAACAAATTACTGATATTTTTAGGTTCCCCCATTCATGGCTGGACTGCCCCTATAACAACAGGTCATAAAATTAAAAATTCAGTCCTTTTCCTGCCAATTTTATGTGCATTAATCCTCATGGAAACCAAATATTTGGAAAATTGCCACAAACGGGTGCAATTCAGTGAGAATTTTGCCAACTGCAGCTTTGAAAATATTGAAAGGTCAGAAATTAAAAATATAACTGTACACTGACTACACTCATAACGACCATCCTATTCTGATCTCATGGCTTTTCTGTCTGGATCCATCTGTTTTTTAAGCACACCAGATCATTTTCACCAAACACTTGCATGGAATTTGTTTTGCATTAAAATGGAACATCTGAATTTTTTTTAATCTTGCAAATTGTGAAAGACTTAATGTTTCCATAGCTGCTGTTTTAGGGAAAATTCAGGGTTTCCTGAAATGCCACTGAATTAATTTTCTGAAATGAGAAACAGTTCAGCTTCAGTCTGTCAGCTTTTCCATGGCATCTTTGTAAGAATGATGATGTAAAATACAGCATTTTCTGTCCTTTTATTATCTTGATTCCAATACATCAAACACAGCAGGATAATTGATTTTTTGCTGCTGCTTGCATTTTGTGGTGCCTGTAAGAGGCGAAGTAGGAGGATTTCCATGCCGCTGTCGAGATTTCCATGAATTGATACATTGGCATAGACGATGAGATAAGGAAGCAGAAGTAGGCTATTCAGCCCATCAACATTGCTCTGCCATTCAATGAGACCAGCCTATCTAAATACAGCCTTTCACTGGTGCCCAACATACTTCAATCACTTCATATTCTATTGAGATCTCTGGATATTCTGTGTACATCGAAGTGTTTCAGTGAATGGGTCAATGAAGAGGGTTGTTGTAATTTTAACTTTGCATGACTGTCTAAAATGGACAGCTACCTATTTTCTTATCACATTGAATACTCTATTTCTTTGGTGTCAAGGGTCAGCTGAACTCTTTACAGTTGCTGCACTGTAGAAAAAATGCAATTGCACAAGCAAGTGTTTTGGCCAAACTATTTCTCAAGGACAGGGAAGGGTTTCTTTTGGATCACGTTTAATCATCCAGCATCTCTATGATTCTGTTCACTGCTACAAATCAAGATAAAAATGCATACGGAGCATCATTCATGAAGAAATCTCTGACAATAAGACTGATTGAATTGCTGAATGTGAACACACATTGATGATGGTCCCAAACTTGTGTGTGTAACAAATCCTGCTCACTTGGTCAATGTTCAGTCTGAACAAAGATTGATCTCACCACATCAATAATGTGGCTGAAAACAATATGATGATTTTCATTTTCTTCTTTTGATGTTCCTGCGTCACATGAACTGCAACTGTTCAAGAAGGCAGCTCTCCACCATCTTCTCAAGGGCAATTAGGTGTGGGCAATAAATGCTGACCCAGCCAGTGACACCCACATCTCCTGATTGTTACAATTAAGGAAATATGGATGATAACCATTCAAAAATATCAGTGGCAGGATCTTAATTATTTCCTCCTCAACCTATCATGCCCCTAATTGTCAGTATAAGTTATAACTGTGAAAACTGATTTGAACTGTGCAAACAATTTCTCCTCATTAACGTTCTCATCCAGCTGGTTGACTGTTCAAATGTAAATACTTATTTAGATCCATTATTAACTCTCATGATCAATTATAAACTCTGACAATATTCTCGTGACTACACGTAGCTTGCATCCAAATTACTTTTCATTTTTTGATCACTCGTGATGTAGATTCCACTGGCAAGGCTGGCATTTTGTACCGTCCCAAAATGCTCTTAACAAGGTGATGGAGAGGTGGTGCCTTCTTCAACTGCTACAATCCTTATGATGAGTGCACTCCCAACCTGCTGTTGGGCACTTCCAGGATTTTGACCTAGAGAAAATGACGGATTGGCAATGCTATTCCAAGTCAGGGGTTGGATGACTTGGAGGAAGAATTGGAAGTAGTGATGGCCCACCATCCTGCTATTCTCCTTCTTCTAGGAGATAGGTGTCATGGATTTGTCAGGTGCTCTTGAAGAAGCTTCGGCATGTGTCTGCAATTCACCTTGTAGATGGTGCACAGTATAAACATACTGTACCAATACTGGAGGAAGGTAATTATTAAGGTTATGAATGGGGTGCCAGTCCATCAAGCGTTGTTGTTGTTGTTGTAGTACTCATCCAGACAAATGAAGAATACCTCACCACAATACTGGATCTGTACTTTGTAAATGGAAAGGCTTTGGGAAGTCAGATGAGTTACTCACTGCCTAATACTTAACCTGTAAACTGCCGTGATTACTAGAGCCGTCATGTAGGTGGCTGATTACATTTCTACTCAATGGTAACCTGTAGCATGCCAATGGTTTTGGATTCAGCTACAAATGCCAGGGTGAGATGATTTGAACATCTCTTGTTGGGGACATTCATTGTCTGGTAGTTTTCTTGTACAAATGTCACTTGGCACATATTAGCCCATGCCTTGATAATGTCCAGTTCTTGCTGCATATGGATGCAAATTGCTTCAATATTTGAGGACTTCTTTGCAAATGCCACTGCTCACTGTGCTGTCAACAGCAAATAGCGTCTTTTTTGACCTGTGTTGGAGTGAGGGCTATTGAGGATGAAGCTCGTTAGCCCTGGGACATGGCCATGAGGAAATCCTGCAGAAATATATCCAATAGTTAAAAAAAAAATCCATTAGTGTCTTAAAAGGGATACTAAGCATGAAGCTTGTCTGGACAACAAAAGTGAGAATGGAATTTAACAGGAAGTTGCTGCGCTTTATTATATTCATTTGTGGGATGTGGGTGTCACTGGCTCGTCAGCATTCATTGCTCGTTCCTCGTTGCCCTTGAGAAGGTGGTGGTGAACTGACTTCTTGAACCACTGCAGTCCATCAGCTGTGGGTTGATCCACAATGCCATTAGGGAAGGTTTCCCAGTGACAGTGAAGGAACAGCAAGATATCTCCAGGTCAGGATGGTGAGTGGTTTGAGGTGAACTTGCAAGTGTTGATGTTCCCATGTATCTGCTGCCTTGTCCTTCTAGGTTGAAGTGGTCATGGATTTGGAATTTGCTGTCTGAGGATCTTTGGTGAATTTCTGCAGTGCATCTTGTATGGGGTACAAACAAGATGCACACACAAGACCATGTGCCAATATTTACATTTGTCCATTCACTGGATGTGGATGTCACTGGCAAGACCAGCAATTTTTACATGTTCTTGAGAAACAACTGAATTTTTGCAGGACATTTCAAAGAGAAGTTAAGAGTCAATCACATTGTGTGAATTAGGTGCCAGATAAAGGACAAATCAGATGTATTTCCTTACCTGAAGGCCATGAGTGGACCAGACAAGCTTTATTTCGTTAATCACATTTGAATGGGAAGCAATCCCTAGGAGGACAGAGAAAATGCTGCAAGGATACCCTGAATGTCTCCCTAAACAAATGCATTATCCCCACCAACATGTGAGAATCACTTGCCCTCGAATGTGCAAGCAAGAGGAGAGGCATCTATGAAGGTGCTAACCACTTGGAGTGTCACAGAGTGGAGCACATGGAGGCCAAGCACAAGCAGTGGAAAGGGTGCACCGAATCCAGAGTGTTCCCGCCCACACGCCTCCTCAAACACCATCTGTGCCCCGGGGCAAAGTCTGTAGCTCCAGGATAGGACTATTCATCTACAGTAGGGTCGTCCTGCTCTGGAATGGCAGTAGATCATTCTTGACCCTGAGGGACTATCAAAGAAGAAGAAGACTCTGAAGACAATAAGAAATAGAAGCAGGAGGGCAGACCATTCAGCCGAAATGAATCTGTTCCATTCTTCAATAAGGCTATAGCTGATTTGATTGTGGCCTTAGAGGCATTTTGTCACCTGTTCCTCATAACCCTTGACCCCCTGGTCAATTGAAAAGCTGTCTTACTCTGCCTTGATTCTATTCAATATGCTGTAGCTTCCACCGCTCTCAGTGGAAGAGAATTCCAAGGATAATGACCTTTGAGAGAAATAATTTCTCCTCATTTCTGTCTTAAGTGGGAGGTTCTTTATCTTTAAACATGGCAGCCCTCAGAACCTTATCTGTTTTAATAAAGCACGTCTAATTTTTCTAAACTCCAATAAGACCGAACCTGCTCAACTGTTCCACATAAAATAATCCCTTCATCCAAGAGGTCAGCCAGGAGAACCTCTTTGACCTGCTTCTAACTAAAATATATATTCCCTTTAGTGAGGAGTCCAAAATAGTACACAATACTTCCGATGCAGTCTCAGCAGTATCCTGTACAGCTGTAATTAGATTCACCATGTTTATACTCCACCCATTTGTAACAAAGGCCAACATCCTATTATTCGTCCTATTCACTGACTAGTTACTTCTTCGTTCCTAAATGCACGCGTGTTAATTTTTTTGTGAATCATGTAAAGGTCACTGAAATGTCTCTTACTGCAGCATTCTGCAATCATTCTCTACCTAAATAGTATAGTCTTTTGATTCTTCCTGCTAGGGGACAACCACACATCTTTCTACATTATACACCATCTGCCAATTCTTTGCCCACTCACTATCTATCTCTTTGCAGACTCATTGTGCCATCCTCACAACTTGCTTTCCTGTCTACCTTTGTAACATCTGCAGATTTGACTACACTACAGTCAGCGCCTTTATATAGGACATCAAAGTAGGTCATACATTATTGCTGCCCCAGCGCCGATCCCTGTGCCACTCTACAAGTTAAAATTTGCCAAACTGAACATTGCTCATTTATTCTGATTCTCTGTTCCCTGATATTGTCAAGTAAGATTATACACTCACTTCTCAATAGGAGCTTCAGACCTACAACTGTCAGACTCAAGCAAGTGTGTCACCAATGGATCTCACATGACACACGTTATCCATTCTCCTAGAAGACTTCAGTTATAATGTTCTAAATGACACTGGCCAGACACACTCTTGAAAGAGTGGGGGTTTCTGAAGATGACCTGACCCTATTTGTCAAAGCACTTAGGGGGAGTTCAGTTAGCTCAGTTTGCTGAATGGCTCGTTCAGAATGTCAACAGCCTAGGTTCAATTCCCACACAGGCTGAGGTCACCATGAAGGTTCTGTCTTCTCAACCTTGTCCCTCAATTGAGGTGTGGTGACCCTCAGGTTAAACTCACCAGCAGCCACCTCTCTCTCTCCCTAATGTGAATGGGACTATGGTGACCTTACATTTTTCATGTCAAAGCTCTTGACTTATTCTTGGATTTTTTACATGTCAAGGTTATGTCTCAGTCTTCCATTCAGAAACCAAGCAGCAAAATCTCTCTGTATTCTTAGAATCATGGAATCCCTGCAGTGTAGAAAAGGCCATTCAGCTCAACAAGTCCACACTGACCATCCAAAGAGTATCCCACCCAGACCCATTCCTCTACCCTATTACTCTACATTTCTCATAAATGATGCACCTAACCTACGCATCACTGAACACTATGAGCAATTTAACATGGCCAATCCACCTAACCTGCCCCAGCTCATTCAGCCTCTCCCTATAGCTCAAACCTTCCAGCCTTGGCAACATCCTTGTAAATCTTTTCTGAACCCTTTCAAGTTTCACAACATCCTTCCTAGAACAGGGAGACCAGAATAGAATGCAGTATTCCAAAAGTAGTCTAATCAATGTCCTGTACAGCTGCAACATGACCTCCAAACTCCTATACTCAATGCACTGACCAATAAAGGCAAGCAAACCAAATGCCTCCTTCACTCTTCTGTCTACCTGTGACACCACTTTAAAAGAACTATGAACTTGCATTCCAAAGTCTCTTTATTCAAGCAACACTCCCTAAGATATTACCATTAAGTGTACAAGTCCTGCCCTGATTTGCCTTTCCAAAATGCAACACCTCACATTTATCTAAATTAAGCTCCATTTGGCAGTCCTCAGCCCATTGGCCCATCTGATCAGGATCCCATTGTACTCTGAGGTAACCTTCTTTGCTGTCTACTACACCTCCAATTTTGGTGTCACCTACAAACATACTAATTATACCTCCTATGTTCACATCCAAATCATTTATGTAAATGACAAAAAGCAGTGGACCCAGCACTGATCCTTGTGGCACACCACTGGTCACAGGCCTCCAGTAATTAGATTACATTACATTACAGTGTGGAAACAGGCTCTTCAGCCTAACAAGTCCACACCAACCCGCCGAAGTGCAACCCACCCATACCCCTACATTTACCCCTTACCTAACACTACGGGCAATTTACATGGCCAATTCACCTGACCTGCACATCTTTGGACTGTGGGAGGAAACTGGAGCACCTGGAGGAAACCCACGCAGACAAGGGGAGAACATGCAAACTCCACACAGTCAGTCGCCTGAGGCGGGAATTGAACCCGGGTCTCCGGCGCTGTGAGGCAGCAGTGCTAACCACTGTGCCACCATGCCACCCAAATAATGCCACTTTCTCCCATAAATAAAGTGAATGTTTTTTTATAAGACCATGAGGCCATAAAGCACAGGAGCAGAATTAGGTTGTTTGGCACCTTGAGTCTGTTCCACCATTAAATTATGGTTGATATGTTTCTCAACCTCATTCTCTTGCCTTCTCCCATAACTCTTGATCCTCTTAATAGTCAAGAACCTGTCTATCTTGACTTAAATACACTCAATGACTTGAACTCCTCAGCAGCAATGAGTTCCACAAATTCATCACCCTCTGGCTGAAGAAATTCCTCCTCACCTAATTTCTAAAGGATTGTTCCTTCACCCTGAGATTGTGCTCTCATGTCCTAGTCTCTCTCACTAGTGGAAACATCTTCTTTGCAATCAACCTCTCCAAGCTTCCCAGTATTCTGTATGTTTAATCAGATCACCGCCACCAGCCCACGTTAATGCAAACTCCATCGAGTACTGACCCAGAATCTTCAAACGCTATTCATATAACAAGCCCTTCATCCCTGGGTTCATTTCTGTAAACCTCCTCTGGACCCTCTCCAATGCCAGCACATCCTTAATTAGAAACTGCTTACAATATTCCAAATGCTGTTGAACCAGTGCCTTATACAGCCTCAGCAGTACACCTCTGCTATTCTATTCTAGCCCTCCTGGAAATGAAAAGTAACATTGCATTTGTCTTCCTAAATGCCAACTGTATGTTAACCATAAGAAAAACCTGAACTAGGACTTCCAAGTCCCCTTGTGCTTCAGATTTCCAAAACCTTTCCTATTTATAAAATAGTCTATACCTCTATTCTTCCAACCAAATTGCATAACTTCACACTTTCCCACATTGCATTCTATCTGCCACTTCTTTGCTCACTCTCCTGGCCTGTCAAGGTCCTTCTGCAGTGGATAAAAAGTGGAGCTAGAAAAAGCACAGCAGATCAAGCAGCATCACAGTCAACATTTCAGTCAACATTTCAGGTCAGAACCTTTCATCAGGCTTGCAGTCCCACTTCCTCAACACTACCTATTTTGGTATATCGACAAACTTGGCAACAATGTCCAGTTCCTTCCTCCAGATTGTTATTGTATAATGGTTTCAACACTGTCCCTTGTGGAACCCCACTAGCCACTAGCTGCCATCCTGAAAAATATCTCTCTATCCCCAGTCTCTGCCTTCTACCAGTCAGCCAATCCTCTTTCCATGCCAGTTCCTTGCCCCTAATACCATGGGCATTATTTGGCAGGCTCCTCCTCTGCGTCACCTTGTCAAAAGTCTTCTGGGAATCCAAATTGATCACCTCCACTGGCACTAAATTGTCTAATTTGCTCATTACTTCCTCAAAGATTTCAAACAGATTTGCCAGGCGTGACCTCCCCTTGATGAAACTGTGCTAATTGCCTACTTTTTCATGTACTTTCAAGTACTCTGCAATCCCATCCTTAATAATAGACTCTAAAATCTTACCAACAACTGAAGTCAGGCTAACCAGCCTATAATTTCCTGTCTTCTGTCTCCCCCCCACTTCTTAAACAGGAATGCTACATGCGTCATTTTCCAGTTCTCTTGATTCTTGAAAGATCACCACCAATGCCTCCACAATCTCTTCAGTTATTCCTTCAGAACTCTGGGGTGTAGCCCATCCGATCTGAGTGATTTATCCACCTTTCAATCTTTTAGTTTCCCCAGCACCTTCTTCTTAGTGATGGCTGCTACACTCACCTGACTCTCTCGAAGTTCTGGTATTAAAATTGGGAACAATTTCTGGGCAGTGTCTTACCCGGAGACACTCCAGGGTTGACATTAGCTTTCTGGCACCTCTTTGTTGTACATGTCCTGTTTGCTGGACGATGGAGTCTCTTTAACATCGATGTGCAGCCATCAATGTTTGTTCCGGGTGGCCACACGCTCAAGCACCCAAGTTGCTGAGATGTTGTAAAGCAGTCACTTGAAACTTGAATATCAGATCACAACCAGTCAGGCCGATCAAGAGGTTTCATTATGTGCATTGAAATCCATTTGGGATTGAATCTGAGGTTTTATTACATTGAAGCTGGGCTATGATTTCAAAGAGAATTCACATCTCAGCCTGAAAAATCCCCTTCTAAAATTCCCAATCCCTCTGTGGCGCCTCACTTCCCTGTTCCTGCTGTCTAGCTCAACAACACATCCTCGGCACACTCCCCCTAATTTGGGTCTATTGACCTCCACTGATATTTATCACACAGCCACTGCCTGCTGTCTTTTATGCTGCCAAGATCTGCAATTTTGAAATTCCTTCTCTGAGCTTCTCTGCCTCTTTACTTCTCTTTCCTTCTTTAAGGTGTTCCATGAAACCTCTCTCTTGGAGCAAGCTTTCAGGCATTCATCCTACAAAATCCTTTTATCTGGGTGCATAATGACTTGGTATGGCAACTGCTTTGCCCAGGACCACAAGACCTAGAGAAGATGGTGTGCACAGCCAAGACCATCCATGGCGTCTACTTACACTTTGCATTGCTATGGAAAGATTGCCAGTATCATCAAAGACCTCCCCCACCCGCGTGGGCGGCACGTTGGCACAGTGGTTAGCACTGTTGCCTCACAGTGCCAGAGACCCGGGTTCAATTCCCGCCTCAGGCCACTGACTGTGTGGAGTTTGCACATTCTCCCCGTGTCTGCGTGGGTTTCCTCCGGGTGCTCCGGTTTCCTCCCACAGTCCAAAGATGTGCAGGTCAGGTGGATTGGCCATGCTAAATTGCCCGTAGTGTTAGGTAAGGGGTAATTACAGGGGTATGGGTGGGTTGCGCTTCGGCAGGTCGGTGTGGACTTGTTGGGCCGAAGGGCCTGTTTCCACACTGTAATGTAATCTAATCTAATCACCCTTCTAATACTCTCTTCCAACCTCTTCTGTCAGGCAGAAGATACAGAAGCCTGAACACACGCACCAACAAGCTCAAGAACAGCTTCTTCCCTGCTGTTATCAGGCTGTTGAACCGACCTCTGTCATTTCAAATCTAATGTTGACCTTGCTTTTGTGCCCTTCCTGTGAAGTTGTAACGTCTTATGCCTCACTCTGTCTCAACACCCTATGAACTGCATGTTATTGTTTGTTATGAACTACCTGCACTGCTCGCAAAATATAACTTTTCACTGTATTTAGGTACATGTGACAACGATAAATCAAATCAAAATCAAAATGTAGCTCTGTGTCAAATTTCATTCAAAACCTATTTGGAACATGTTTTAACTCAAGCCTGCATAACCACCACATCCTGAAGAGGGCATCAAACCAGGACCCTCTCGCCTGGAGGTAGGGACACTAATATTGCATCTCAAGATCCTGCTTCAAATTTTGAAGTGTCTTTTGAATCTTTGCCACATTAAAGACACCATGTACAGACAAGTTATGCAGCTGTTGTTCTCATATAAAAGCAGCATTAACCTACATCTAGTTTTTCACAAAGAATCTCCAATTTTGTGTGGTCTGGGGAGGGAGTCACTCCTAATGGGGAAGAATAGTTTGCAAGTGGTTTTATGTTGATAAATAGTTCAACAATTTTAAAGCGTCTTATCCCCTATTTTCTCAACATGCAGCTGTCAAGATCAAATAGTCTGAAACATCCATGGTCGCCTGTTTCCCACAAACTTGTCCCTTCTTTTGATTAATATAATGGCTGAAGTGTTCAGTCTGTTGCCTTCCCAATAAAATGGTGTATGTAGTGGGTTGTAAACTAAAGTAGTTTATTCGACAGGGAAGCTGTGACGAGAGTGGAGAAAGTAAAGAAACTAGGACATTTATGACTTTTTTTTCTTGGAGACAAAAGATCTGGAATGCTCGCAATGGAAATGAATAGTTCCACATTTCTAACTGAACTGCCACTGGGAGAAAGTGAGGACTACAGATACTGGAGATCAAGGTCAAAAAGTGTGACGCTGGAAAAGCACAGCAGGTCAGGCAGCATCCGAGGAGCAGGAAGAGTCGACGTTCTGGGCATACGCCCTTCATCAGGAATTCCTGACTCTGATCTCCAGCATCTGCAAATCCTCATTTTCTCTTAGTTGCAGATAAATATAACTATTCATTTCCATTGCAAGAATCCCAGATCTTTTGCCTCAGATCAGAGTCAGGAATTCCTGATTAAGGGGCTGATGCCCGAAATGTTGATTCTCCTGCTCCTTGCATGCTGTCTGGCCTGCTGTGCTTTTCCAGCGCCTCACTTTTGACACTAATTGAACTGCAAGTCCTCCCCATGTGGGGGCAGTGCTGAATCGGTGTGGCTCAGTGGTTAAAAGAACCAAAATACAGCAGATGCTGGAAATGAAAAGAGCTCCAAATACTCAACAGGACAGGTGGCTTTTATGGAACAGCAAAAGAGTCAATGCTTCAGGTTGATCAGAATTAGACAAAGTTAAGAGAGTTAACGATTTATAAGCAACTGCAGAATTAGGGGAAGCGATGCAGGGGTGGGAAGACTGAACGCACTAAAGGAAAGCTCTGTCATGGACATGCCATGTGGTGCGCTGCTAACCACATGGAACAGGAATTCTGCAAGTTTACTTCCTGTCCTGATGGAGCTCGATCAAATATTAATGAAAAGAGTGTGAAGGTTCATTGGTCTGAGTCACAAAGGTTAGGGAATCAAGAGCATTGATCATGTTTCCTGTTTTGCTTATAACCCAGTGGTACATCATGGTGGAATCTGTGAACAGTATGGATGAAACAAGGGCTCTGCAAATAAATAACAATTTTCATTAGATACCCAGGTGAGCAGGAAGAGAGTACTGAATGATTTTGCAAAGGAAGCAATTTGGGATCTCATCATTTAAAACTAATCTGAAGTTGTCTCTCAGATGCTGATTTGATCTACTGCCCATTTAGAGTCATAGAGATGTACAGCATGCAAACAGACCCTTTGGTCCAAAACCATCCATGCTGACCAGATATCCCAACCCAATCTGATCCCACCTACCAGCACCCAGCCCATATCCCTCCAAACCCTTCCTATTCATATACCCATCCAAATGCCTTTTAAATGTTGCAATTGTACCAGCCTCCACCACTTCCTCTGGCAGCTCATTCCATGCACGTACCACCCTCTGGGTGAAAATGTTGCCCCTTAGGTCTCTTTTATATCATTCCCCTCTCACCCTAAACCTATGCCCTCTCGTTCTGGACTCCCCGACCCCAGGGAAAAGACTTTCTCTATTTATCCTATCCATGCCCCTCATAATTTTGAAAACCTCTATAAGGTCACCCCTCAGCCTCCGACACTCCAGGGAAAACAGCCACAACCTGTTTAGCCTCTCCCCATAGCTCAAATTGTCCAACCCTGGCAACATCTTTCTTAATCTTTTCTGAACCCTGTCAATTTTTACAACATCTTTCCAATAGGAAGGAGACCAGAATTGCACGCAATATTCCAACAGTGGCCTAACCAATTCCAACAGTTTCCATTTCAAAGGATTACCAATGTCACAGAAACAAGACATTCAGCCCATTTAATGAATCCATGCTAGTGTTTGTGTTCCACACAAATCCTTCCCCATTAAGAATCATCATTCATTTTTGTCAGCAAGTCCTTCACGATCTTTCCCTAGGATAGAAATGTGAAATACTAAGGTGGACATAGATTTAAGGTGAGAGGGGGAAAGTTTAAGGGAGTTGTGTGAGGAAAGTTTTTTACACTGAGGGTGGTGGGTGCCTGAAAAGCACTGCTGGGGAGGTGGTAAAGCAGATACATTAGCAAGGCTTAAGAGGCATTTAGACAGACACATAAACAGGCAGGGAATAGAGGAGTACGAAGAAGGCTTACATCCAAAACATTGACTTCTCCATCTCCTGATGTTACCTGGCTTGCTGTGTTCTTCCAGCCTCGATCTTGTCTGCCTGGATTCCAGCATTTGCAGTTTTTTTTGTCTCTAACAACGAACTGTGTAAAGGCAGATGGGAGTACTTTCGCATGGTATCATGGTCAGCACAAAGTTAAAGATCGCGCAACACCAGGTTATGTGTGATTTTTAACTTTGTCCATCCCAGTCCAAGCCTGGCATCTCGACATCAATGGTCAGCATAGACATGGGCTGAAGGGCCTGTTCTGTGCTGGAGTGTACTACATTCCATGACCGCCTCCATTTGGAATTTCATGATGATGTATTTCGAACTATGCAGGAAAATCCTGCCCCAAAATCTGCAACAGCAGTTCAGACAGTGGATATGTTTAGAAAAAGATTTACACCTGGACAAAAAGGCTCACGGACAAAAACAATCAAGAATGAGTAACCCAGAGAATTGTAATGGTGAATGACAAATTCAGAGTCATTGCACAAATGAAAAGAATAATAGAGTAAGAAAAGTGAAAGGAACAGTGAGAGTCACAAACACACAAACAAAAATTATGAAATATGAAGAATAATAATTTGTTGAGACTAATTGCTGATGAAAACATGTAATTTGTTGCAGGAAGTTAATTTACCATTTTTAAGAGAAGCAATATTTAGCACCTTGTCTCAATGTTTAAAACATGCTAATTAGTTTGAGATTTAAAGCAAAGTTTGAGATTGGATAATCACAGTTTTTATTTTGTGCAATTTTCAGTTGTTTGATACTTAACGAGAATTAGTCTCTAATTGAAACTGAAAAAAATACAAAGGTGGATTAGGAGTTTGAATAGGAATTTATCACAAAAGATTCAACACAATAGGGATTGGGCAAGAGGATTAGACACAAACAGGGAATGAAGAGCAGAGGGATTAACAGAGGAATTTCAGACAAAGTGGTCCATACTAACCAGATTCAATGGGTGCCTAGAACGCACTGCCAGGGGAGGTGGTAGAAACAGACACATTAGCAAAATTCAAGAGGTATTTAGGCAGATACATGATCAAGCAGGGAAAAGAGGGATATGGCAGTATTAAACAACAGAACCTTTTTAATTTGTAGGAGTATGGGAGATTTTATGCTTAGAAAAATTCTATCATGTTAAGTAAATTGCTTTTGGGAAGAGTGTGTAGAGAGAGGGGGTTGGTAGTGAAAGGGTGTGGGTGTATTTGTTCAGCATTCGTTTTGTTCATACTATTGTAAAGCACCTTGATGTATTTCTACATGTAAAATCTGCTATTTAAATGCAAATTCTTGTTGATTCCTCTTTATCAAATGATAGTTTGCTGACTAATCAGGAACCAACAGACTAGAGATTAGAAACAGAACCCTACACTTCATCCAAATGTATGGCTTTGTTGAGAGAGAGCATTCTTAATATATCTGTCCTGCCTCACCCCCTTACTTCTCTCCTCATTAAAGTTCAAACTGCCTGTCTGTCAAATGCAATCTCAGTGATGCATTTTCTGTAAGCAAAATTTATTACTTACCCTTGGGTCTCAGCTGTTGTAGGAAGTGAACAACTTCAGATCCAGAAAAATCACAGACACAGGCAAATGGTGACCACAGTGTATCTGACAGAGGGAGCATAGGTTTAAGGTGAGTGGCAAAAGGATTAAGAGGGACCTGTTTTAGATTAGATTAGATTCCCTACAGTGTGGAAACAGGCCCTTCAGCCCAACAAGTCCACACCGACCCTCCGAAGAGTAACCCACCCAGACCCATTTCCCTCCGACTAATGCACCTAACACTATGGGCAATTTAGTATGGCCAATCCACATGACTGGCACATCTTTGGACTGTGGGAGGAAACCTGAGCGCCCGGAAGAAACCCACGCAGACACAGGGACCAGCTGTTTCACACAGAGGATGGTGCATCTATTGAATGAGCTGCCAGAGGATGTTGGTGAGGAAGATACAGTTGCAACATTTAAAAGGCATCTGGATGGGTAAATGAATAGCAAAGGTATAGAGGGATATGGGTCAAAAGCTGGCAAGTGGGACTAGATTAATTCATGACTTGGAGGTGCTGGTGTTGGGCTGGGGTGGACAAAGTTAAAAAAAATCACACAACACCAGGTTACAGTCCAACAGGTTTATTTGGAAGCACTAGCTTTCGTAGCGCTGCTCCTTCATCAGGTGGTTGTTGAGAATAAGATCATGTTCACAAAATGTATAGCCAAAGCAGTCCAGTGTCATGGAGATGTGATATAGTAAACAAGCTTAGATTAATTTAGGATATCTGGTCAGCATGATCGAGTTGAACTGAAGGTCAGTTTCCATGCTTACAACTCGATGACTCTATGACTCTCCACACACAGACATTGCATCTGCACTAATTTGCTCCTAGAGGGAATGGATTTCATTTATGTCTGTGTAAAACTCTTACAAAAGAACACGGGATTCTGTTGGAAACTCAAATTAGTTGCTCATCAGGAATAATCTTAAGAGAGGGAGCAATTTTTAAAATTTTCTTTCAATTCTTCTCTTTCTCCTAACATTCTGAAGATGTGGATTCCTTTATTTTCAGGCTGGGAGGGCAGTTGAGTATTCAACAGCAGAGTGGGTCTGATTGGGCTCTTTAAAGCAGTTAGTACAGTCAGGAAGGCCAAATGGTTTTATTCTGTTCTGGATGATCCTATAGGGCTGAGGAGTTCTAACCTCCAAAATGTGGACAGGTTTGGGTCAGGTGGGAGAAGTTAGAAATTTGAGGCTCAATTTCTCTAACCCACCCAACTCCCATTGAAATCTACAACTAACTGTTCAACTGTTCAACAGATTGAATTTTACAGTGGGTGATGGGATTTCTGGAGTTTTGGGAACTGGGCAGTTAAATTCATGGAAAGCCCGTCAGATCCAGCGAGGTGAGTCCTTTTTCCATTTACCTGCTCAATCCAGCATACCAGCCTGGGAAAGTTCCCGGGATCAGACACACCACTTCCCAACCCTGACATTCCCAGGAGGCCTGAGGCTTTCTGCTCCTTTAGCCCTCCTGAGCTCCCCTACCTCCCAGGTTGTGGATCACCTGGTTCCTGCACTTGTCCTTTGGTAAGCTGTCTTCTTGACTGGGCTTGGCAATCTGGGGCGGGAAAACCTGTCAATGTGGGCACACAACATACAAACTCTGACATCTACATCTTTATCAAACCCTTGTACCAACTCCAAATGACCCTACACCACCAAATTCTGTAGTCTCCTAACCAGGCTCCTAAAAAGTCAGATAGGTTAAAATCATACCTTGGAATGCCTTTAAAAATATGCCTACAGCTGGCTTTGGAAGGAGAAAAGACAGCTTAATTTGAAGAATATCCTTTGCTGTCTACATAGGGACACAATTGGTGCCAACCTGTCATACAATTTCAATCTGAGGACCAGGCCAGCTTTAGGGGTAGGTTCAACATCCAGAACATCCAGTGGCTTCCAATCTAATCTACTTTCCTGGTACCAGATGGTTTTATAGAATATAAAACTATATTCTCTAAATGAAAGGAAATATAACATGATGATAAATAGGAAACAGTGTTAGTTGATGTTGTTAAGGAATTTTAATAAATACTGTAATATACAGAGCAGAGATAGAGAACACTTTGTAATGATAAATCATGGCTGGAAACAATATATTTTCACAGTGAAAACAACTTTGTATGACAACGCACAGCTTAATTAAGATAAGGAGCCAGCAACTCCTTTGAATGTAAGCACTACGTTGCCCAGTTACATGTCCATCAGGCCTATGAGTAAATTGTGTGAAACAACTGAACAAATACAACTATCAGTAAAGCTACACAGAGTTTTGTTAATAAGGTCAGCACCGTACAAATAAAACTGGGAAAGGCTTTGGGAAGAGAGAGCAGGAACCGTGGAGAATGTAGCAACCTTTTGTGGCAACAGCTCCAATTGTGAGTGAAGCAATACTAATGACCAACTCCCCAGTTATATTATGTTGGTATAAGGTGTGTTAAACCTTTATAGAAACTTAATTAGACCAAGTTAAAAATCACACAACACCAGGTTATAGTCCAACAGGTTTAATTGGAAGCACACTAGCTTTCGGAGCGACGGTCCTTATCACCAGATGAAGGAGCGTCGCTCCGAAAGCGAGTGCTTCCAATTAAACCTGTTGGATTAAAACCTGGTGTTGTGTGATTTTTAACTTTGTACACCCCAGTCCAACACCGGCATCTCCAAATCTTAATTAGACCATACTTGGAGTGCTGTGAGCAGGATGTTAGGAAAAGGATGTAGAGGAAGTGGAGAAAATACAAACGATTTATAAGCATGACATGAAAACTGAGAGGTGTGAATGGGCTGGGGATCTTTTGACAGATAGGTGATCATCAAAGTTGTGTAATGGTTTATTGGCATAGATGTAGAGGGGATGTTTCTATTTATAGGCAAGAAGCAAAATAGGGACCATAAAAATAAGGTAATCACTCATAAATCCAAAGGTCAGCAGAAACATCTTTACTCTGAGTGTTGCAAATGTGCAACTCAATGTCACAGGTAGTAGTTGAGGGAATATCATGGATACATTTAAAATGTAGAGAGGTAAGTGCATGATGGAGGAAGGATAATAGAAAGATATTTTGAAAGGTATAAAGGAGGAGTGGTGGGTGAAAGCTCGTATGCAAATTTGTCATCAACTTGTTGAGTTTTTTTGATTTAATTTAATTTATTTTTGCCATATGTACCAAGATACAGGGAAAAGTAGTGTTTTGCATGCTAACCAGACAAATCATACTTTACATTAGCACCGTGGGCGGCACGGTGGCACAGTGGTTAGCACTGTTGCCTCACAGCACCAGAGACCCGGGTTCAATTCCCGCCTCAGGCGACTGACTGTGTGGAGTTTGCACGTTCTCCCCGTGTCTGCGTGGGTTTCCTCCAGGTGCTCCGGTTTCCTCCCACAGTCCAAAGATGTGCAAGTCAGGTGAATTGGCCATGCTAAATTGCCCATAGTGTTAGATAAGGGGTAGATGTAGGGGTATGGGTGGGTTGCGCTTCGGCGGGGTGGTGCGGACTTGTTGGGCCGAAGGGCCTGTTTCCACACTGTAAGTAATCTAATCAGGGTAATAGAACAGAACGCAGAATATAGTGTTACAGCTACAGAGAATGATCAACCCTTAATATATGAGACGTCCGTTCGTAAGACCAATGACGCAGAGGAGGAAGCTGTTCTTGAATCTGTCGGCACATATTTTCAAACTTTTGTATCTTTTACCCAATGGAAGAGGGCGGAAGAGAATATAACTAGGTTGGGAGAGGTCTTTGATTATGTTGATTGTTTTCCCGAGGCAGCGGGAAGTATAGATAGATTCAATAGAAGGAAGGTTGCTTTTTGTGATGGACTGGGCTGTGTCCACAACTCTCTGTAATTTCTTGTGGTCGTGGGCAGAGCAGTTGCCATACTATGGTGCATCTATCAAAATTGGTAAGAACCTATTCCATTTCTGCTTGTGACATGTTGTGACTAACATTTGAAACAGACACACAATTAAAGTCAAGATAAAAGTACAATAAGATCAAACCAGGAAAGTCTGTTGTGTATAAATTTTGCAACCATTTTTATCACATTATGAATGCTTTACAATGATCCCTTTGAAGATGACATTAACCATTTTGTGACATGAGTAAAAATATATTTCAATTCCTTTCCACAAACTGAAAGTATAAAATTTACTAACTTGCGATCTTACCTTTTAATAATAATTACAAGAAACATAAAGAAATTTAAAATAAACTTTAAGCCTGCATCTTCTGCAGTAAATATATGAAATGCTTTTCTTTTAGCTCTTTAAACAGTTCCCATTATTTATACAGACTGTTTGTAACAGTGAACAACTTCAAAAAGTGGTTCTGGAATATTACCTCAGGGTAGGTAAAAACAATGACTGCAGATGCTGGAAACCAGATTTTGGATTAGTAGTGCTGGAAGAGCACAGCAGTTCAGGCAGCATCAGAGGAGCAGCAAAATCCTATTACCTCAGGGTCCTGGTGCTATAGGAATCACTATACTGTGCTCATACAATGGGGCAGATCCCATCACATAGGCATAGCAGTTGCTCCAAACACAAGACTTTGTAAGATAGTTATACTTTTCAAATTAAACTTTATTTTAAGATGAAATAGTGCCCTGAATAATACTGCTCATAAAAAGGCCCACATGATCTGTAACATAAATCTTTCAAAATTAAGGTACAGGTTTCATACCTAAACACAAAACAGGGATGGCTGGTTTGCTGCATGCAGTGATATACAGACACAGAGGTATAGAAACACAGACAGAAACAGCAATTGCTGTGAAATGTGGAGGGAAAAATGTATTCTTGTATTAGCTTCCAAGCAGATGCTGGTAAGAACTGCTTCGCTGTTTAAAGAGTGGTAACTTGAGGAGGTGACAGAAACAAAAATCAACAGACTAGAAACAAACAGAAATTGCTGGAGAAACACAGCACAGGTCTGGGAGCATCTGTAGACAGAAAACAGAATCAACATTTGAACTCCTGTGACTATTCTTCAGAACTGATAGCAACTAGGACAAGGTGGTATTTATGCTGTTGATGTGGGAGGGGGTTGGGACGTTGGGAAAAAGTGAGCAGATAGATTGAGACAAAGCCCAGAATCCGAGAGAAAAGAAGGTAGGCAGCTAAAGGACAAAGCACAAAGAACTGTTGATGCTGGAAATCTCAACCAAAAACAGAAATTGCTGGGAAAAACTAGTCTGGCAGCACCTGAGGAGAGAAAGCAAAGTCAGTGTTTTGGGTCCAGTGACCCTGCTTCAGAACAGAACAGTTTGGTGTGTTACCTCTTAAGAAGTGTTTAGTCTATGTTGATTTTATTTTGTTTGATACAATGAAAGTCTTAAAACATAAAATCTTGTCCTGTGATTCTTTTCATTGGTAGCTAGGAAATCGATTTCTCTTTTTAAAAGTTATTGATCCCTCATAAGATCATAACACATTTGAGTGTTCTACATTAATGACCACATTTCAAAAGTTCTTAACTTGCTGTAATGTGCTTTGATATGTCCAGTGGTCATGATTGGTACTATATTAATGCAATTGTTTCTTTTTCATTTGCATGCGTTCAGTTCATTGAAACCAGAGAATTTTAAAGCACAGAAAGATGTCAACCAGCATATTATTAATCAGTGTTTAAATTACAAATTGGAAACTAGTGAAATACTTACATCAGATTTGATATAGGATGTGTTATATTTAAGGCTCCTGCTGTCTTATGTGCTTTATTGATTGACAGTTTAAAAAGTGCTGTACATCATCTCATCAGTAGGACTACAGTCAATAGGACACTTGAAACTGATGGAAGTGTCAGAACATTTCATGATGCCAACAATTCCCTGCTCATATTTAACCAAATTGAAATTAAATCATTGGAGAAATTTGTTAGAGGTCTCCAAGAAAAATAAGCAGTACAAAATTGAGTTTCAAATAATTCCAAGTGGATTTGAACTTTATTCTGGGAGATACAATATATGCACCTCATTTACAAGACAATATCCAATCATGGGATTAGGAAGTTAACTCATTCTTAACCTTTAAACTGTTTCGAAAATTCCACAAGGAGTTTTTGTTTAATTTGTTCATGGGTTGTGGCCATTACTTGCCAGGCCAGCATTTATTGCTTATTAAACATTGCCCAGTTAAGATCAACCACATTGGCATGGATCTGAGTTCACGTAGGCTAGACCAGGCAAAAATGACAGATTTCTTTTCCTAAAGGGCATTATATCTATTCAACAATTGACAGTGGTTACATGTTTACTATGAGGATAGCTTTTAACTTCAATTTTTTTTATTAGATTCAAATTTCATCATTTGTCATGGTGAGATTCGAACCCTTATCCTTATAGTGTTCACCTGGGTTTCTGAATTACTTCCAGCGATATTACCACAACAACACTGCCTCCCCTGTAGTGAATGGCACGAATGAATTAAAACAACTTGGCAAGTGGGGTGTCCTTCCTGGAGATGATAGTGCAAAATGGTCAGCTGAATCGGTGGCACAGTGGTTAGCACTGCTGCCTCACAGCGCCAGAGACCTGGGTTCAATTCCCGCCTCAGGCGACTGACTGTGTGGAGTTTGCACATTCTCCCCGTGTCTGCGGGGGTTTCCTCCGGGTACTCCGGTTTCCTCCCACAGTCCAAAGATGTGCAGGTCAGGTGAATTGGCCATGCTAAATTGCCCGTAGTGTTAGGTAAGGGGTAGATGTAGGGGTATGGGTGGGTTGCGCTTCGGCGGGGCGGTGTGGACTTGTTGGGCCGAAGGGCCTGTTTCCACACTGTAAAGTAATCTAATCTAATTTGAGTCAGAATAGCTTCCTTTCATTTTTGAAATTTAAATTGCCGAACTGGCTTCAGACATTGTCCCCAGTGAAGCACAATTTAGTTCCTGCCTGAGGCAAAGTAGATTTCCCTTCTTGTCATAATGTTCATTTTATTAACCAACTGACACAGATTGACACACTGAGATGTGGAGGAATTTCTATAGCCAGAGGGTGGTGAGTCTGTGGAACTCATTGCTGCAGAGGGCTGTGGAGTCCAAGTCATTGAGCGTTTTAAAGACAGTGATACCTGTATAGCAGTTTTGGATTAGTAAGGGGATCAAAGGTTATGGGAGAAAGCAGGAGAATGGGGTTAGAAAACATATCAGTACAATTGAATGGTGGAGCAGACTCAATGGGCCAAATAGCCGAAGTTTGCTCCCGTATCTTATGGTCTTAAGGACTTGTATTGGAATGTTTTATCATCCTTTCATTAACTGTTATCATCACTCACCAACAATTTTTATTTTAATACAGAAATATTATTGCAAAATCTTCTATGAAGGAAAACATAAAATGTTATGGGCACAAAACTATGGTAGATGAGTTAAAAAAAGATGATCAAAACCTAAAATTGATTTAATTTATCAAATTGATTTTAAGGCTTCTAACATTTCAGAGAGTAACTCCCCTCCTCTTAGAATATTGCAAGTATCAGTATGACTCACTCAGAGGACTTCTACCTCTCAGACAGAAGGTCAGGGTTCAAGTTCCACTCTAGGATTTAGCCACATAATCTAAGCTGACACTTCAGCTCTGAGGGGTTGTTGCTTTGTTCGGAATGCAGTCTTTTGGATGAAATGTTAAAATGAGGCCCAGTCTAGCCTGTTGCAGTGGATGCAGATGATTCCCGGCACAATTCAAGGAAGGGCAGAATTCTCTCTGCTAACACCGTGGAAACAGATTAACATGTCACTTGTTTGTTACTGTTTATACAATCGAGTTGCATGCAAATGGAGTGCTGCATTTTATCTATAGGACAATCGTGGCATTTCAAAAAGTATGCTGTGATTCACTCTGGGATGTAACCAGGCACTACATAAATGTAAGTTCTTATGTTATATTAACACACAGCAGCATTCTAAACACAGAATTTTCTATGTGTCTATATTAAGATATTTTTGTATATAATGTTTATTTTATTCCTCTGTGCTTCTCTCTGCCCGTTTGGATATTAGTTCCAGGCACCATAGAGAAAGTGATCTCTCCTGTACAATACGGGGACCAATATTACAAATATATCTCTGTTTTCAGAAAGTACTGAGCTCAACAAAAATTCATGGACACACATTTCAAAGATGCTCGTGATTGCCAGTCTCCTGTAGTTCCCACTGATAGGAAGTTAGGGCAGCAACTGACGCTATTTGACTGCTACATTATATTTGTGTCACATAAAAATGACTTAATTGATTCTGGAAAACTTTACCAAATGAAGAAACACACTACTTTGGGAAAGTAACCAAAACTCAGGGTCCTGTGGCTCATTCTGTTCTGTAAACCATCATTCCTAATCCAAAATATTCATGGACCAGGATCATTTGCTTTTATTTGAGGAGGAAAATTTGACATTGTTTATGTAAAATGTTTAAAAGGCTTAGAAAAGGATTGGCCTCTGTTGTTTTGAAAGCAGGAAACTCACTCATTCAATTTAACGATTGAGTGATTGAAGCAATTTAAAGATTATTTGGTTTGCAATCAGGAAAATGGACAAAGGCCAGAGAAAATGTATCATTACAAACAAGGCATAAAAACTATAATGAATATTCCAAACATTTCTCCCTTTTTCTTTCTTGGATTCTGCCCAGTGAACCGAAGTCAATTGTCAGATTACAGGGGAGGTTTTAGACTCTACGTCAATAATTGTGATACCTTAACGGGAGGGGAGGGTAGCTTTCATTATGAGGATACCTTCAGTAATACAGGAATTCCCTGAGTCCAAATATGATGAGTTGTGCTGACTGGAGGAAAGAGAATGAATGTGACACACAGAAACTGAGCAATGGCAGGGAAATTGAATGGGGTGAATGTACAAAACCCAGATGAGGAAAAGGGGCAATAGTCAAGAGGGGTAGCCAAGCATTATACCTGGGTAGCTTTGTATCAATATTCATACCGAGCTGGAGAGGAGAGATAAATGATTAAAATTGAGACTGAATTGCAGACGTAAGGCCAAAATTAGAAGTTAAAATAAAAAAAAAAGCTGGAAAATCACAGCAGGGCTGGCAGCATCTGTGGAGAGAGAGAGAGAAAGAGAGAGAGACAGAGAGAGAGAGAGAGAGAGAGAGAGAGCAAAGTTAACATTTCAAGTCCAGAGACACTTCTTCCAGACCAGAAGTTGTCAAAACTAAAAACAACAAATGCAGAAGTTTGCAACGCGTCAGGCAGCATCTGTGGAGAGAAAGCAAGCTAACCTTTTGAATCTGGATGACTCTTCGTCAGTCAGGTTTGTTTCCTTTTAATGAAAACTACCAGGATGATCACAGCTCTGCCTCATTTCCTGTTGTGAACATTATGTTATTTTCTTGTCCATTTGGACCATAATCATTTGTATGTTGATTCGTGCCATGCGCTTTATTTAGCCAAATGAGGAGTCTAATAAAGACTGTCTGACAAAAGGCTCCATATGTTTTGCAGCTGCAGTAGACATTTTGATGTACCTCAGAATCCTTCTTCACCTGTCAAATTGACACAATTTCCCCACTTATACACTTTTCTGTTGACATTCTATGGGCTGAATCTTGCTTTTGTTTTTGGCTAAGTGCAAGTTGCAGTGAAGTTTTTGGAGGGATTCTCACAGCAAGGCCCAGTGGGATTGCTTGCTGCCTCTTACCAAACTTGTCTCAACAACTACCCTGCGTCATCCCTCATGTCCAATGCTGTCCTTACCTGGTCTGGCTCTCCTGTGACTCCAGGCCCATAGAAGTGTTGATCAGATAGGCCAATGGGCTGAGGAGTGACAGATGGAGTTTAATTTAGATAAATGTGAGGTAGTGCATTTTGGAAAAGCAAACTTTAGCAGGACTTATACACTTAATGATAAGGTCCTTGGGAATGTTGCTGAGCAAAGAAACCTTGGAGTGCAAGTCCTTGAAAGTAGAGTTGCAGGTCGATAGGATAGTGAAGAAGGCACTTGTTATGCTTTATTGGTCAGAGTATTGAGCATTGGAGTTGGTAAACAGTCACGTTGTGACTGTACAGGATGTTGGCTAGGTCACTTTTGCAATATTATATGCACTTCTGGTCTCCTTCTTATTGGAACGATGTTGTGAAACTTGAAAAGGTTCTGAAAAGATTTGCAAGGATGTTGCCAGGATTTGAGCTATAGGGAGAGGCTGAATGAGCTGAGGCTGTTTTCCTGGAGCATTGGAGGCTGAGGGGTGACCTTATAGAGGTTTATAAAACCATGAGATACATGGATAGGGTAAATAGAAAAAGTATTTTCCCTGGGATGGGGTTGTCCAGAACTCGAGGGCATAGGTGTAGGGTGAGAGAGGAAAGATGTAAAAGGGACCTAAGGTGCATGTAATAAATGAGCTTCCAGAAGGAGTCGTGGAGGCTAGTACAATTGCAACATTTAAAATGCATCTGAATGGGTATATGAATTGGAAGGGTTTGAAGGGATATGGGCCAAGTGCTGGCAAATGGGACTAGATTAGGTTGGAATAGCTGGTCAGCATGGACGAGTTGGTCTGAAGTGTCTGTTTCTGGGCTGTGCATCTCTATGACTCTTTACCAACCTCTGGACAATTAGAGATGTGCAGGGCCAGCCAGAGATGCCCATATCTCTGAATAAATATTGACTACCTGCTCGTAGTTAATCCTGTTTGCACACTCTCTCAGAGTCACTGCTATTCTGTTATTCAAGGCATCTACAGCCAATAGGGAAAATATCACACACTGGGAAATGATTGGGCAAGTGCAAACAGGAGGTTTTATTGACAGCCATCAAAAGGGAGCACCATCAATGCCATCAGAGTTTGCAGTTCCCACATGCAATGCAAACTAAATGCTGGCATGGTGACTAACCACTATATAATATTCCATGATGATCTACTGCATCTGGCTCTCATTCTCTGGAACCAAGTATCAATCAGGTTATGTTTGACTTGCAGGATCCACCATTGCTGAGCTCTGTCATACACAAGGAGAACTCCCTCATCCTCCACCTTGGAAGACAGCTCCCATTTCCCCTGTTGCTCAGCACCAGCACATTGCTTACTTCAATGTTTCAGGGTGCAGCACACCAGGGCTATACTGGAATACCCATGCCCCCAAACCCCTGGACCTCTCCAGGCAGTGGAACAGTATCTTCAGTAGCCCCATTGCCTGCTCCATAAGGTCCTTTGTGAAGCACATAAAGTGTTGTAACTGTGCTCTGCATCAATGAGGGGGTTGGGCAATGGTGTCATGAGCCATGTTTACAGAGGGTATAGCTTGCTGCCCAGTAAGCAGCCTTGCAGGGCACTTGCCCCCACAAATGCACCAGGTTCTTAGAATACACATAGTAGACATTTTGGCAGCTGGCAGGATAATGGGCACACTCTTCGAGTAAGTAGTAATAGTGATCACCTGAACATTAATGGAATAGGACCCCTTTGTGTGGATGAATTCTGCAATGTTGTGATACTGCCCTCTCAGTGCCATATTGGGCAGTCAATGCTATCCTGCTTCTGGGGAAAGCCAGCTATGTTTGCCTGGGCTGCAGGACTGACATCATCATGGGCAAACAGAATGAACTGGTGTGATCCTGCACCAATGGCATTGGTCTCCCTCCTGATATATTTGAGGGTGCACAGCCAAGAGACCCCATTGAGGTCACCCATCACTCTCTGGAAGGTGCAAGGTTATAGAGATTCAAAGCGGTTGTCCCCTCCATAACCACAGAGAGAGGATGGCCTCCCATTCCTGCAGTCCTTAGCTCCCGCTCTGGCATATTTCTGTCACCGTGTCCTGGACATAAGCCCACAAACCCCAACCCAGACAGACACACACACAGACAAAGACCCACATGCACACATACATTTTGTGGGGTGAATTTGTACTTTCAGGGTTACATTGTACTTTGCTCAAAAACTGCATGCATTCATGTAGAACTCTGAGCTCAAAAACTGCATGAATTTATGTAAAACTCCGTTATCTCACTTTTTAAATTAGAATCAATCTAAAGATCATGGCATAGACAGAGAACACAGGGGGCCAACACCTTTAACATATTGGTAAATCAATGACTGCAGATGCTGAAAACCAAATACTAGATTAGTGGTGCTGGAAGAGCACAGCAGTTCAGGCAGCATCCAACGAGCAGCGAAATCGACGTTTCGGGCAAAAGCCCTTCATCAGGAATAAAGGCAGTGAGCCTGAAGCATGGAGAGATAAGCTAGAGGAGGGTGGGGGGGGAGAGAGTAGCATAGAGTACAATGGGTGAGTGGGGGAGGAGATGAAGGTGATAGGTCAAGGAGGAGAGGGTGGAGTGGATAGGTGGAAAAAAAGATAGGCAGGTCGGACAAGTCCGGGCAAGTCAAGGTGACAGTTACTGAGCTGAAAGTTTAGAACTAGGGTGAGGTGGGGGAAGGGGAAATGAGGAAGCTGTTGAAGTCCACATTGATGCCCTGGAGTTGAAGTGTTCCGAGGCGGAAGATGAGGCGTTCTTCCTCCAGGCGTCTGGTGGTGAGGGAGCGGCGGTGAAGGAGGCCCAGGACCTCAATGTCCTCGGCAGAGTGGGAGGGGGAGTTGAAATGTTGGGCCACGGGCGGTTTGGTTGATTGGTGCGGGTGTCTCGGAGATGTTCCCTAAAGCGCTCTGCTAGGAGGCGCCCAGTCTCCCCAATGTAGAGGAGACCGCATCGGGAGCAACGGATACAATAAATGATATTGGTGGATGTGCAAGTAAAACTTTGATGGATGTGGAAGGCTCCTTTAGGGCCTTGGATAGAGGTGAGGGAGGAGGTGTGGGCGCAGGTTTTACAGTTCCTGCGGTGGCAGGGGAAAGTGCCAGAATGGGAGGGTGGGTCGTAGGGGGGCGTGGACCTGACCAGGTAGTCACGGAGGGAACGGTCTTTGCGGAAGGCTGAAAGGGGTGGGGAGGGAAATATATCCCTGGTGGTGGGGTCTGTTTGGAGGTGCCGGAAATGTCGGCGGATGATTTGGTTGATGCGAAGGTTTGTAGGATGGAAGGTGAGCACCAGGGGCGTTCTGTCCTTGTTACGGTTGGAGGGGTGGGGTCTGAGGGCGGAGGTGCGGGATGTGGACGAGATGCGTTGGAGGGCATCTTTAACCACGTGGGAAGGGAAATTGCGGTCTCTAACGAAGGAGGCCTCCTAGCAGAGCGCTTTAGGGAACATCTCCGAGACACCCGCAGCAATCAACCAAACCGCCCGTGGCCCAACATTTCAACTCCCCCTCCCACTCTGCCGAGGACATGGAGGTCCTGGGCCTCCTTCACCGCCGCTCCCTCACCACCAGACGCCTGGAGGAAGAACGCCTCATCTTCCGCCTCGGAACACTTCAACTCCATGGCATCAATGTGGACTTCAACAGCTTCCTCATTTCCCCTTCCCCCACCTCACCCTAGTTCTAAACTTTCAGCTCAGTAACTGTCACCTTGACTTGCCCGGACTTGTCCGACCTGCCTATCTTCTTTTCCACCTATCCACTCCACCCTCTCCTCCTTGACCTATCACCTTCATCTCCTCCCCCACTCACCCATTGTACTCTATGCTACTCTCTCCCCACCCCCACCCTCCTCTAGCTTATCTCTCCATGCTTCAGGCTCACTGCCTTTATTCCTGATGAAGGGCTTTTGCCCGAAACGTTGATTTCGCTGCTCATTGGATGCTGCCTGAACTGCTGTGCTCTTCCAGCACCACTAATCTACCTTTAACATATTGTCTAGCTATCACCATTGTTAACAGCTAACCCGAGAATGCAACTTTTTTTCAATAAAGTTTTTGTGATTTACACATGAAAGAAGTGAAAGTATCACTGTATTCAAACAGATGAAAGACTTAACAGACAATAAATTTTTCAATGTATAATTTCAGTTACATCACACTGTAAAGTTTTGCTATAAATTCTGTGTTAGGATTGAGCCCTCCACTATCACCTGATGAAGGAGCGTCACTCCGAAAGCTAGTGTGCTTCCAATTAAACCTGTTGGACTATAACCTGGTGTTGTGTGATTTTTAAGTTCATTTTCTTCATAAGACAGCCACTTGCCAGCAGTAGCTGGGCCTGGGACTCTGGAAATGACTTACATTGGGAACAGAAGGAGCAAAAGCATTTCTTAGTCTCAGAAGTGTGAGCATATCAGTAGGTGAGCACTTTTCTCCATACAGTGGGACAGGCTGAACTCTGGTAGTGAGCTGCACCAAAGAGCCATGTCAATACGGCAGTGCTGAGAGCCTTTTAACTCTGGCTGAAGTGCCAGTGCATTAACTAATATGACACAGCAAGGCAAGGTATGAAAACTGTAAAATGCAGGTAGGCACTAAGTGAGTGAGCACTAAGAGAGGGCGTGAATAGCCCTGAGATGCAGCCTGGTCCAATCGGTGAGCTAGCTGCCTGATCCTGCACACAAAGACCCCATTTATCTATTCTATACAGAACAAACTCGGTTATCTGAACATCAATTATCCAAATTTCAGATTATCCGAACAAGATCTCAAGGTCCCGTAAAAACTTTGTCCATTATCCAAACAATCAGTTATGCAAACAAAATACTCCTCGCACGTCCCATTCGGATAATTGAGGTTGTTCTTTATATAAAAACCAACTCGTTACTCAAAGTAGGGAATTGTCCTGACAATTGTACTGCCCCAACTATGGCAGTAGTGTGGACCAAGTTTTGGACTACAGGATCCATAACTCATCCCATGTCTCCAAGGACTGCATTCTGGAGAAGGAGCTTCAGGGCAGGGAATTGTCCTGACAATTTTGCTAGTATTCTTCCCTGAATGTAGAGGTCTCTCCAATATATCTAAAGTTTAAGAAAGAATTGTAGCAATTCAGACAAAAAGTAACATTTCAGTGTTCTGGAATATTTATATCTTATTAGCAAACTTGAGCACTTTCTTGCACCACGCTGATCCTATTTTCTTTATGAATGGATTACATTTGGAAGTGAATTGTGAACAGCAAAAGTGGTCAGCTTTGTCTTTGGATTTGTCATCGACTGCAGGGGAGAGAAAGATTTATGTCGTGCTTTATCACATTTTCAGGAAATCCCAAAATGTTTTACGATGTGTGGATACCTTTAGAGTGCAGTCAGTTATGAATTATGGATTCTGGTACACGAGCAGTATGACTCACTGCATCATTTCACTTTCACGATATATTACCATCAGGAATTTTTTAGTTTACAAGAAGGAAACATAAGGAATGAAAGTACTCCTGTCATTTGAGTAACCACATTTTCTTGCATTCTCAAGATTATTGAAAGGCTCAAGGATAACACATTACTCTTTGTTACACTAACTGTGGGCTACATGGATAATGTAGTGTGTTTCTGTAATATAAAAGGCTTCTGCTGTAGTTAGTTCCAGTGAAATTTGTGCAGTTTTAAATTGTTTCAAAAGTCCTCACTCAAATCTTTTCTCTCCATTTATGCTCTTTATGGCACAAACTCAGTCTTCCTTATCCTTCAAATGTGGTTTAGTGTCTTATTCTGTTGTAAGATAAGTATGGAAGGAAATATTCTAATTACAAATATATACATAATGCATGTGTATACAGTCGGTTCTGCTATAATGCGTGCTTCTTCAACATGAATCGGCCTGAATGCAACTGAAGAATTTAAGCCATTATTTGTAGAATGTGAACTTTTCTTACTGGTATTGGCTATAACACGGTTCTGGTCCCATTAGTTTAAATGGCATACCTATTACGCGATCTTTGTATAAGGTGAGAACTATCGCATTATATCAGAACTGACTGTATGGCACAGTTTCAGGATCTTATAAATTTCAGAAAGGTATTGTAACAAACTGGCAATGACCTTAAGAGAAATGACTTTAACAGGACACAGTCTCATGAATTTCACTGTGGCAGCTGCTGACTGAACAGAACATCAAGAGTTATTGTGCAGGGTTACAACCAATAAGTCTCATATTCCCCAAGCTTCTAACTTATATTCCAAACAGAAGAGACAATGAAGTTTTGTGGCTGAGCTGCTACTTGCAATGACATTTTTACTTTGTGGTGCCTGGGTCCCAGAATGTTGCACTTGGAGATCCATGATCTTCAAGGATCATGAGTTCCTTGAGTGACACGAGTCTGCTCTTGATTTTGATTCATTCTGAATACCTGTCCACATGTTGATGGAGGCTGGTGATGTACCAGCACTTCCTTTTTCTCCTTAGGCAGTCCCTCAGCACTGAGGATTCCTTGCTTCGACTCTGCTTTGATGTGTTCTGAGATAGCTGATGTCATCTGCAGACTGCAACACATACGTCAGGTGGTTCTGGAAGTTTGGGAAGGTGACCTTGTTTGGACATTTGTGTGCTCCCTCTGATATTTTGACTTTAGCTCTGCAGCTTTCTCAGTGAAGTCTCTTGATGTGTTTGATGCCTTCTCAAATAAACCTTCGTCATTTTGATCGATCACAGGTTCAGGTTCTACCATGAGTTGAAGGGGATGGTTGATCACTTCAGGGATGCTTTGAGCTCCTCCTGAAAGTTCTCCTGCTGTCCTCCAGCTACAGCTGAGTTCCAAATACAGCAGCTATTGCAGCACTACAATGCATTTCACTTTATAGCAAAGAGGAAAAATAAAAATCAGCAAAATAATCAACAGAGTACAGGCCTAATGATATAGTGGAAACTAGCTGGTGGAGCAATCTGAGTGATGAATACAGACCTGGTTCTGCACGTGTACCTGGTTACATTATTTAACTGACATTGAAATGCACAGAACTGACCCTGGAAATGTAAGCAGACCCATAAAAAAAATGCCTGGTTCCGCAGTATTAGTCACGGAAATCCAAATCTGTAAAGCTGTCAAAATCACCAGCTTTATTGGGGAGTGAGCCTTTTGACTTATTGCTAACATTCCAGTCTCCGAGTCAGAAGGTGGTGAATCTGTTCCAGTCAGTCCTGTAAGTGGGAACTGGCTGTGAATCCTGGCTGAGTGTCCAATAGACCACTGGTGAGTGTCTATCTCCCCTTATTGTGTGGGCAGTGAGATCATGCAATACCCTTCTGTGAAATTAGACCAACCGCTCACTGACAGGCACAAAGATGGTTATAAGGTGTCAGTTGGCCAGATTATTATGTGGTGCAGCTAATACCATGGTTTCATCCCTACACTGTCATTGTTAATTATAGTCCTGGCTAATTTGTCCTATAGTTATCGGATGTTGAGGGGTGACCTTTTAAAAGTTTATAAAATCATGAAGGACGTGGACAGGGTGAACAGCCAAGGTCTTTTCCCCAGGGTAGAGGGGTCTAAAAGAAGAGGGCTTGGTTTAAAGTGAGAGGGGAAATACTTAAAAGG